>NC_080387.1:77402081-77728060 GCF_028751815.1 Salvia miltiorrhiza
TACTTTGGCTGTGGCTCTGTCATCCTACAAGCAAAATATAAACAAGGTCGATCACTTCCCCAAAATTATCAGAATCATATGTTTTTTACACCACATTCAGCTTTTACATACTCGGTGAGTAAGCCTTCTTGATTTCCTCCGTCTCCAATGGTGATATAAACCGGAGCAGAGTCGTCATTGATAGGAGTGCACAATCCATTCACCACGTTGTACTGTATGTTGGATATACGCTCCTGTGTGAGAAGATATGACAATGTGAAATTGGATCGAACTCAGTGTAGCTCGTACGCTTATTCAAGTCAAGGTTATATTCAAGAGATAATTTGGCTAAGGATTGAAGAAAATATTGAAAATAAACATAAGGATATCAAATGATGATCTCCATTCCACATGAAATAATGATCTCTACTCCACATGAAAGAATATTAGATACTTACAGATCGTTCATACGCATGCACATGACCAGCAAAGACCACATCAACTTTGTACTTCACGAACCATTCTTCATACATCACTCGCATAGTCTCTCCTTCCATATAGTGATGAACATAGCTGCTATACAGTGGACTGTGCATGAGTACGATAAGCCATGGTGTTTCGGCCCTATTCACTTTAGATATCTCGTTTGTGAACCACTTATATTGAGGGGTATATATCGCTGTAAAAAAAAATGAGTTAATTAATAGGATAAACATCACTTTAAACTATTTTTGCACTATCAATTATATCCTGAACTATCAAAAATGTTTTTATTTTTTTATACCTTGAACTATAGATTTTGCATCAATTGTACCCTCGATCCATTTTCCGGCTCTAAAAAGTAAACGTGGCTCGCTGGATTGCTACAGTTAATTAAGACTTTCTTTCAAAAAAATTGTCATGGATGCCCATGTCAATTAAAATGAAAAAAAAATAAAAAAAATCTCCACATCCTCCGCCCTCTTCCTCCCTCTCTCTTCTGTCTCTATCTTTCTCCTGAAACAATTATAACCCCACGCCACCAAATCTGCCCTCGATGCCGACCCACTCATTACTGGAAAGCTCCTCCTCCACAGTTGGGACGACAATCGTTAGGACCAGTCCACAAAACTTGCAAGCCCATTTCACCAGGGCAATCAGATTTCCTCTTGCACGGATTTGGTGCTTACAATTGTGTGAGGCAAGAAAGAGAGACATAAGAGAGAGAGAGAGAGAGGAACAGGGCTCGGAAGGTTGAGAATTTTTTATTTTCTTTTTCATTTTTTAATGACATGGCATCCATATCAATATTTTTTTTAAGTCTTAATCTACTGTGGCAATCCGGCAAGCCACGTCAATTTTCCAAAGCCAGAAATGGATGCTAGGTACAATTGATACAACATCAATAAATTAAGGTTAAAAAAAATATTTCCTATAGTTCAGGATTTAATTGATAGTGTGAAATAGTTTGACGTTTAAAGTGATATTTACCCTAATTCATATGGTGATGAAAGGTAATACAGTAGTTTATTTACACAAAATGCTAAAATTCATACCATAAGCTGAATATGAGGATAGGACGATGATGTAGGCTGAAGCTCGCTTGATTGAGTACCAAAGAGGAGATGTGCTGTTAGATGCTTTATATGGTGTCCAATATCGATGTGTGAATGGCTTGAAGGGTATAGTTTCACCCTGCAGAAAAATAATTTATTTAATTCAGATACATGTAGATCTTATGAGAATTAATGCAAACAATATGCATAGAGATTGATAATGCAATCTAAGCAATTACGAGAGCTTCGTGAATTGACATACTAAGAAAATTTTGCATCTCCAATTCTAGACTAAGTTACAATAAAGGCAATTCATTTTTTGATAATGACTTTGCGACCAACCCGAAGAAGTAAAACACGACATCTTAATTAAAGACTTACTATTTCTGGAACATAATCAATTTCATGATTTCCAGCAGTCCAAATCCAAGGTTGATACGCCAAATTTCTCTCTACGAATCTCCCCCATGTATCCCACCTCGTGTTATCATGCAATGGATAACTATCAGCATAGGAGAGGTCTCCAACAAACAGAATTGCCTGTCCTTTTGCTGGGTTCAGCTCATAATGAGTTACCGTCTGATTTGAATTGTGAGTCTGACCTAGATCACCTGCTCATGATGCCACATAGACTGGCTTCACAACAGAAGTGTAAACTTCATGGTGCATTTATGTTTAGTTTTTCGTTCTTTTTCATTCAAATTTATGACAAACATAATCTATTATAGAAAAGGATGTAGATTTCGAGTGCAGAGAAGATGTAACATGCTTGCTTCCTTGTCATTCCAATAGAGTGACATTAGATTATCAGGAAACCGGGAGAACAAGAAGTTCATTCTACAAGAACAATATTTAAGACTAAAATGATAGTCATATTCCATTTTTTTCTGTATTTTTCTTTTCAATCTGCCTCGACATGACTATGCAAAGCTTCCACAATCAAAGAAATAATTACACTTCTTGATGACTGAGACATACCTATAAGCCCAAATGTATAAGGAACATCAGGCCCTGGTTGGGGAGGTGTGACGAACCAAAATTTTCGTGTCACGTTCCCACTTCCAACCACATAGTAGTATTTGGTATCAAACTGCATTTTCAGCAAATATTTTCAAGAATCAAAACCTTGCTCATTGTAAGACTATAGACCAAGATTCAGGCTGCAGTTAAAGAGACTAAGAGAGTGTTCGAGAGAGGCTTACCTCCAAATTATTGATTGTGCAATGATGAATGTAACCGGAGGTATAATTGTAATACTTGTATCTAACAACATCACCATTTACAGTTTTCTTGAGCTGGCTATTTGCAGCCCAGTACAGCACTGAAATGGAACCAACTTCATCTGGTGTAATCCATGAGACAATGACCCCCTTGCCCTCGTGATCTCCTTGTGTTATGTGAACCTTAAAAACCAAGCAAGCATAATTTTGAAGTACACAGATGCAGAATTTGTGTCAAATGGTTACAGAATTTCTTTAACTTCTAGGCATCCCATGAAAAAAATGTGTTCAACCAAATTTCGCTACCATCAAATCTCTTCTAGTTCTGATGATGCATCACTAAAAAATCACTTTCAAAACCCAAAAGTTAAAGATCAAATGCAGTAATTGGTTGAGCTACTGGATTACCCTTATGGTTTTGACTTTTGAGGATATCTAGTTTGATGGATACAAGTCTCGTGGATAAAATGTTTGGATATGACAAAATTAACAAAGATATCCAATATATAACTCTGATCAATTAAGGAGAATTTAACTGGGATATATAACAATCATTTAATACCTTTTCACTCACCATTTCTGACATAAGTAAATGAAACCTTATTTACTGATGTTACACTCAATAGAAGTATGTGAAATATTCAAGCATATGCCCAGACAACAATAATATAATCAATCTAAAAATAGATGTAGTGATAATGTATCAACTTATCCATCAATCTCATATATAATTACATATCCAGTACAACATTCTTCCCTAAAAAAAACTTAAAAAAAAGACCTGCTTCACTTCAAGCACAATACGATCTGATAAAAAAATGTCCTAGATCACTGGTCATTTCAATTGCCAAAAAATCTTACTCTGATCAATCTCGATTGTATCAATACTCCTAAAAATCATTGGATTTTTCTAACGACTAAATTTAAGAAGTATAATATGATCTGAAATCGGCCCAGGGCTGAGAGGTAGAGATCATCAACACAAAATGGATTTGAAAGCAGATAAACAACTAAAATGAAAAATAATGGCCGAAAAATAGTAGTTTCGTACCTGCTGAGGAACATTATAACCAAGAGGCACGCGAAATACATCACTGTCCAGTGGCATATCTGTGCTAATCCCACTCGCTCTCACATAGCTGCTGGTCAACCCAGCTTCACACACGCCCAAGCTCTCACTGAAGAATATGCTCACCAACAACAGATGCAGAAATCTAGCGACAATCATTTCAACACAATTTTTGCTATTTACAAATCAGTAATAATCCGAGTACGAAAGAGGTCGGGGTCTCGCAATCGAGCTAGGAGCAGCTACAGAATTTGTTGAATTTTCTAAGTTTAGCATAGCACTAGTTCCGTGTAGTAATGGGATATTTTGGCATTTTCTGCCGCTGGGGAATATTCATTTGGAATAAAATCGTTTTTATCATTCAAACTACCGTTATCAACAACCATCTAATCACACCTCTAATAATAATAATAATAATTAAATTAACCATCCAATTATTCAATTATTGAACTCCTTCAATATTTAATTAATTTATCTCTTTTATGTCATCAATATTTATTTCAATCTTTTTTTGATAAGAAAAAAGGAATTTATAAAAAAAAAACCATGGGTACCAGCAGTACCAAGATCACATTACAGAGTCACAAGAGATGAAGCATCAACTAACCATCCCTCTAAGTTCGAATCTAAACCATGAAAACCGAAAATCTTACCCCAACTCCACATCCTCACCTTAATCTCCGTAACCACTTTGTGTATGTCCCATCCTTTGTTTTCGAATCTGCTCACATTTCTACATCTCCAGACGACCCAGTTAACACAGCACCACAGCGCAAGTAAGAATTTTCTACTCCTTTTCCAGTTTCCCAGATTAGTAAACGAAAGGAAATGTGACACCACGTTAGGTGGTCTCACAAAACACAAACCAAGCCAGCGAAGGATATCGTCCCAAACTTTTTCCGTCTTTGGGCAATGTAAAAGGAAATGGTTAATCGTCTCCTCGTTATGAAAGCATGCATTGCAGCCGAGATCCACTTCGTCCACCAGAATATTTCTTCTTCTAAGATTGGCACACGTGGGAAGTCTATCTCTTAGCGTCCGCCATGCTGTGACCCTAACTTTATGTGGAACTGGGCTTTTCCACACCTTCGAGAGGATGTCGTTGATCGCTTCCGATGCTGGCCTCTCCTGTCTTGTCTTGTCTTGTAAATGACTTCGTATGCCGATCTAGTGGAATAGAAACCATCCTTAGCAGCAGTCCAAGGCCAATCATCAGCAGCACCTGCATCAAGCTTAGCACCAGAGATGAAAGAAAACAGAGCTTCAACCCCCCTCAAATCTCTTTCAAAAAGCTCTCGTCTCCAGCTCAGTTCCCACTTCCAGACCCCATTCTCCCAAGTACCCGACTCGCTAATGAGGGCCTCTTTATTGACACAAAGATGATACAACCGAGGAAAGACGAACTTTAGAGGCATCGACCCTACCCATTTGTGACTCCAAAATTTTGTATTATTCCCATCCCCGACTTTAATGCAAATGTTATCCAGAAACCAAGACTCCCCCGAACCACCAATCTCAAAAATAATTCTAGACCACCACCCATCCCTAACCCTGCCTCTACCACAACACTTCACCGTTTTCTCACCCCACTCAAGATCCCCATACAACGACTTGACGACTCTAGCCCACAAAAAACCTCATCCCTTTAAGAATCTCCAAAACCATTTCACCACAAGAGCATGATTAAACCATTCTAAATTCTTAAAACCAAGCCCCCCTTCTGCTTTTGTAAAACACAACTCCTTCCAATTCACCCACGCCACCGAGCGCGAATGCTCTCCCCCTCCCCACAAGAAACTCCCACATAAAGAATTCAAGGCACGCACCGTTGCTTTTGGAATATAGGAGAAAGATAGTTGATAAATAGGAATGGACTGAAGAACAGCTTTAATCAAAGTGACTCGTCCAGCCAAAGAGAGCTTCCTGTTCTTCCACGAGTCAATTTTCTTCTTAACTTTTTCCACCAAGTAATTCCAATCTGTTACCTATTTGCAGCAGCCACCCACCTTTATTCCAAGGTATTTGAACGGCGTAGATCCGACATTACATCCCAGGACCGCGGCCATCCTCTCAAGTCTACTGTCATCGACACCAATTCCCATGAGATTACTCTTGTTGAAATTCACCGACAGCCCAGAGATTAAATGGAATAACCTGAGGATATACTTAATTGCTTCTGCATTTTTCTCTTCATCGGCCAACACAAAGACAGTATCGTCAGCGTATTGGAGGTGAGAAATCCTAATGTTGCCTTTCCAGATCTCTGCCGGCCCCACAAAACCTTTCTCCACCGCTCTCTCGACCAGGGAGTGCAATCCTTCTGCTGCAATTAAGAAGAGGAACGGTGACAGTGGATCTCCTTGACGGAGACCTTTCTCCAGCGAAAATTCCCCAGAAGGAGAACCATTAACTAAGACATTTGCCGATGCCGAAGTGAGACAGCCTCTTATCCACTTCCTCCACCTCGAGTCGAAGTTAAGTCTATCGAGCATAACATCCAAGTAATCCCACTCCACGGAATCAAATGCCTTTGCAAAATCCACTTTGAAGAAAAGCCTCTTTCTCTTTTTTTTTTTGCCTCTGCTATAGCCTCATTTAAGATTACCACTCCATCAGGGATGAACCTTCCGCTGATAAAAGCACTCTGATTATCTGAAATGATGGAGTCCATTACACCTTTCATTCTATTTGCCAAAATTTTGGCAATAACTTTGTACAGGCTGCTAATGAGGGAAATGGGCCTGAAATCGTCGAGAGAGATCGCACCTTCCTTTTTGGGAATAAGAACAATGAAGGAAGGATTACCTCCCCTCGGGATCTTCCCGTTTCGGTAGAACTCTTCCAACACCTGGATCAAATCTTCCTTGATAACGTCCCAAGACGTTTTCCAGAAATTGAGATTAAAACCGTCTGGTCCCGGGCTCTTATCTCCGTCACAGCTCCAAATAGCCTCCCTGATTTCTGCCTCATTGAAAGGTTTGACGAGCAGCTCCCTGTCCTCTGATGACAGTTTGCGATTGGTGAAGTCGAGAGGGATGATTGGAAGAATTCTCTTTGCTTTCCTGAAGCTTCTTTGGAAGAACATCTTGACATTCTCTTTAATGATCTCCGGATCATCAATCCATCGATTCTCAATGGACAACCCAGCAATTTCACTCTTCTTTCTCCGCCCGATAATGGACCTGTGATAGAATCTGGAATTTAAATTTCCCATTTTTGCCCATCGATCCTTTGCTTTTTGCTGCAGGAGGCTAATCTTTAATTTTGATTGGATAATGAGCTTGGCTCTAATCTCAATCCTCCTCGCAATCTCATTCTCTTCAAGACCCATAGTATCGTCAAGGATATCCAACTCCTGTAACTCGTCCTTCAGTGCCTTGATCTCGGATTCAATGTTTCCGAAGGAATTCTGGTTCCACTCCTTCAAAGTACTCTTAAGAATTTTGAGTTTCTCTTTGAAAGCAAAAAATCTCCACCCTTCAACTTCGTTCTCCTCCCAAACTTTTTTAACCGACGTGCAAAAGTCGGGATCGGAGATCCACGCATTCAAGAATCGGAAAGGTTTGGGCCCCCAATCCACAGTCTTTGTAGAAAAGAGGATCGGACAGTGATAAAGTTATAAAGTGTAGTAAATATTTATTTCAATCTATCACATCTATTGAAAAAATTATAAAGTTTTAATATTATATCAAAACCACTCCCATTTAATGATGTACTCCCTCCGTCTACAATTTAAAGCCCTACTTGCTTTTAAATTTTTGTCCATAAATTAAAGTCCTATTCTACTTTTTGTACTTTTTTACTCTTCTTATTTTCCTATATTTACTACCTTTTGCCACTATTAATGGACACACCTTAAAACACATTTTATCATTTTTATATTCTATATTTACTACACTTTATCACTAGTGGACCCACTCACAACACCATAATCACTTTAGTCAATTATCTTTATCACTTTAGTCAACTACCCTTATATTTCATCCACAACACATTTTTCAACTTTCTTAGTCTTCGTGCCCACACCAAAGTGGGACATTAATCGTGGACAGAGGGAGTATTTACTAATGTAACTTTAGATTGCAGCTCATTAATTAGGGAGTGTGCGTTTTTTTCTTTTCTCTTTTTTCTGCAGGATGTCAGCATAAAGATAGAAATGCATGAAGAATCCAAATTGCTATTGACTTATCCTACTGAGATACTTCACTATGCTAAAAGTTTGATCGTGCTGAAGATGATCTCAGTCAACCATGCTAATGGTGAGATCATTACTTAAAAACAGAATATGTGCCACGTCAACCTTAGTCAACATCAACTAAAGGAAAGTTAACCTACAACGAAATACTTACTCTGGTGCATTTATTGCAGATCCCGTAGAATCTGGACTTCAAGTCAGAGCAAGTACAAGGAAAATAAGAATGTTAGGAACTGCATTGTATTATGATCTGAAATCTGAAATTTGGGTAATATTTCTAATTCTTGGGCTGACTATTCGATCACTCGTGCGATTGGGGTGAGGAGCCGTGCTGCTCCTCCCCCCTGTATGGTGGAGGTTCACTGGTGGCCTCCCGTTGGTCAATGGATTAAAGTTAATACAGATGGCTCGGCGGCGGGAGCTCCTGGAGTTATTGCTGCGGGTGGGGTTTTTCGAGACAAGTGGTCTCATGTCCGAGGTTGTTTTCAATTTAAAGGCGGCAAAGGCTTTGCTTTCGAGGCGGAATTGTTGGCTGTGATCTATGCTATTCACATTGCTCATACCCGAGGCTGGGGGCATCTGTGGGTTGAGGCTGACTCTATGTATGTGGTTCACCTTTTGTACTCTCGCTCGAGTGATGTTCCTTGGAGATTTAGGGCGTTTTGGCAGCATACTCTTCGCCAGCTTCGGGATTTTTCTTTGATGGTCTCGCATATTTACCGTGAGGGTAATCAACCGGCAGATATTATGGCCAATGATGATCGGCAGGAAGGCTGGTGGCCTTTTGCGATTGAGGAGATTAGGATTGCGGTTGCAAGGGATATGTCGACGCATAGTCATATCCGTATGGTTATATAAGCAGGTTCGTTGGTTCCCTTGGCTTTGGTTGGGTTGTTTTCTTTTGTTGTTGGTCTCCTGTTTTCTTTCTTGGTTCTTCTTCTTCCGGTTTTCTTGAGCCGAGCTTCTTAGGGGTGATGGTTAGGCCGGAACTCCTGAAGTTGTCTCTTCCCGCTCCTGAACCGAATGTGACTCTTTCACGAGTACTCTTTTTCCTTCTAAGGTCTCTTCTTCTTAGAAGGTTTTAATGAGGCTCGGTCTTTTGTTTGCTCTCTTTTGCGCTTTCTTGGATGTTTTGTACTCTTTTTCTTTTCCATTAATACAAGCCTTATTCTCATCATGATCTGAAATCTGAAAGCGACGTTCCATGAAGCAAAACATGAAGAATTTCAAAGACTACAACTATCAAAGATCGAAGACGTTATCTCCAACGAAACTATTTTATCCGAGGTGCATAAATACCCCGCAACCTCCATTGAAGGACTTAATGTCGTAGCCCGATTCCTAACTAGTGATAACGTAGCAAACTTATTTGTCCTCTTCTATGGTATTGGTTGTGTGTTGTGTTGCATGAGTGGGGAATTGTCAAGGTCGAGGGATAATAGAGGAGGGACCGACGACGACTTGATTGATGCTATTCGGCAACGAGATAGAGAGAGAGAGAGAAAAAGAGAGATAGAGAGAAAGAAAGAGAGATATGGATTGTAGAAGGTGACGACGGTTCCTCACGACTGGTCAATCGGACTAAAAGGGGGCTTCAATATTTTGGGGCGTAGGTAGTCAGATGAGAGGGAGACGAATAAAAGATGAGGTGTCAGTGCTACAGGCGGTGGCCAACGGAGCTGCATGTGCAACGGCATCCCGTAGCCAATCACGGCGAATAGAGCGAGGAGAGAAAGGTTTAAGAGAAATGGAGAGATTAGGGTAGAAGGCGGCGACGTTGCTGCTGTCGCCAATAGTGGCGATGGCGGTCGATGGATTTCGCCGAATAAGAAGGCAGTGGAATTTGAAGGAGAGAGAGAACAATATTTTTTAGGGATTTTCCTTGGAAAGGGGAATTCCTGAAAAGAGAGAGGGAGACAGGTCATTTGAATGAAAAAAAGAGGTCACATCATTGATCAGGCTCCATGTGTCTAGGAGGCACACACGCCTAACATGAAAAATAGCCTGATGTGGCCAACGAACAACAATTTTTAAAGTAAAATGGTCCAATTCTGCAAGCCCGAAAGAATTAGGCCTCTTTTTGCAAACTGCTATAAAATAGTGACTTAATATAATTAAACTACTACAAGAACTCAACCTTATATATATATATATATATATATATATATATATATATATATAGGGGTGGGCTACCGTGAGAGCACATCTTAAAATAAGAAATAAGAGCAATTTTTAATATATGAATTTTATGTAGAACACGTATGAATTTACTGTATAAATGTATGAATTGTGAAAAATAAATTTTTGCTACCTTTGGGATTCGAACTCAGGACCATAAATCCATCCAATAGGATTACGAATCAACCGCAGATCTTGATGATCTAAGGGCTGAAAATGATTCTTATTTTATATCTTAAGAAATGCTCTTATTTTGGCTTTTCCCTATATATATATATATATATATATATATATATATATATATATATATATATACATAGGGTGTGGTTCTAGAGAGAACTATATTAATTGTGAGAACGGGAGAACCATCAAATCTAATGCATCCACTGTAAAAATTAATGCATTCGCTGTTAAAATTAATGCACTAAAAAAATTAAAAAAAATGCTCCCTTCAGCATTCGAACCCAGGATCTGCATTCATCCAACAAGATGATGCATCCACCGTAGATCTTGATGATCGAATGGCTGAAAATGGTTCTCCGGTCTTCTTTTATTTATGGTTCTTTCCTGAACCTCTCCATATATATATATATATATATATATATATATATATATAGGGGAAGGCTAAAATAAGAACGCTTCTTAAAATATAAATTAGGAACCATTTTCAGCCCTTAGATCATCAAGATCTACGGTTGATTCATCACCTTGTTGGATAAATTCATGGTCCTGAGTTCGAATCCCAAAGGTAACAAAAAATTAATTTTCGCAATTCATGCCTTTATACAGTTTATTCATGCGTGTTATACATAAAATTCATGCATTTTTGCTGGTTCGTAATTTTTAAAATAAGGGTGGTTTATTGAATAACCGCCCCCTATATATATATATAGGGGAGAGTTCAACAAAAACATAAATATTTGCAAAGTCTAGAGTCATAATCTCGTTCGTTAGATCAATTTTAATCAAGGGCTGAGATTAAAAGCTAATATAATTAATATAATAATTTTTGAAAATAAAATTGGTAAGATTATAGTACCCCTTAAATTACTCACTTCCCTCTCTCCTCTCTCCTCTCTTATCTCTCTCTCTCCCGTCCATTTTTCCCTCTTCTCTCTCTCATCTCTCCTCTTTCATCTCTCTCTCTCCCGTCCCTTTTTCCCTCTCTCTCTCGTCTCTCACACAGAACACACACACACCGGCAGAACACACACACACACACACTGAGCCTTCTCCCTTTTTCCGGCAAAGCAGTGGCAGGCGAGCCCACTGCCGCCCCTTCTCCCGTTCAATTTCTCATTCAGTTTTCCGACGAAGCAGTGGCAGGCGAGCCCACCGCCGTCCCTTCTCCCATTCAATTTTTCGGCGAAGCATCTACCCTCTTTCTCACGCCAAGAGTCAAGCTCGACCGCCGCCTTGCTGCCGCCAACCGGAGCCCTAGCCCTACATCCCGACTTCTCTTAGATCTAGGCATTGGCGCCGCCCTACGTGGCGCCGCCTCCCTCCATCCGCTCTCTGTTCTTCACACCACCACCGCCGCCTTCGAACGCCCTCAAGTTCAGCCACCGCCGCCCAAGTTCAGCCCACAAGTTCAGAACCACCGCCGCCAAGTTCAGCACACCAAGTTCAGAGCCACTACCGCCCTCAAGTTCAGAGCCACCGCCGCCTTCGAACGCCCTCAAGTTCAGCCACCGCCGCCCAAGTTCAGCCGGAGAACTTTTGAACTTGTACATATAATTCTGTGAACTTATACATATAATTTTATTGAACCTATACATATATTTCTATGAACTTTTGATTTTCTGGTATTCTGAACTCCGGCCGCCGCCCCCTTCTCCGTGCATTGAACATTCGCCGGAGAAGAGGAAGGGGGCGGCAGAATTTACAGAGGGAGAGAGAGGGAGAGGAAAGGGAGAGAGGAGAGAGGGGACGAGAGAGAGAGAGATGAGGGAGAGAGAATGGAAAGTGAGTAATTTTAGGGATATATGAATCTTACCAATTTTAATTATATTAACTTCTAATCTCAGCCTTTGATCAAGATTGATCTGACGAACCAGATTGCGACTTCATTCTCCATCTAATATTGTGTTTCCGTAGAATGCAACCCCATCTATATATATATATATATATATATATATATATATATATATATATATGGGTGGACTAAAATAAAAACACCTCTTAGAATATAAATAGGAACCATTTTAAGCCCTTAGATCATCAAGATCTACGGTTGATTCATCACCTTGTTGGATGAATTTGTGGTTCCGAGTTCGAATCCCGTAGGTAGCAAAAAATTTATTTTTCACAATTCATACGTGTTCTACATACAATTCATGCATTTTAGTTGGTTCGTATTTTATATGTTAAGAAGTGTTTATACCCTAACCCTTCCTTATATATATATATAGGGAAGGACTAAAATAAGAGCATTTCTTAAGATATAAAATAAGAATCATTTTCAGCCATTAGATCATCAAGAGCTACAGTTTATTCGTAATCCCGTTGGATGAATTTATGGTCATGAGTTCGAATCCCAAAGGTAGCAAAAATTTATTTTTCACAATCCATACCTTTATACAACGAATTCATACGTGTTCTACATAAAATTCATACATTAAAAATTGCTCTTATTTCTTATTTTAAGATGTGCTCCCACGGTAGCCCACCCCTATATATATATATATATATATATATATATAAGGTTAAGTTCCATGGAAAATGATATATAAGTAGAGAATGAAGAAACATTGAACATGTCAGTAAAAGCGATTGAACATACCAATAATTTTGTTGAACGTTTGGGGGTTCGAACCATGTATAAGTTCAACGGTAATTTGTGTTGAACGTATCCAGGGTTCGAACCCCAAATACCCCAAACGTTCAATATTGGTAAGTTCAACCCGCATTACTGAAATGTTCAATGGTTCTCCATTCTCTACTTATTCTACCTGGGTTCGAATCTTGGAGGGAGCGAAAATTTTACTAATTTTTTTTAATATCGTTATTCAATACTATATATTACCTTATTCATTAGTCTCACGATCTCATGAAAAAATAATAATCTCACTGGAATCTACCCCTATATATATATAGGTTACATGCAGAATGCTAAATATTTAGAGCATGAAGAATGCGTGAAAAAATAACAAACAAGTCTATATTTTTTATGAACAAATCAATGTACTGTGTGAACAAGCATTTTGGCCTGGGGTTTGAATCCTGAGGAGGGTGAGATTTTCACTATATTTATTAAATACGTCTATTTAGTAGTTATGTTGATCTGTTCGTAAAATTTATAGATTTGTTCATTATTCTCCATTCTCTCAAAAAATATAATTCTCTATGGAACCTAACCCTATATATATATATATATATATATATATATATATATATATATATATATATATATATATATATATGGGTTAAGTACCAAATACCCCTCCAACGTTGGGGCCCCTATCGCGTATAGGACCCTATAGTTAGGGTAGGCGCTGTTTACTACCTCAACGTGGCTAAACCTAAGCAAATTCCCCCCTGCGTTTTAACACCGTTAAGTCACCGTTAATTTTTTTTTTTTTTTTAATTTTCAATCCCATGCCTGATTTTGATCCTTTCTTCGATTCCTCCACCATACATAACTCCAGCGTCAACCAAATGGTGGTCGACTCCGATCTCACCGCCATCCCGGGACAAGCAGTCTACCCTAGGACCAAACCGCCACATTAGATGCAGTCGCTGCCCAAGAAATTGAAACTTTCGCCGCCGACCGAGTCGGTTGTCCTGGTTGACTTGCAGGAGAACGACATCAGACTGGTTCATTCCTTGATGGCCTGCGCGGAGGCCGTACAGCAAGAGAATTTCAAATTAGCTGAAGCTCTTGTGAAAAATATCGGATTTTTAGTTGTATTGCAGCCAGGGGCGATGCGAAAAGTGGCTACCTATTTCGCTGAAGCCCTGGCCAGGATAATTTATAGATTGTATCCCATAAATCAGCTCGACTTTGCCTTCACCGATTTGTTGCAAATGCACTTCTACGAGACCTGCCCCTATCTCAAATTCGCACATTTCACTGCAAATCAAGCAATTCTGGAAGCATTTGCCGGTAAAGATCGAGTCCATGGGATTGAAAATTAAAAAAAAAAATTAACGGTGACTTAACGATGTTAAAACGCAGGGGGAATTTGCTTAGGTTTAGCCACGTTGAGGTAGTAAACAGCGCCTACCCTGACTATAGGGTCCTGTACGCGATAGGGGCCCCAACGTTGGGGGGGTATTTGGTACTTAACCCTATATATATATATATATATATAAGAATATAGAATTTACATCCTAAACAAAAAGAATATAGAATTTACATCATTGAACTATCAATAATCTAACGCGGTTGATATTTAATCGTAGAATAATCGTATGTATATGTATGAATTCTATGTAGAACACATAGGATTTCGCTATATAAAATTTCTGAATTGCAAATATTAAAATTTTCACTACCCATTGAATTTGAATTCAGGACAGTGATGAATAAACTGTAGATCTTCATGATTTAAGGACTAAAAATGACTCATAGTTTATGTTTGGGTTAAGTACCAAATTCCTCCCTATCGATAGCGTCCCTATCGCGTACAGGACCCTATAGTCAGGGATAGAGCTGTTTACTACCTCAACGTGGCAAAATCGCACCAAATGTCCCCCGCTACTTAACGGATGTTAACACCGTTAAAAAAAATATTTTTTTTATTTTAAATTATGGTGGGCCCCATCTCTCTCTCTCTCTTTCAATTCTAGCAGCAGCTGCCCTTCCTCCGCCTCACCACCCTCATTAACTCCTTCTCCAACACCCTTCATCCTTCCGCTGCCCTTCCTTTGCCTCCACCGCAATCAAAGCCCTCTTCTCCTCCAGCTCCAAACCCAGCAGCTTCCCCACTCCTCTCCCGGCCCTGAAACACTCCAAATCCACCACCTCCTTCCTCCCCGAACTCCGCCGCACAAAATCGTTCTCTGCTTCCAAGAATGAAGCTTAGAGCGGCTCTCCTTCGAGCCGGAAAGAAAATCCTGCAACGTTAGAGCGAGAAGCACTCTTTGGACGCTCTTCTTGCTTCTTCTTCCTCCAATCAAAATAGCAAAAAAATGGAATCTTGCGCCGTTTTCGAGGGTTTAAGAAAATCGGTCGAGTTAAACCTAACCAACGTCAAAATTGTGGAAGAAGCGCCTATGAAGGATCACATAGATCTCAATTCACAAGAAAAGAAGAGCTTCGGAGGGAAAATATGGGCAGCTGTGTCCGTCTTCAGCAAGAAGTGGAATAACTGGAGGAGGAAACAGAAGGTGAAGAAACAAAGCAAAGGCGAAGTTGGTTTGTATTGAATTTTTTAGCCCAAATCTCTTGAAATTGCTTGGATTAGGAGTTGGAGTTTTCTCTTCTATCTCCATTTCTTCTGCAATTTCCATGTTTTTTTTTTCATTTCGTGTTCTATCTGTCTGGTGGTTTTTCGTTGGACCTAGGGTTTTGGCGGAGATTGTTCCTTGTGAGGATTTTGAAACGAGTCGGAGGCGGCGAACGGATGGAGATCTGGGCGGAAACTACATGCTGCAGTTGAGTTTGGGTTCGATTCCGGCGTCGTAGGGAGATTTGGCCGAAATTGAGAGAGAGAGAGAGAGCTGGGGCCCACCATAATTAAAAATAAAAAAATATATTTTTTCTAATGGTGTTAACGTCCGTTAAGTAGCGGAGGGTATTTGGTGCGATTTTGCCACATTGAGGTAGTAAACAGCGCTAACCCTGATTATAGGGTCATGTACGCGATAAGGATGCCATCGATAGGGGGAATTTGTTACTTAACCCTTTATATTTTAAAATGTGTTTTTATGCGCACCTATATATATATATATATATATATATGTATATAGGGTGCGGTTATAGTGAGAACCACAATTATCGTGAGAACATAAGAACCAATAAAATTACTGCATTTGCTATACAAATTAATGCATCCGCTATTAAATTTAATGCATCCGAAAAAAATAATTTTTTTGCTCCCTTCAGGATTCGAACCCAGCACCTGCATCCATCCACCAAGATGATGCATCCACCGTAGATCTTGATGATCGAATGGCTTAAAATGGTTCTCCGTTCTTATTTTATTAGTGGTTCTTATTTGAACCTCTCCCTATGTATATATATATATATATATATATATATATATATATATATATATAGTTAAATTAAGCAATTATAAGATTTTATTTAAGTATTCATAATAAAATTATATTTTTTTATTGTATTTACATATGATAACTGAGTTATTAATTATTTTATATATGAAAAACCTTTCTTGCATGCCACGGATGCAAATATATGCTAGTTATATTGATTTGGTAAATGGTAATATAAATACATATATATTTTGAAGAAACAGCTAAGAATTGGACTTTCAAGACTATGCATGTTATTGAAACTCCGAGAATTCAATCTAGGATTTCCATATAAAAAAACAATACAGGAGTTATCTCATGATTCAATTCGACTGGGGAGCAACCATGACTGATCAAATTGCAGGCGGTGTGACAATACTACAACAAGTGAGTTTTGATGAGTTTTGGGTGAACAAGAGGGCGGGTTATTTGCCTTAAAATACGGGTCAAACGAGAATCCATGGTGTCATTTCCTTAAGGTTTAAGCAAAAATTATTCATAAATTTAATATCTACTCCAGGTATATGTGGTGAGATCTTAGATTAATTTGTAAGTGTTGATTTAGAAGATGTTTGGCTGATTTTATAAGTTCTTTAAAATAACTTATAAGTTGTTTATGAGCTTATAATAAACTTCTTCAAAGTGTTTGACAAAATAAATATCGGATCAAAATTTTTGTTCATTAACACAACATGAATTCATATGCATGATTCAATTTTATAATATGCATTGTTCTGTTGTACAAAAAAATGAGTTTTTGACATTAAAAATAATGAAAAAAGAATTTAAAAAAATTTAAAATAAAAAAAAAATTACGGGAGGGGGGAGGGTGGGGTGGGTCGGCGGAAACAAATCAGATTTGTCGAAAAATACAATATATTTTTTGTACAATTTAATGTATTTTTGTGTGTAAAGTTATGCATGTTTCTGTGAAATATTATGCATGAAAAATATGTCAATTTTAAAAAATCTAACAAAAAGAAAATAAAATCGATTTTTTTTAATAACTGATTTTATTTTTTCAATTTTACCATGCACGGATTTTTCCTTGGAAAACCTCTGCCACGTGTCACAATCTTGGTGCGTCACATGAAGAAAATATGTGGTTCAAATTTAGATCTATATACTACCTAATTAAGGAAAGTGAATCAATATGATTCCTTCTATATATATATATATATATATATGATTGATTATCATGAAAAAGTAAATAGAGTAGTGGCAGCGTGATGAATCCAAGGTTTTAGCGTTGTGGCGGAAGGATAATTAGGACTCCAGAGTGATGGTGGCGCCACGGAGCAACTAGGATTTAAGAGAGAATTTTCGCAACTTCTATACAATAGAATTTTTTTTGGGTAGAAATATGACAAAATGAACTATAGATAAGGGTATTTTGGTCCGAAAAATTGAAAATCAACTAAAAATTGCACAAATAAAATTGACGATCAACTATTAATTAATTTCCACTATTTATAATTAACTTCAAAATCCGCGTCTAAATATTAATGGTTTAGATTGATCATAATTCCTAAAAAAGAAGAATGTTTTTATTTGATCCTCCCCTCTATTTATTTCTTATGAAAACAATCGAAATATTTAAAAAAGTCGAAATTTTGAAGTTAAGAGAAGATTGTGTGATTCTTATTTTCGAAACTTGCCATTTGGAATAGTGTAGGTGAGATGTCCAAATTCCATTAACAAGGTGCTATATGTAGCCACAAACTATTTATAAAAAATTAAGTCGGTTTATCTTGAAGGTGTCCCATCATTTTCTATGACAATCACTGGGAATGTGGACTATGCTTTACTTTAATGTCTTAAAACAAAACAAATAGTTAGTGAACTAATCACAGGATTAGCAAGCAACACTTCATGGAGTAACAGACTGCACGAGATCAATCGTCAATTAATTAACTTGACAAAAAACTACACAAATTTTGATATGCAATAATCTACATCATTTTTTTACGCTTTTTTTTTATTTTCGATTCATTTCATGAGAAAGAAGCGAAAAACCCACATGGGAATTAAAGAATGAGTCGCACGTGTGAGGAGTGCGTAACAAAAGCTGGCATTACTTTGTAATCCTCACCTTAATTATCATCAAATTAATTTCTCAAAAAACATTTTTTTTTTTTCCTTTTAATTTCTTTCTGTGCAGATGATCAATAATTGATGTTGAATCCTCGTACACGCATCAGGGGGAGGGCCACGGCACTCCATTTAACTGCAAATGTACAAAGAACTTAATCCGATTTTCATTTTCCTAATCACATTGTTTTGACAGTTTGTATAATGAGCTATGGACCATCTTTTTCCTCTCTGTCTTGCCTTTTAAGCACTCTTAACTATCTCCCCCTTTAAATTTTCTCTCAACCCTTCATCTCCATCTCTCTCTCTCCTCTCTCAAATCGTCTTGCTGGCTCAATCAGCAGATAGCATGCCTGAATGTCCACAGAAAGGTGATCCCTCCGTCACCCGATCACACACACACTGCCGTAAAACTCTCTCAATTAATAAGTAGTAAATAGTTAAAATTAATCACAAGTTGCAAGCAACATAGGAGAAAAAAGAAAAAAACACATGAATCCCATTGTTGAGTTGATACATATGTTGTTTTGCAGGGAGAGATTTGAGGAGATAGGCAAGAAGATCAAGAGAGAATTGGATGGCGCCGGCGCGGGTCATACCGGAACCCTAAACACCGTCACTCCGTGCGCCGCCTGCAAGCTCCTGAGGCGGCGCTGCGCTCAAGAATGCCCCTTTTCTCCATACTTCTCACCCCACCAACCCCACAGGTTTGCCTCCGTTCACAAAGTCTTCGGTGCTAGCAACGTCTCCAAGATGCTCATGGTAATTAAAAACCCTATTTAATTCTGTGCTGCCACCATCCGCTGAGATTAAAAAATAATTTACATCTATCTTTTTCGTAAAAATTTAAATCAGGAGGTGCCTGAGAGCCAGAGAGCAGATGCAGCAAATAGCCTTGTTTACGAGGCGAATGTGAGGCTTCGAGATCCAGTTTATGGGTGCATGGGAGCGATCTCAGCTTTGCAGCAGCAGGTACAAGTCTTGCAAGCGGAGCTGAATGCTGTGAGAACTGAGATCTTCAAATACAAATACAAAGAATCAAATATGCTTCCATCTCATCATGTCTTGCTGTCATCGGCGGCCGTTTCCGTTGCCGCGCCCGTGCCCCCGCCCCCGCCCCCGCCGCCTCCTCTCACATCCGCATCCTTGTACACCTCGGTTACATCTAGTAGTGCTGCTGACTTTAGCACCATCTCTACTGAAAATATGACATACTTTGGTTGAATTATTTGGCCTTCACTTCCATTTTATGTTATATTACATTACATCATCAATGGCGAAGGAAGGCGAGCGATACATAGATTATTCATTTTAAGTCTTGTCCAAGTTGCGAAGTTATCTATCAATAAATTTTGTATCCATATGTCGTTACACTTGCTATATATCTTTATACACTCTCTCTTTTATGATTGCTTAGTTATACATTTGATGTATTCCCCCGGCCCCTTTAATTAATCTCTCCTTTGGCTGCGTAAGTATGATAGTTGAACAAGATATATATATATGAAACTAAATAATTTATTTGGTACAGCAAAATGAAATTACTTGGAGCGGAACAGTTGAAGATTCTGGCAACAGCGAGTTCGGGCAAGCGACATTACAGGTAAATATATAAGCAAGCTAAATTAACTTTATAAGGTGGAGTTGAGGATATCTATATAAAGGTGAGATTACATTTCTCTTCCATCTCTAGGGATGAGTCATACTGAGAATGCTATCTTCGGTGAGAAATGAGAATGATTGCATAAGTTATAGTATATATTGTTGCATAAGCTACAGTATAATACTGTATAATTTTTTTTGTTGTGTTCGAATCTTGAAGGGAGCGAAAATTTTACCTAATTAAATGAATTTCGTTATGCAGTCATTACAAGCAGCTTATGCAAATTACAAGCATTTTATGCAACATATATACTAACTTATGCAATCATTCTCCATTCTCACCATATTTCTCACCACATTTGTCCATTCTCATTTGATCTTCTCCCTACAAAAAATAGGGAAGAGATCAATAGAAAATGTTAAATGTAGAGAGAAAGAGAAAGGCGGTCCGAATAAGTCAATAAATTTAATGAATACGCCAACAATTTTACTGAACATACATTCTGCATTAGGTTCAAATCTTGAAGGTGGCGTATTTTATGAATATATGTCTATTCATGCGGTCTATTGATTTATTCGATAAAGTTATTGACTTATTCAAAACGAATAATATAGAATTCTCCATTGATCCTACCCATATATATATATATATATATATATATATATATATATATATATATATATATATATATATGAAGATGTTCAAATGATAACGAAGATTTAAAATGAGAACGGATCATGAAGATCAACGGTGGATGCATCATTTTGATAGATGAATGCACCACTTGAGCTCGAATCCTGGAGGGAGCAAATTTTTTATTTATTTTCATTTTTTCCAAATGCAGTTAATTGTACAGGGAATGCAGTAACTTAATTTACACGCTAATGCAGTGTTTTCTGTTTTCATTTTAAATTGCAGTTTTCACTCTAATAATAATAACAATATTTTCATAGATAATATCGTTCAAAACATTTACTAAAAATTTTTTTGGGGGCATTCAATACATTTTAGACATTTTTTTACTAAAATACAAATATAATAATAATAATAACAACATTTTCATAGATAATATAGTTCAAAACATTTACTAAAATTTTTTTTGGGGGCAATCAATACATTTTAGACATTTTTTTACTAAAATACAAATATAATAATAATAATAACAACATTTTCATAGATAATATAGTTCAAAACATTTACTAAATTTTTTTTTGGGAGCATTCAATACATTTTAGACATTTTTTACTAAAATACAAATATAATAATAATAATAATAACAACAACATTTTCATAGATAATATAGTTCAAAACATTTACTAAAAATTTTTTTGGGGGCATTCAATACATTTAGACATTTTTTACTAAAATACAAATATAATAATAATAATAACATTTTCATAGATAATATAGTTCAACATTTACTAAAAATTTTTTTGGGGCATTCAATACATTTTAGACATTTTTTTACTAAAATACAAATATAATAACAATATTAACAACATTTTTAGACATATTATAAAAAAAAAAAAAATTCAAAATTTGGGGGGGGGGGGGCTCTAGCCCCCTCTAGCCCCCCCTGGCTACGCCCCTGTATGGGGTTATGTTATAGTGAGATTGCTAATTTTTGTGAGATGTGAGACTAATGAATGAGCCATTATATAGTGATGAATAAGGCAATATCTAGTGTTGAATAATGTTATTCAAAAAATTAATAATTTTTTTGCTCCCTCCAATATTCGAACCTAGATAAAAAAAAAAAAATCAATCTAAGATCTCACCACATATGAGGGATCTCATTGGAACAATTTTTTATATAGGGGTATGTGTCAGTGAGATTGCTATTTTTTGTGAGAACGTGGGACTAATGAATAAGGTAATGTATAGTGTTGGACAAGGAAGTATATAGTGTTGAATAACGATATTAAAAAATTACTAAAAATTTTTGCTCCCTTTAGGATTCGAACCCTAGTAAATTTTTCCCCCTCCAGATAAATATCAACCATAAGATACATTAAATTAACACTTACAAATCAATTTAAGATCTTACCATATATAGGGGATCTCATTGGAACTCTCCCATATATATATATATATATATATATATATATATATAGAGAGAGAGAGAGAGAGAGAGAGAGAGGAGAGAGAGAGAGAGAGAGAGAGAGAGAAAATGTTATGTTACATACTTTAATTATGTGAGCACTGCCCGCGTTTAGCATTCGTTAGCGTTATTTTATTGTTTTATATAGTATTTATTTTTATTCTAATACTTCATAATTTTTTATTGAGAACATTAATTTTATAAATTACATAAAAATCAAAGTCCAACTTATCCTTTTTATTAATTATTTGAAGTTAAAGAAAATACGAACAAATTAGAATCTAATTTTTATGTAATTTATAAAATTAATAATCTCAATAATAATTTGTAAAGTCTTAGAATAAAAATAAATATATAAAACAAAAAAATAATGTTAATGAGGACTAAACGTAAGTGGTGCTCATATAAGATGTTCACATAAAGTATGTAATAGTATAACATTTGTCACTATATATATATACACGCACACACGATTAGCTACTATATACACATGAGTGGATTTTGAATGTGTTTCCTATAGAGGCAACATTTTCATAACAAGCATTAAAATTTTCGAAAATTAATTACTTGAAATAAAAAAATTGAGAAATTCTTAATAAAAATTGTAATATGAGAGTAATTATTGATTTCTCTGCCATATATTTATGTACGTACGTCTAGGAAAATTTTTAATGTGAGAGATAAGCCAACATAAGTTGCTTAAATTTCAATTCTTGAAGGCAAGCTCCACCGTCAATATTATATTATACGCCTAGATATTCTCATTATATATATACTGAAACTGATGTGGTATCCCCCTCTTCGAATACATGCGGTAGGAAGTCACTACCCATTATACAATCCAAACGGAGGATATATAAAAGTAATCTTTAGTAAATAGTATTCAATTCTTGCTACAGTCTTCCAACTGCCATAATATTATCTTACAATCCAAATGAAAGTAATTTGGAAATATTCCTATGCATTATAACAGCATGTTTCAAGTGATTATAGGTTTTGTAAAATTCTGAAACTTCTAAATCTTATTAAATAAAATTGTGACACCTTAGGATAGTTATTTTGGACGTCACAAATTTAGTGACATTAAAGGATATAGTTAAGAGATCAACTTTACTTATATTTTTATATGTAATAAAAGTATATAAATATATATGTAACTAATTAATATTTGTTATACCTAAAATTATAATAAACTTTGTGACACGTTTCTCGATTTCACTGGCTACTAGCTAGACAATTTTATTTTAGCGATGGTTCAATCCTCATGCGTCCCTTTTCCTTCAAGTTATTCAACTCAAGAAACAAATCCCAAAAAAATATGTAGCAACACGTGTTATAGTAAGGATACATATAGAACGTGGTTCAAATTAGTTCAGAAGTAAATTGTAGTATAAAATATGAATAATTTTAGTCAATAAATTATGAAGATTTATGGTGGATTTATGATATTTTTGAATGAATTCATGATATATAGGGATCAAATCCATAAAAAGAAAAATTCTATTTTGTTGGATTCATCATTTTTCACAATGAGTTCGTAATATTTAATAACAAATTCACAATACACTTATTTTATACGATAAATTTGATTTAATCAAAATGGAAAATGTTTCTACATAATCGCTTAGAGCATCTCCAATGGGAGGCGCTATAACGGGCGCTATAAGGTGGTCCCCGCCATATCGTCTCCCATCTCCAGTGAATTGACTCTATACAGAAGCACTATAATCTTCATTTCTATTTTATCTCATTTTAGCTCTTCTATTTTAAAATTTAATATTTTATTAAAAATAAATTTAAATATTACTCCCTCCGTCCACTAATTGTTGTCCTAGGGGAAGTGTTATTAAAATAAAATACAATAAATAAAAATATTACTAATAAAATACAATAAATAAAAATATTACTAATAATTAAAAATTAGGTAAAAATAATTTAAAAGGTTTAATATTATAAAATAAAAAAAATCAAAAATCAACATTAAAACAAAAAATATAGAAAAAATAATATAAGTAAAAACTACCCTACCAATCCGCCGCCCCACCCATTTCATTTTCTTTTTTTTCTTCTTCTCCCAGTCGTCCCCCTTTTTTCTTTTTCTTTTTCTTCATCTTCCCCACCAAACCCTTTCTTCCTTTGCTCTTTTATTTCTCTCTTCTATTTCTGTATATATATTTTTTATCCGTGTGTACTCTGCATGTGCCTGCCATTTCTTGCCAAAACGTCTGATAACATGGAAAGCACTAAGCACGAGTGGGGGGAGCACTCCAGTGCGCGGTGCTGCGCAGCGTGCCGCATCGAGGCGACACCCCCCTCCCCGTGCAATGGATGCTCCTATGCCTTTATTGTTGTTATGAGTTTTTACCACAACATCGAAATTTTTACAACAGAGAAGAAATCAAACGCAATAATCTGAGAATTTGAATTTTATTTCCACAACTGTAGAAAGAGCTAGAAGGGGGAGTTTCTCTTTTGGGTTCAGGATGGATGACTCCATAATTTGAAAAGGTGATCTTATTATTCCACACCTTTGGTTACTTCTAATTTGATGGTTGAGATAATTCCTTATTAATCCATTATTAATTATACGAAAAATAATCTTAGAACGGAAAAAGTAAATCGTTGATTTTCCTCCATTTCCTTAACTGTTCCGATTCGATGAACTTATAGTTTTTGGATATTTTAATAAAATTTTCAATATATTTTAATGAACTTATAGTTATCTGTGTCGAATTTAGCGTATGTGGGAGAATGTCTAGACAACTTTATTTTGAACTTATAGTTATTTTGAAATTTATTTTAATGAACTTATAGTTATTTTGATGAAACTCATAAAAATTTGTTTTGAACTTAAGTTGAACATAAGAATATATCTCACTAGGGGTATAAATTCGGGTAGAGGGTATCATGTACATCCTCACCTGTCCTGATACCCGTGCGGGTATCGGGTACCCGATACCCTCACAATTCACAATGAGGGTCGGGTGCGGGTATAGAGTTCAAGAAAATCGCAGGTATCGGGTACCCGCGTCGGGTAATGCGGGTACCCGCATACCCTGAATTAAATTTAATTATTTTAATTATTTATTAAATATTTGAATTTCTAATTCTTCACTTCAGGTTATGGATTACACACTTCAATTATTAAATATTTGAATTTCTAATTTCTCATCATTTATTAAATATTTGAATATTTTAATTATTTTTTCTGAATAGAGGGACAAAATACCCTCGGGTAATGCGGGTACCCGCAAATTGCGGGATAAAATACCCTCCATCAGGACAAAATACGCTCAAAATTACAAACCTTCAAAGCATTACGGGAAATGCGAGTGCCCGAATACCCGCAATGGATACCCGCTACAGATATTCGAGTACTGGCACATAGTACGCAGGACGGGTGAGGGTATGCAATTTGGGTGATTTTGCGGGTTGGGTACCCGACCCGGCCCGAATTTACACCCTTATATCTCACAGTTATTATAATTCTGCTGAACATGATAAATACTTTTAATGGACTTTATTCAGAAACATAAAGTAACGTAATACAGAAGAAATAATTGCTTATGAATTCTGAACGTAATTATCATAAATGTATCTTCCAAAAATTATGCAGATTTGATTAAGATATGGTATTGTCTATTAGCTGTTAGATTGCATTAAATAAATGGCTAGGATTATTTCTCAATTCTACAAACATTTGCCTTTCTCAATTGAACCTCTCTCTCTATCTCTCAATTGAACATTTCTCCCTTTCTCAATTAAACATTTGCCTTACGAATTATGTTCTGATTAGGACAATTTCTAGCCACAAGATCAACCAAGATCTAATGGACATGATTTGTTCCTATTTTATACACTTAAAAGTGTTCTTAGTTTAGCCCACCTATATATATATATATATATATATAGGGGCGCGCTCCAGTGAGACCCCATAATTTTCGTGAAACACTAGGACAATGAATAAGACATATAATACTAATGAACAAAACGTATATCTAATGAACAAGATGTATATACTGATGAAAAATAAAATTTAAAAAATTCGTAATGAATAAGACATATATACTGATGAACAGGGCCGTATATATTGATGAACAATGCAATATATGCTGATGAATAACAAAATTTAAAATATTCTGCTCCCTCCAGGATTCGAACCCTGTGAAAAAAAATCACCCTCCAGATACAATATCAGCCATATGATTGATAAAATAAACGCACCAGATCGTGCCCTAGATCTCACTAAAATTAGGGGGTCTCATTGGAGCGGCCCCCCTATATATATATATATATATATATATATATATATATATATATATAGGGGAGAGTTCAATGGAGACCACTCCCTTGGATAAAGAATAAAGACCAAATCATGTGCGTTGATCTTGCTTAATCTAAGGGTGATAATTTAACCTTTAATTATGATTTTATTTCATTTATTTTATATAATAAAGGTTAGGTTTGTCATTTGTATTTTCTTTCTCTCTCTCTTCCAACTCACGGCATATCTCTCTCTTTCCCATTACTCACGCTTTCTCTCTCTCACTTTCCCAAACTCGCGCTCTCTTTCTCTCCCACACAGCCGCCGCCTCCCTTTTCCAGATCTGACATCGCCATCGCCGCTTCTGCTCCGCCGCCATCCCATCCATTCTCCCTTCCACCGCCTCTCTCCCCTATCGCCTCCATCTCTTCTTCCTCCTCCTGCTGCTCCGCCGGCGTCGCAGGCGGAGGGATTCTCGAGGCTGTGCTGCCCCGGTGTCGTCAGGGTGAAGTCGATGAAGACGACAATGGTAGAACGCTCGTGGTGAAGACCGCCGCGCCGCGCCGGATTTGCAGATTTGCATATCGTCAATGAAGTGTTCGTAGAAAATATCAATGAACATACTGATGTTCGTTAATATGTTCGTAGAAAACCAATGAACATACTGATGTTCGTCGATATGTTCGTAGAAAAACCAATGAACATACTGATATTCGTCGATATGTTCATAGAAAAACCAATGAACATACTGATGTTCGTTGAAATGTTCGTAGGAAAACAATGAACATACTAATGTTCATCTATTATGTTCATTGACGGATCAGGTCCCAGAATGGGAAAAGAGAAATTTCTGGGATTTGTTCAACGGGATCCCATATTTAAGTAGATTTGAGTGGACTTATTTGCCCTTTTTGGATTAAATAAATGTAATTAACCAATATTTAATTAAATGTAAAATCAAATCAGGAAATTATATGAACCGTTGATTGGAGTGAGATGAATGGCCTTGATTTGGTCTTTATTCTTTATCTAAGGGAGTGGTCTCCATTGAATGCGACCCTATATATATATATATATATATATATATATATATATATATATATATATAGGGATATGGAGGAGTTTTAATAAAACCAAAGTTATTGTGAGAAATGAGAAATATATTTTTTAAATGCACAGTTACATAATTTTTATTGCATTTTATAACACTTGTATTTGTATATTTACATTTCTCATCTTCCCATTTATATCAAATTGCGATTTTATTAAAGAAAGAAAGAAAAAACCTAAGAACATTTGAAAGCACAAGAGAGCAGACTAAGGGCCGAGCCTCATTAAAACCTCTCTAAAGAAAATCCAATGGGAAAAACCTTAGAGAGGAAAAAGAGTACTCGTCTAAGATGAAACCAACAAGAGGGAAACAAGCGGAAATGGAACCTCTTCCAGAACTCCGGCCTAACCATCGTCCTGAAGCAGCCCCGGCTTGTTTCCCTAACCAAAAAACGCAGACCAGAGACACAGAGAGCAAAGGAGAAAAAACCATCTCGAGAAAGAGAAGAAAAGGCAAGCACCGAAAAACGAAGACGAAAAGACTCAACAAAAAAAGAAAACAACAGCAAAACAAACCATAAGGCAGCTCCACCATCAGCAACGAAGGACACGGCAGAAGCAAAGACCAAACCAAGATCTTGCCAGAAAACTCCTGTCGCTGTCTAAAACACGACGCAACCAACGGAATCCGACTCCATATGGCCCAGTATCTAGCGCACCAGAAAACTGAAAAAGACCATATGGAACATTCCCACAACCAACCACCAACGCAAGCCATCAGCGCATACGAGTATGACTGTGAGTTGCCATATCAAGCCGCACAGCTTCCTTAACCTCCTCAATAGCATAAAGCCACCAGCCTTCATCTCTACTATAGTTAGCCATAATATCAGCAACTTTGTTTCCTTCCCGATAAATGTGAGAAATATGAAGATTAAACTCAGGAAGGAGACAAATTAAAGAACCTTACGCCATAACGCAATGAAACGCCAAGGCACCGCAGTAGAACGCTCCTCAAGCAGATGAACAATGTACATAGAATCAGACTCAACCCATAAATGAAGCCATCCCCGATCATGAGCAATGAGAATAGCTTTGATGACCGCAAGAAGCTCCGCTTCAAAGGCAAAACCAACTCCACCCTTATAATGAAAACAACCACGAACCCAATTAAAGTTATCACGGAAGACTCCTCCAGCCGCAATTTTTCCCGGAGCTCCCATCGCAGAGCCGTCCGTGTTAACTTTAATCCAAGGGGACGCAGGAGGCCACCAGTGCACGTCGATGAAATCCGGAGGAGGAGCAGCACGTGTAGCAACACCTATCGATCTGAGAATGGTATAATCTTTCCAAGAATTATTCATATGGCCAAGACTAAAATTATTCTCCATCTCCTTAAAAGCGACTTTGACAACATGTATGGCCAAGACTAAAATTATTCTAATCTTCCCATTTATATGAGAAGGTTCAACCCTTCGATCATCAAAATTATATAGTAAATACATCGATATCATTTTGATGGATGAATGCAACACCTAAATTCAAATTTTCGAGGGAGCAAAAATTTTATTTACACATATAAATATATCAAAAAATGTAAAATTGCACACATATATAATAGTAATAGATTCAATTATTTTAAGGATTTCTATTATTTTTCTTATTTTATTTAAATTCAACTAAACACATATAAAATTGTAGAATCGGTTTATTTATAAAGAAAGGATTATCACCAACCAAAGGAGTCCTAGGCGAAGCTCTCTAAAAATAGGAGTCCCAAGTGAAACATTGTACCATCAAGTTTTTGGAAAGTCAAGTTCACCTCTATATACGATATATATTAATTCCATAACTTGAAAAGAATTCAGTATTTTAAGTAAACAGTACATTTACGTTCGGTGGGTTGTATTAAGTTTGGTTTAGAGAGCTTATTATAATTAGCTATAGTAATTTATAAAATGGTTTAAAAGTTTATAAAATATAATTATTAAAATGTTTCAAGATTTATAAAATATAATATCTAAAGAGTTTATAAGTGGCTAAACTGCTTATATAATTGAGTTTATAAAATAGACGGAAAATTAAAAGGGTATATAATTAAAATAACAAATTATGAAAGTACTGTTTTTGTTAAATGAAAAAATTATGAAAAATAAATTGGGTGGAGAACTTATTTTTTTGGGAATTTATTTTTACAGTCGTTTAAAAGCTTATAAGTTGTTCATGAATTTATCTTATAAAATACTTTTCAATAGTTTATAAGGTCATAAATAGCTTACGCTGTTTTAAGGAGCTTATATTATAAATTGAGCCAAACATCCTCTTAATTATAATCTTCACATGTAGTGTCTATTGACATATAAGTCATAAATACTCGTACTATTTTGAATAGAGGGTGAAAAGGAGTAATGATTTTGCTACACCCAACAATAATAGATGAAATCCCTTTGTTGACAGCTAAATATAACCATGTTGATGTACTTCTATTTTCTTTTTTAATCTTCTTTCTGTTGGCGTGCAGATACGATCAACCTTGGTAGTAAGGGAGGAAAAGGAGCATACGATTAAATAATTATATGACTTGTGGAATAACTTATTGGGACCTTCATTCCCTTCCCCACTATACGTAGAAAACAATATATCTTTATACGAATAATTAATAAATTAATTAATTAGCGATTACATGTGTATGTGTAAAGATTAATTTAAACATCTCTCACATGGAGATGGTGACTGAATTTGGTCCTATGTCCAGATTGCTTGTAAATGCAGCATTATGCTTGTCTTCACACAATTACCTATGGATTTCTGTTTACAATTAATATAATATTATATAATTTAAATTTTGAAATAACTTCTCCAACTTATTACTTTTCAGTTTTCAGTTTTCAATTCAGGTTGATACCTCCCAATAGCTGATCTTTTAGGGACTTCCAAATAGACATAGAATTACTAGAAATACATGATTTGTTTACATATGCTGATCGATCATTGTACCATATTCTTCCAACGGAAAAAGGAAAAGAAAAAAAAAATCAATCAAAGGCGAGGTTAGTCAGAATTAACCATAAGGTCATGTCTTGAAGAGAGCTTAGAGCTGAAAAAATATTGAAGAAATGAATTAGAGCATTCACCTTAATTTTTTTAGTTAATGCTTGACTTATTCATGTTCCAGGCTCACGTACGTGAGCCAAATACTGCATTGAATTGACTTATAATATTAAGTCATATGAATTACTTTTGTATTTTGTATTTTGTATTTTTTATTTAATTTAATTGATACAACTTTAAATCAGACAATTACTTAAATTTGAATCACATAAATTTAAATGACATAAATTTAAAATTACAAAAATTTAAAACATGAAAATCAGTAATCTCTGGCTCCCCTTCGTGCGAGCATGTCAGCCACTCATTACGCATGTATTTCTTGTTGCTCAGGTGTCATTCTCGACATATCCATGAACAGAATCCATTGCCTCGTGCTTGAGGCGATTCTTCTCCCTGTTGGCCTCGAAGATTGCGGTGAGATTTGCTTGCGTCTTGCCCATAGAGTTCAAGAATTTGGTGGAGGGGATCGAGGCTAGTGATCTTTTGCTCTTGGCCGCAGCCTTGTAGAAGAAATTTCTTCGTCCGACACCGATGTTATGAAATCGCCACTCTCTGACAATTTTTTTTGCCTCTTGGGAATGAACATCGCTCTCGAGATACAAGGACTTGAGCTTTTGGTTATGTCGAAAAATTTTCCACGCTTTCCACCACTTTAATGGAATGCCCTTTTTCTTGGATGTGTAAGGTTTGAGCCATCTCCCACAACATGTTGTCGCTATGACTTCTTGGTCACTTGGCATGGGCTTCAACCCATGTTGCCTCCCATAGCTTCACCTCAGCGGTGACACGCCCACAATGACTTTTCATTTGTCGGACTGTGAACGGCTCAGACACCATTGCGTTGATTTTATCCAACAACCTCCCCCAATAGGCATCGCCTTTTTGGTCGACACCACGGATGACATCGTTCGTCTCCTCGATCCGAATACGAGCTATGAGGTTGGTTTCTTCGAACGTGTACATATGTTGCCCCTTTTCGGGGGGCACGTGTAGGATTGCTTGTATGATCGTTTCTCGGATTATCATAATTCACCATACATCGATTAATATCTAGCATGCTCTTATTAATTTAAATACTGCACATTAGAGTAAGAATTACTTGCGAATTTGCTACAAAGATCGTCGAAAGCAAACTCCTGCTTTGAGCTTTTGAACTGTATATCCCGCTTAATACCCGATGTCGGATGGACGACGAACCTCGAAGATTCCTGGAGAAAATATCACAGCTCGAAAACAACGCCTTTATTTTTTTTCTTCTCTCACAGAAACCTAGTTTTATGATTTTTGCACTTGTTCTGTTCTGAGAGCAGATAATTGTATTTATAATTATAAATACATGGTTTAAGCATATTCAATGAGTTGGGTTTATCTTCACCTACTGGGCTCATGAGACTTTGGGCCAGTCTAGGGATCAAATACAAGGAATAAAGATTAGCCTAAAATGTATTAATTCTTATGATCAGCCCAGATCCGAGTTAATTCATAATTATTGATTCATTCCAATAGAGAATCAATATTGACTTACCTTTTCATTACTGATGATGAGTCGGGGCTTGCATGTAGACTTATCAAACCCCGTATTTGAGATATCCAACATGAATGAAATAATTAAAGCTTCTGACAGCTTATATTAGTTAATTTCTTATTAATTCTAAAGCCGAGGCACCCAAAGATTGTCCTTTGTGAGAGGTCTTGGGTTCAATCCCGTCTACGTGCAGGTAGTTTTTCCATTTTTGTGTGGGTAGTGGTTCCACCTACGTGCGGTTGTTTTCCCACCTTTGTGTGGTGTAGAGATCCCGCCTGCGTGCGGGGTTGCTTATTTACTTATATATTAGATACCTCTTATAATTTCTCAAAAAAGAAAAAAACATCTAAAAAGAATATCAATTTATTCAGGCAACCAAATGATTTTGGGTTTAAGAAAATTTCTTGAAGTGAAAGATTTCCAAAAATTATATATATATTTTTTAAAATTCTTATTAATTCTTAAGTAGTACTCCATCCGTCCCATTTATCTTGGCACATTTTCCTTTTTAGTTTGCCCCATTTATAATGACACTTTCCAAAATAAATGCACAGATTATCAGATAGTCAAAATTCAATTTAAGTAATCAGTTTATTCCTCGCAGCACTCAATCTCTCATGTGTTTAGGCTTCTATTTACGCTCAAGACAGACCACATCAAGGGTTCACCATAGGCTTGCATGCACTCTCCATCTCCACTCCCTAGTTTAGACTCTAACCGCTTATCCTTAGGTCTTACTTTGATTGTAATGTGGCTTAAGGCAAAAGGTTGGAAGTATTTGGATCTAGGCTAAGGTCAATCAGACTTAACGGTCAAGATGCTTCTAGTCTTGGCCTAGATAGATCCTTTTCCCCTTCTTATGGGCCCCAACACATAACAACACGAACTTATTTCTTTTGATTTTCATTTTTCTCCTAAGTCCTTATTATTTTCTTTCTTTCCTCGCCTTTTCAATTTGTGGACCTTCGGCCTCTTTATCATTTTTCATCACTACTAGAAAAACGCTCATAGATAACGGATTTTTTCCGTTATCTATGAGCAAAAAAACCGTTGTGTATAGTGGTGTTATCTATGATACGTATCATAGACAACGGTTAAAAACCGTTATGTAAAGTAGCATAGATAACGGTACAACGCTCATACATGACAGTACGCATCCGTTATCTATAAAGGTTATACATAACGGTTTTTCACCGTTATGTATTAAGATTTTACCGTTATGTATTAGAATTTTTTTTTTATTTTTTTTAATCATAGTTAACAGTTTTTTGCACTTTTTATAACGGTTTTTACCGTTATCTTTAATAGAATACATAACGTTTTTTGCACTTTTTATAACGGTTGTTTGCACTTTTTTTTAACGATTTTTGCACTTTTTATAACGATTTTAACCGTTATCTTTGATTAGAATACATAACGATTTTTTGCACTTTTTATAACAGATTTTTGCACTTTTTATAATTGTAGTATATTTTTAAATTTTTCACTTTTTATACAACGACAAAATGATAATATCAACAATAACAATATTATATATCATCCAAAATATGCATACATTATTATACAAATGAACCAAATATCAAGTATACATCATCATTGCATATTCCGATTCAAAATTGAAAATACCAACTACCTTATAGCTAAAACAAAAATCTATCATACAATGTTTCTAGCACCAAGTCCTCAAGAACTAGTTAATCAACCTGCAATGATTCTCTGGTTGTCTTTTGACCTCAAGCCATCCCAAGCTACCATAAATTCATTACGCATTCTTCTAGTTGCCTCATGCTCAAAAGCATCGCCACGGACGCCAAGTATGAGTCCACAATCTCCCAATCTTCACTTGGAAATGCTGCACAACTGCCAGCCAAGTATGTTGAATTGAATTCAAAAATCCAATGCCAGTTAGTGGTCAATTATAGTCATCCAGGTGGTGTAACAATTTTCCCAAAGCAGTTTGCTTGTAGAACTTTCAAAAAACAAGAGAATTGACCTTAATAAAGCATCTCCCAGTTCAAGTGCTTCGTTGTTTGCTTCCACAATTAGAAAGAGTGCCTAGCATACAAAGGAGAAAATTACAGGTGACTACACGGTCAGCACCTCTCAGCAAATGATACTGCAGCAATTTTAATCGTAGTATGTATATGTAGAATTCAGATTAACTTACTTGTGGTAGATAAAAAGCTGCAGCAGAAAATACTCTTGAACATTACATCACTCTAGTTTCACTCTCAATCTCAAATTCAGTTCAGCAAAGTACCTTATCATTGAGAATGAATAATTTTGACTTACAAAGAGTAGCAAGAACGATTGGATGCAGTTTTCACTATTGCTATGTCCTAGAGTGCTCCGTCCAAAAGTTAGCTCCTCTGCTTTCTCAATGTCTTTTGACTGGTAAGGAGCTATACTGTGAATTGTATATTGAAGTGAACCCAATAGGTGATTCTCGATATATTCATACCTGCATGGTGAGCAAGAGTTAGCTTCTTCATTCACCCAAAGTAGTATAGATTTGTAACAGATACAGTAAGAAATATAATTAATAGTTCTTCACCGAAGTTTGAACGAATTTGAAACTGGGGAAGAAAATTAGGGTTGTGCATACCGGTGTTAGAGAGCGATGGAGAGAGGGAGATACAGAGACGGTGGGGCTTTCGCAACCGTTGGACCCAGCCCCAACGGTGACGGTGCCAAATAGCATTGGCCTCGCCAACTTCACAGGCAGCAGCAGCCAACCTCGCCGGAGCCATTCACGAATGTGTGAGCTCTGATTTTGAGCGGAATCCCAGAACGAAGGAAAGGAGCCCGGTATAAGGCGTCAATCGAGAGAAACTAGGGCTCCATCCGTGAGCAGAGGAAGGACTTTAGCGGTGTTGCGATTTCCGACCTAGGGAGATGCGGCGTCATCATGCCAGGGCGGCGACCAACGATTTCAGACAGAGAAGCTAGGGCTCGACTTCTTCCCTTCAATTGCGCGCTTCCAGTGAGGGATTAGAGAGGGAAACCGAGACGAAGAGAAAAAAAGGAAAAGGACGGCGATCCTCGGAGCACCAGCAACGATGGGCGGGCTCTAGGTCGCGCAGCTCACCGGTCTCCCTGAGATGGCGACGGCTGGGTTGTACCGAACAGAGAAGAACTAGGGCTCGACCTTTGCCCTAGCTATATGTTAGAGGAAAATGGAGAGGCGAGGTCGCAGCGACCAATGTCGCCGGAAGAGCGCGTATAGCTACCATTCGCCGAAACTTGCCTCGGCAGCGGCGGTGACTATCTCTCAAAGAGGGAGAGATCGCGAAGAGAGAGAGACATTTGGGGAGGAGAACCGTGTTTGAGAGATACAATTATACAATATTTTTAAATTATTTAATTAATAAATTAATTATTAAAATAAAAAATTAAATGAAATAATCGCATACATAACACTTTTTCTTAACGGTTTCAATAATCGTTATGTAAGAGTTTAAAAATACGCACATAGATAACGGTCGGCTTAACGGTTTGTACTACCGTTATGTATGTAACTAATAGATAACGCAAAAACATAACGAATTAATTGAAACCGTTATCTATGCATATAGACAACACTACATAGATAACAGATTTTTGCAAAAACCGTTATCTATGCACTGTTATGTATGTAAACTTTTGTAGTAGTGCATTCAAGCGTTCTGCCCATTATGTTTCCATCATTTTTCTCCTTGTTTTCCCTTTTTCTCATTTTATGCTCCTAAGTCTTCTTTACCGGGTATTCGCTATTTTATTAACACGCCGCAAGTGTACGGGTGCAATTGTGTACAGTAGCAAGCAAGGTCGTATTCCACAGAGACTAATTATTATCAATGCCTATCCTAAATTATTCTACTCTATCTGGACAAACGAAAATAAGAGTTTTGTTTTTAAAACTAAAAAATAAATAAATACTGCAAACAAAATAAATCAAGCTGTGAAACAGAGAAACAGATAAGAGAAGATTTCCCAAGGCAAATGTTTCAACAGATTCTCCTAACTAACATGTTCAATTCAATTAATAAGATGATTCCTAAGGCAATCTCAAAACTAGTCTATACCCACTCCCGTGGCATACAAACCGTTGATTACATGCAAGGCTACCGTCCCCCGATCGCACTTCTAACATGCAACTCCTAAAAGCTCATAGGATTAACGCCCTCACAAATATCAATTTCCTTTAGAATTAAATATATGTGTTCTATGTTCTTAGTTCAGGTAATAATTATCATCTCCCGATCTCAAATTAAAACCTATGATTATGCTATATTGGTGGCCAATCAATAAAGCAAACAATTGTAACAAGAACATAAAAAGGAAAAACAATCTCAATTAATTGAATCAAATAGTCAGAAATTCAAATCATGTCTACTCCCTAAACCCTGGGAAAAAGGATTCTAGCCACACATAGACATATGACTAGAAATCAAAATCTCAAAAATACAAATAATCATTCAACAATAAAACCGTAGTATAGTTGAGAATCTTCAATCTTGCTTTGCTCCGTTCTCCGTCTCCTTCAGCTCTCAGGAAAAGTAAAATATGATATAAGATGATAAAAGGTGCAGAGAATAAGTTCTTGGGGAGTATTTATATGCCCTAGGTCTTGTAGCTCTCAAAAATACCCAAAATCGCTAAAAAAACGAATTTTGGGCGGAAATACGGCGACTCGCGCGGCCACGTCGCGCGGCCGCATGGCTGGCCCGCGTGACGAAACAGAACTCCTGACAGCTTTGCGCAGTGATTTTTTTTTGGCTCGTTCTCTCTCGTCCAAACTCCGATTTAAGATCCGTTTGTGCTCACGAACTCCTCTCAAGACGAACTACAACTTGTATTTCAGCCAATTCTTCCAAATTCTGCTTCATTATTTCTGAAAATTCGTTCAAACACAAGCAAATAACAAGTTCTTGACCATAAATGAATATAAGCTCAAATAAACCATCAAACAGACAAAATCCTCACAACTAAGCATCAAATATGACACACCAAGAGGTAAAAATGCATGTTTATCAACCCCCCAAACTTGAACTATTGTCCGTCCTCGAACAAAACAAAGATGAACCAAGAATGAATCAACAAGAGCGTAGAGAAAAGTGGATAACAACGTGGCTTCAGATTTGTCAACAAATATAACGACATGCATTTGTATCTCCTATCATCAAGATATAACACTCATGACAAACTTCAAATTATGGTCTCAATGACTTTCAATCCTCACCAAAAAGATAAAGAATTTAAGAGCTCTCAACTCTCAAGTGTGTCAATCAACATGGACGTGTATACGCTCAGTTCAAGCCGAACAAGTACTCAACCATAAGCTTGTCAATCGTCTCACCTCTCCACCACTTAATGTGTGCTCCTATAATCAAGATCAAAAAGGTCTTTATTGAGGGTTGTAATGTGGGCTCTTTGGCAAGGTAGGATATATTTGGCTAAGTGACTAAAAGATGCGAATCAAAGTAACATCATCACCAACCTTATAGCATTCTTACTCAATTCTATCCTCCACCTTCCATAAAACCAAATTTTTCAATATATAATCCACCACAACACAACAATTATTTCTCATGACATTATGACTTTCTAATGCATCCTATGTACCCATTTTTTTCCAATTCTTTTCTCTCTTTTTTTCCACCATTCTTTTTTTTTCTTTTTTTCTTTTTTTCTTTCAACAACTTGTAGGGTACTAGGATTTTCAATTTAAAACCACAAAACATAACTCATGATCATTTATCTCCACAACCCAATTATCTCCTATCAAATAATCTCCAAGCTCCCACCCATAGCTAAATCAAAGAATATGGAAAAATAAGGCTCAAAGGGGGTGAACTAGGATCATATAAAGATATAGGACAAATAAGGGACAAATAGGCAAGCAAAGATGGCCTTTTATCATCTCAAAGTTATTAAGCACACTATGTGACCTCGAGGGAGAAATCAATACAAGTTCTAGTGAGAAACATGCATGCTTGAACAATCACTCAAGAATAAGAAATAAGACTGTAAAATAATGACAGTCAAGGCTCAAATCCTCACAGCTTATTTCATTGATTGCAAACACATAGAGACCATGCTTATCATTCATCACTCATGCTCAGTCACAACAATATCAACACAAACGCATGCAATTCCATAAGTTTTAAACAGAAATCATCATGAGCCAGTTATCCAACCAATCTCTACACTACTCACATCATCATCAAGGTAACATCACAGAGAAACTACCAAAGCAAGACTAAAACAAACTCAACGACAAAACAAAAACAACCAAAACAAAAAGTGCACCCACAAAGACACATCCCCCCAAACTTATTCACCACCAAGGAGAATAAGTTTGAAAAGGAATTGTGGGGTACAAAAACAAACAAGCAAACAAAAAGAAACGAACTAACCAAGATTGGGTTGCCTCCCAATAAGCGCTATTATTAACGTCGTTAGCTCGACGATCCAGCAGGTGTAGGTGGTGGCCACTTTTCATCAAATTTGAGTACATCATCTGTTGCGAACCAATGATAAGGTGGTTTTCCAACCTTCAAAATTTCTTGAAAACTATGGCCATCCTGTGAACAATCAAAAGTACTACCACACTCCAAAAAGTGTTCATCAGATGAATCAAAATTAAAATCAAAAGATGGAGTTAGATAAAAGCTAAAGAGACAAGCCTTCAATGATTTCCCTTGGTCGATGCAAGTGTCGACTACATTTAGGACATTGCGCTCTTCAACACTTTTAAAATTTTCATCCTTCAAGCTTATCTCAACTTTCAGAACTTCTTGCTCTTCTTCCATCGCTTGAGGCTCTTCATATGATGTATCACTTTCGAGCTCAATGGTCATACACTGCTCTTTTGGACTTACCATGGTATTGCTTGAGAATTGGCCCGACTGATCTAGATTGCTAATAGCAGTGACTATTTGAGCCATCTGAGTCTCAAACACCTTCATCTGAGTCCCTAAAGCAGCAGTGGTAGACTCAAGCTTCTCCATCCTCTCATCCGACTTGGAGATAAATTTCATCAGCAGCTCTTCCAAATTAGGCTTCTTCTCCTCATTGATGACTCCATTGGTGACAGAAAAGCCTGGTGGAGCCTGAAGCGCGTTATTCGGGCACCCTCCATGATAGAACTGTTGCCAACTCTGATTGGTTCCCTGTTGTACTCTTTGAAATCCACCCTGCTGAAAATTCCTGAAATTCCAATTGCTGACAAAATTTGCCTCTTCCATCATCATCGGATTTTTCACAGCTGACTCCATCTTAGCAATACTCAAAGCATTTATCTTGGAAGACAATGCAGCGATTTGAGTGGCTAACAAAGTAACTGAATCAGAATTTGTGGTGGCAGCAACATTCTCCAAATATACCCTCTTGGCTGGCCATTGATAGCATGTAGTGCCCACGCTATCAAAAATCTCCATCGCTGCTCATGCACTACCTGGAAAAACTCCAGAACCAAAAAATAAGAACCAAAAGAAAAATAGAGAAAATAAATAAAAATAACAAAAAAAAATCCAGATTAGTATCAAATAATCAACAGATAGTACTGATAAAAATCAATCCCCGGTGACTCATCCAAAAACACCTAGCGGATGGACTCGAATTTATACGAGGTCGTCCTAGGGCGGTAAGGTGACTCAAGTCGTCTCACAAGGAAGACTTAGCAGGGCTCTAATCGTATTGCTCACAAGAAACAGAAATAAAACCTAAACATTCTAATCGGATAATTGGGGCTGGCACTGACTAACGCTCTAACACCGGTACGTAATTGAAATGAAGCAGTAAACATTAACTAATGCAGAGACATGTACGAACACATATAAGAACTAAGAACACGGCAATTAAACATTAACGGAATCAACTAGGGTTTCAATCTTGAACTCTGAACCAAACAATCATAAACTCGTAAGCATCGACGATTAATTACTATCTAGGCAAGAAACTAAATCAAGCATCCAATTCAAATGCAAAGAAAATCTTAATCTCCATAAAAAGGAATCTCTAAACTTTCACCAACAAGAAGGGAAAAAAACGTAATCAATAGCAACGAACTACGAATCACGTAGATTATCTAAACTCAACAACAATCATCTCTAATCATTACATCCATCAAAGCATAAAACACAAAACTTAATTAACCAAAAGATTCATATAACCAAGAAAATATAGCATCAACAACAATAATCTTCAATCATCATATATATTCATCAAAGACAAGAAACAAAAACTCAAATAACCAAGGGATTCATAAACAAAGAGAATCAAAGGGAGTTCTTACAAAACATAGCAATCCAAGGAAAACCAATCCGATGAAGTGTTAATTGACATCCAAAGCAATCCAATGAATCCACAATCGAAAGTAATTGATTTGAAACTCTAAAAACCCAAGGAAAAATGTGGAAATCGCCTCTAGAGGCTGCTGGGTTCGAAGATGAATAATAAAACCCTAAAAATGGGTTTTTATACGAAAATCCGTAACTCCCGGAATTGAACAGACACGGCGGCGGCCGTGAGACGGCGGCGCCGTGGACGGCGGCCGCCGTGAGACGGCGCCGCCGTGATGGCCTTTCGCAGAATCTCCAAAAACATGCACGGCTCGCGCCGTGGGGCTGCGGCGCCGTCTAGACGGCGGCCGCCGTGGGACGGCGGCGCCGTATACGGCGGCGGCCGTGGGACGGCGGCGGCCGTGAGCTTTTCCTCCGAAACTGCTCCAAACGATGTCAACACGCGCGGTAACTCCTAATTCCTGCATACGACAGTAGCATACCCAAAAGATCATCGAGCACGTGAAATAGAAGGTAAAAGTCATGAAAACACGCTCGTAAGCACAGCAGAACATACGCAAAAACTGCCCAAATACGAGGTAAACAACCCCCCCACACTTAAATCCTTGCTTGTCCTCAAGCAACAAACACACAATCGAAAGGAAACCCACAGGCAATTCTTCTTACCAATCAAACTCAAGCCAATCCAAGCCTTCCAAGAAATCAATGTCCCCCAATCAAGTGTTCAAAGCTAAGATTTAAAAGTGCAACAACAAGGTGATACAACTCAATCCGATCAGACCCAGTTCTCCGCTAAGGGTGAATTTCCTAATGCAATTCCCTTTACAATCATGTCTCATTCCCTTTCATATTCTTTCACTATTCGAATCAGAGCTTTTTTTTTTTTTTTTTTTTTTTTTTTTTTTTGGGTTAAGTTATTTTCGCTCTTAATAGATGGGCCAAAATTCACGAGATTTCACTTTTGGAGGTTATCCAAAATGTTCTCGTGTGGTTTCCCATGCTCATAATGAAATCATTAGAGGAGCAGAGACCCAGACTATCAGAAGCTCAACAACCAACCAAACATTTCACAACAGAGACAGATATTAGGAAATTGCACTGAAAACACTCCCCTTAGCATCTACCGGACAAATCACGTCACGAGTTGCTCATCAGGGTGTTGCACCAAAACCTTAAACTTATTACACTTCCTAGGGAGCAAATCAATCAAGAAAAACGAGGACAACAATCCAAACAGACACAAACCAGAATCGCCAATAAGTCACCATCAATCATGTGATGTACTTAAAAACAGGCAAGAATAAAAGAGAAGGGGACCATTCGCCCCAAGACAAGCTAAACAGGGCACCACCACCAAGCATGCAACGAATTGAAGAAGCATCAAAAAGACCGCATGCGGCACAACCAACAATACAACCAAGACAGGACCATACGACCCCCAAAACTCATAAATCATGCCCCTCCCCCACAGAGAAAAACATGCACTGTCCTCAGGGCACAAAAAAAGAGAAAGGTTAAGAACATCCCTGGATAGGAGTGCAGCCAACACGGCGACGGCGGAAGAGAGGGCGGCGACCACAACCTGTAAAACGAGCAACCAGAAAAAGGCCCACAAAAGAAGACAGCATAAAACGAGAAAGAAAGGAAAACAAAGTAAAAGGAAATAAAACAAAATGTACAAAAGTGGGTAAAAGGAGTGCTCAGTTGGGGCCCCGCGGGGGGCCCGGGGGAGGGTGCCAGAACTGGTCCTGGTTTTGCAACGAGAAAGCGGCCCACTGTCTCTCTAGGTCGGCGAGGTAGTAGTTGGTGTCGGTTAGTCCGTGGTTGGCGTCAGTGAGGCCCAGGTTGTATTCGCCAAACCGAGCATCAAAAGACGACACCTGTTCACGCAGACGCGTGACCTCTCCGCCAATGGTGTTCACCTGGCCGTAGACGTCGCCCAACTGCGCATGCATGGGCGTCACATAACCACCAAGATGGTCCAGATGACCAGATATGTCGTCGATCCTAGCATAGAGGCCGCCCACCGAGTCCTCCACTGAATCAAAACGGGAGGAGACCTCCTGGCGGAACTGGCCAAAAGACTCGTCAAAATGGGCCTGAAACTGCTGAAATGCATCAGAGGGGCCCGCCTCAGGATCATAAACGAAAGCAGGTGGTGGCGCAGGTTCGTCGTACTCCTCCTCATCATTGTCCTCCTCATTGTCGTCATTGACCTGGCGCGCCGAAGATGACGTGCCCTCGCCCCGTTGGAGTTGCTGCAAAATGGAACGGACATTGTGGCGTTTGGACTGTGGAATGATGGTGAAGTCTTTGGCCACAAAAGTCTTGAGCTCAGAGTGATCAATCGCCCTTGTCTCAGCGGCGCTTAGGTGTGCGGGAACCTGGTTCGGCGTGAAGAGGCCGAAATGGAGAGCTAGGGCGGTAGAGATGGGGCTCAGGGAAGGTTTGAAACCCCCATGCCGGGCCATGCTGTGAAGCTGGTTCCAGATGATGGTCGTGGCGTCAATCTTCTTCTGCCGCTTTGCACACCATAGCAGGTACAATTCAGTCTCATTGACTTTGTTGGCTTGCTCCTTGCCCAAAATGCACAAAGACAGGAATTTGTGGAGCACGCCGATGTCGGCGTCAATGAGTTGGTTGCTCGGGGCACCTTGGCCGGTCCAAGTGGGCAATCCAGTCAGTTCTTGCCAAGCCTTAGCCGGCACCCACGTATCCGGGAATCCCTTCAATCGCTTCGGGTGAAACCCAAAGGCGTCACTCATAATCCGGTAGGTGACGACGCATGGCGTATTGAGCATGCGGCAGTGGAGCTGTGATTTGTCTGCGGTCATGTTGAGTGTGCAAAGGAACTCCAAGTGCAAAGGAAGCAAACCCGGCGGCGTGGTTTGGGAAAACTTGTAGAGTCCCAAACTCTTCAAATGTGCCGTGACGTCTTGGTCGAGTTTCGCCCTTCGGAGCAACGGCCAATCAAGACATCGCGGTTGAGTGACTTTCTTTCCTTTAAGAGCTTTCCACCGAGTGCCCTCCCAATCTTCAAAGATTGCAAATGGGGCATTGTAAAGATTTCGGATATCCTTTGGTGGCGTGGGAGGGCGGGGAATTCTGATAGGCGAGGACGGTGGGCGGCTAGAAGATGCCGGATTGCGGCTAGAAGAGGCCGGAGTGTTATTTGGGGCCGCATCCTCGTCTTCGTCTACTATGAGGCGACGGAGGCGCTTGTAAGTTTTGAAGGGTGCCATGGAATGATGTAGATGGAAGCAGACGATGCGGCTGTGCTAAGGGCGGACGTGACTCACGGCTGCGGACGTGTTGGCGGCGGCGGATGTGAGCGGCGGGAGGAGGCAGCGGTGGCAGTGGTAGACGGCTGCGGACGTGGAGGCGGCGGCGGACGTGACTCACGGAGGCGGACGTGCTGATGGTAGCGGCCTTGAGCGGCGGGAGGAGTTGACGGCGCGGAAGCTGGACGGCGAGGAAGTGGTGGCGGTTCTCGGTGGCGGCTGGTGGAGTTGGCGGCTGATGGAAGGAAAAGAGAGAGGGATAGTTGAGGGAGGCGGATGGGTGTGAGTGAGAGAGATAGATGGGGGTGGTTGAGGGAGGTGGTGGTTATGGTTGCTGGTGGGCTGGCGGTGGTGGTTGAGCGGCGGCGGGTGTGGTGGACGGCGAGCAATTGGAGAGGGAAAGGAGAGATGGTGCGGCTGGTAGAGGTGGGAGGCGTGAGAGAGAGATAGGGAGCTAGGGTTTGGGGGTTTTAAAGCAATGGGCCGGGCCGGGCTGGGTGGTCGGGCTGGGTGGTATGAGATGGGGGTGACGGCGGCCGCCGTGGCACGGCGCCGCCGTGCACCCCCTACGGGGTTTTTGGAGGAAAGGATGAGAAGGGGGGAAAAAGGGGTGACGGCGCCCGCCGTGACACGGCGGCGCCGTGGACGGCGGCCGCCGTGAGGCGGCGCCGCCGTGACTCCATTCCGATTTTCGGTGATTTTGGTTTGCGGAGAGCGTATGGCCGCCGCCGTGGGGCGGCGGCGAGTGTCCCGGGGCGTCCAGCGGCCCCTTATCGCTGTCTTCGAGCTCGGAAAGAGTCCGATAGACTGAAAGCCTGCAAAACCATAAAAATACACAAGTGAAAACCCAACTAAAACAGCAACGAGAGGATAAAACACCTCAAGAACTAACTCTACACAAAACAAAAAGGTAAAGAGAAACGAAGGAAACGTGGGTTGCCTCCCACGAAGCGCTCTAGTTAAGGTCGAGAGCTCGACTATAATAAGCTTGTCAAAACAATGGGTCGTGGAGTGCTTGGGACTCCACTACGGCAGCAACCACTTCATGCTCCAAGTAAGGTTTCACCCTATGCCCATTGACGGTAAACGACTCTTCGTTGTTCTCCTTGCTTAAAACCACGGCGCCATGAGGGAGCATCTCCTTAAGAATGAAAGGGCCACTCCAACGAGACTTGAGCTTGCCCGGGAAGAGTTTCAACCTTGAGTTGAACAAAAGCACCTTCATTCCGGGTTGGAGATTCTTGGACACAATACGGCTATCGTGCAACCTCTTGACTTTGTCTTTGTAGTTCCTTGCATTCTCGTACGCCTCGTTGCGCAATTCATCGAGTTCTTCCATTTGCAAGGCTCTATGCTTCCCTGCGGTTGTAAGGTCGCAGTTTGTGGCCTTTATTGCCCAATAAGCTCGGTGTTCAATCTCTACCGGTAAGTGGCATGCTTTACCGTAGACAAGGCGGTAGGGACTCATTCCCAGGACTCCTTTGAAGGCGGTGCGATACGCCCACAAGGCATCATTAAGCTTAAGTGACCAATCCTTACGGGAGGGTTGGATCGTCTTTTCCAATATGCCCTTGATTTGCCGATTGCTGGTTTCGGCTTGCCCTGAGGTCTGAGGATGGTAGGGTGTGGCCACCTTGTGAGTGATGCCGTTTTTCTTCATAAGCTTCTCAAAAAGCTTGTTGCAGAAGTGTTTGCCTCCATCACTGATTATGGCCTTTGGAAATCCAAATCTACATAATATGTTCTCCTGCACAAACTTCAAGACGACATTAGCATCACATGTCCTTGTGGGGATGGCTTCAACCCACTTGGACACATAGTCTACAGCAAGCAAGATATACTCAAAACCGTAAGACATAGGGAAGGGGCCCATGAAATCTATGCCCCACACATCAAAAATCTCAACCACAAGAATGCTTGTGAGAGGCATTTCATTCCTACGCCCGATGTTACCAACTCTTTGGCACCGATCACAAGCAAGATAAAAAGAATGAGCATCTTTGAAAAGAGTTGGCCAAAACAAACCGGATTGGAGGACCTTATGAGCCGTCTTTTGTCCACCAAAATGTCCACCACAATGGGCTTCATGGCAAAGCCTCAACACTTGTTGTTGCTCCACATCCGGGATGCATCTCCGAATCACCTCGTCCTTTCCCAACTTGAAAAGGTAGGGATCTTCCCAATAGTATTGCCTGCAAGTAGCCAAAAACCTTTTCCTCTCTTGGGATGTTAGATCGGGTCTTAATTCCCCACACGCAAGGTAATTGACAATATCAGCAAACCAAGGCACAGAGGCAATTTCATACGTATGCTCAAACGGGAAAGACTCATGTATGACATCTTGACTCGATTCAACCACATTATGCTCAAGTCTAGACAAATGATCGGCAACAGAGTTTTCACTCCCCTTCCTATCCTTAATCTCAAGATCAAACTCTTGCAATAATAAAATCCAACGGATAAGGCGTGGCTTAGCTTGGGACTTAGTCAACAAATACCTTAGAGCCGCATGATCACTATGGACAATTACTTTAGAGCCTATGATATAAGCACGAAACTTGTCTAAAGCAAAAACCACAGCAAGCAACTCTTTTTCAGTGGTGGTGTAATTCACTTGTGCACTATTCAAAGTCAAGCTAGCATAGTAAATCACACGCAACATTTTGTCAACACGTTGACCAAGAACGGCCCCCACAGCAGAGTTTGAAGCATCGCACATAATTTCAAAAGGCAAAGACCAATCAGGTGCAACAACAACAGGTGCAGTGCTTAACTTGAGCTTCAGCAATTCAAAAGCATGCATACAAGTATCATTAAAATCAAAATCGACATCTTGAGCAAGCAGACGACATAAAGGTTGGGTAATCTTAGAGAAATCCTTAATGAAACGCCGGTAAAACCCGGCATGACCTAGGAAACTCCTAATGCCTTTTACATCAATTGGTGGGGGTAATTTTTCAATCACCTCCACCTTAGCCCTATCAACCTCTATACCATCTTTTGACACCACGTGGCCAAGAACGATGCCACTAGTCACCATGAAGTGACTCTTCTCCCAACTAAGAGTTAACCCACTTTCTATACACCTTTTCAAAACCAAATTAATTTTACCCAAGCAATCACTATACGAATTTCCAAATACGGAAAAGTCATCCATGAAAATTTCAACAAAATCACCTATCATTTCCGCGAAGATCGACATCATGCACCGTTGGAAGGTCCCCGGTGCATTGCACAGCCCAAAGGGCATCCTCTTCCACGCAAAGGTACCAAAAGGGGTTGTGAACGCCGTCTTGTCCTGGTCCTCCGGCGCGATTGCTATTTGGTAATAACCTGACAAACCATCAAGAAAACAGTAAAAATCATGACCAGCTAAACGATCCAGCATTTGATCAATGAAAGGAAGAGGGAAATGATCCTTCTTTGTCACGGCGTTTAGCTTCCTGTAGTCAATACACATACGCCAACCCGTGACCGGGCGGGTCGGCACCAGCTCCTTGTTGTCATTCAGGACAACCGTGATTCCTCCCTTCTTGGGCACCACATGCACCGGGCTTACCCACTCACTGTCGGCGATAGGGTAAATGATCCCTTCCGCTAATAGCTTGAGTATCTCCTTGCGTACTACCTCCATGAGGACGGGGTTGAGTCTTCGTTGACCATCTCTCTTAGGTGTTGCTCCATCCTCGAGGTGAATCCGATGCATGCATGTGGCGGGGCTAATACCACTAATGTCGGCAAGGCCCCAACCAAATGCCAACTTGTTGCTCCTTAGCACTCCCATCAACGCCATTTCTTGCTCATGCGTGAGCTCGGCGGATATGATCACGGGCTTCTCCTCTCCTTCTTCCAAGTACACATATTTGAGGTGTTTAGGGAGATCCTTGAGTTCCAACTTGGGCTTTTTGCACTTCGTGGCATCTTCAAGCACCACAGGCTCATCAATGGGGAGTTTGTCTCTTCGTTGTCTCTCTCTTTCCTCGGCTTCCCGAGCAAACTCCTCCATGTCCGCCGATCCTGCAAAGACCTCCACTATCTCTTGTTCCTGCGCAAAAACCATCTCGGCAAGGCCATCAATAGCATCTATGTAAGAGCATTCATTAGTGAAAGAAGATGATGGCAAAGCGCGACTATGATGCACAGAAAAAGACACGGACTCTCCTAACACGGTCATTTTTATTGTTCCATTTTTCACATCAATCAACGTGTTAGTGGTGGCCATGAATGGTCTTCCTAGCAGTAAAGTGTGTTCCTTGCCATTCTCATGGACTTCTCCTATCTCAAGCACAACAAAATCGACAGGCACGATCAAACCACCCACTTTAACTAGGATATCCTCAATAACCCCGCGAGGATACCTAACTGATCTATCTGCCAATTGTAAGCACATTCTAGTGGGTTTTAAATCGCCTAACTCTAATTGCTTAAAAATAGAGTACGGCATCAAATTAATCCCTGCCCCCAAATCAAGCATACCCGAGGCCTCCTTACCGTTCCCCAAAGCAATATTGATAACAAAACTACCTGGATCTCGTTGCTTGGGTGGCAAGGGCTGCTGCATGATGGAATTGGCAACCTCGGACACAAGGATCTTCTCGTTATCAACAAACTTCCTCTTCTTGGACGCCAGCTCCTTGAAGAACTTCACGTAAGCCGGAACATTTCTGATCACGTCCAGCAGTGGCAGGTTCACGTTCACCTTTGCCAACATGTTGTAGAAGTCGGTGAACTGTTGATCCAGCTTTTCATTTTTCAACCGGCTTGGGTAAGGAACCGGTGGCTTGTATGGCTTGGCGGCCTTGTGGAGCTTCACTTCGGGCTCTTTCTCTTTCTCCTTCTCCTCCTCTCTTGGCTGCAGCGGCTCCTTTACTTGCTCTTCCATGCGGCCTTCTTTGGGGGGTTCTTCTACAGGGGTTTCCACTTTGTTGTTCACCACCTTCCCATTGCGTAAAACAGTAACTGCTTGGGCTTGGTGGGGTTGCAATCCTTGTCCATGTAGCTTCCCTGGTTGTTGCTGCTGCTGCATCTGATTCAATGTCCCGGAGAGCTGCCCAACGGTTGTCTCGAGACGCTTGATTGTAGCCGACTGGGACTCCATGCTCTGCTTTGTCATCTCCATAAATGATTGCATGGTGTCCTCGAGAGACGGTTTCTGTGGTTGGACTTGCTTCTGAAACTGCTGGGGCGCATTCTGGTATTGCTGCTGCTGCTGAAAGTTCCCTTGCTGCTGCTGGTGGAAGTTCCCTTGCTGCATAGGGAACTGTTGATACTGCGGGGGCTGCTGCTGCTGCTGATAAGCTTGCGGGTAGTTCTGCTGCTGAGGAAAAGGGAACTGCTGCTGAGGTGGGTAAAACTGCTGCTGATTCTGATACCCAAATTGCTGAGGAGGGCGGCGGAATTGATTGCCTTGATTTGGTCCCGACCCTTGGCCAGGCGCTTGGTTCCTCCATCCAGAATTCTGCTGAGTTCTCCACCCCACGTTGGGATTCTGTTGCCCTTGATTAAACATGGGCCTCTGTTCAAATTGAGGTCTCCCCTGGTATCCCTGGGCAGCATAGACCTCTGCTTCCCCTTCAGGTGTGAACTCCCCCATTCGGTGGCACTCGTTGGTTCCGTGGCTAAAATCACCACATATGCCACATCCTTCTGCTAGCGGCGCCTGAGCTGGTGGTGCTTGAGCTGGCGGTGGTTGAACGGTTTGAGGCTCCACCTGATTCATTCTTAAATGCTGAACTTGCCTCATCAGGTCCGCTACTTGCTTCTGCAGCTCATTGTTTGGGGCTACAGCATGGGCTTCGACCCTCCTTCCTCTGACTGATTTCTGTTGAGAGCTCGCGGCCAGTGTGTTGAAGATCTCCTTGAGCTCATCAGCTGTCTTTCGGGCAATGTTGCCCCCAGCGGTACTATCCACCATGAACTGTGCCGTCTGAATCAATCCGTCATAGAAGAACTGCATCAACATGACGGGAGCCAACTGGTGCTGCGGGCACTGGCGGAGAAGCTCTTGGAATCTCTCCCAAGCCTCGTGAAGAGGCTCGTCAGCTCCTTGCATGAAGTTCATTATTTGTGTCCTAATCTCTTGCGTCTTGTGATTAGGGTAGTATTTGAGCATGAACTTCTCACTCGCCTCCGCCCACGTGGTGATGGAGTTTGGCGGCAAGGACAGCAACCACGTTCTAGCCCGGTCCTTGAGTGCATAAGGTAAGCACTTGAGCCTCAATTGATCCTCGGTGAGCTCCAGTAGTGGGAAGGTCTGCACTTGAGTGCAGAAGTCGCGGATGAACTGTAAGGCGTCCTCACTCGGCATCCCATAAAAGAGCGGTAGCAGGTTTGAATCGTTGGGCTTCAGATTGTAATTTCGAACCGCCGTGGGAAGCACTATAGCTGACGTGCTAGTGGTCCCAATAACTGGCCTGGAAAAATCTCCCATGTACTGAACATTCTGCTCCACCATTGCTTCTTGGTCAGGATTGGGCCAAGCTTCTTCTTCTTTTTCAGAATGCACTGAAAGTGTCTCCTCAAAAGTTTCCAGAATGGGATTGGAATCAATTCTCTCTTTAAAATTTTTCTCTCGAAACGGTAATTCCACAAAACTTCTTGAACTGGACTCGGACTCCTTCTCCAGGCTTGAAAGAACCTCCCGAGGTCGATGAATGTTGTCGTGGTAAGGTGCAAGCTTTCTCTTCAAGCTTCTACGTCCTTGCATACACAACACGAACAAACAAATCAAACGCACCGGAGGGAGAAAATAACCGAGTCAAAAGAAATAAACAAAAATAAACACGGAAAACAATGCAACACAATCAAATGCCTAAAGCCTTCCCCGGCAACGGCGCCAAAATTTGACTCATCCAAAAACACCTAGCGGATGGACTCGAATTTATACGAGGTCGTCCTAGGGCGGTAAGGTGACTCAAGTCGTCTCACAAGGAAGACTTAGCAGGGCTCTAATCGTATTGCTCACAAGAAACAGAAATAAAACCTAAACATTCTAATCGGATAATTGGGGCTGGCACTGACTAACGCTCTAACACCGGTACGTAATTGAAATGAAGCAGTAAACATTAACTAATGCAGAGACATGTACGAACACATATAAGAACTAAGAACACGGCAATTAAACATTAACGGAATCAACTAGGGTTTCAATCTTGAACTCTGAACCAAACAATCATAAACTCGTAAGCATCGACGATTAATTACTATCTAGGCAAGAAACTAAATCAAGCATCCAATTCAAATGCAAAGAAAATCTTAATCTCCATAAAAAGGAATCTCTAAACTTTCACCAACAAGAAGGGAAAAAAACGTAATCAATAGCAACGAACTACGAATCACGTAGATTATCTAAACTCAACAACAATCATCTCTAATCATTACATCCATCAAAGCATAAAACACAAAACTTAATTAACCAAAAGATTCATATAACCAAGAAAATATAGCATCAACAACAATAATCTTCAATCATCATATATATTCATCAAAGACAAGAAACAAAAACTCAAATAACCAAGGGATTCATAAACAAAGAGAATCAAAGGGAGTTCTTACAAAACATAGCAATCCAAGGAAAACCAATCCGATGAAGTGTTAATTGACATCCAAAGCAATCCAATGAATCCACAATCGAAAGTAATTGATTTGAAACTCTAAAAACCCAAGGAAAAATGTGGAAATCGCCTCTAGAGGCTGCTGGGTTCGAAGATGAATAATAAAACCCTAAAAATGGGTTTTTATACGAAAATCCGTAACTCCCGGAATTGAACAGACACGGCGGCGGCCGTGAGACGGCGGCGCCGTGGACGGCGGCCGCCGTGAGACGGCGCCGCCGTGATGGCCTTTCGCAGAATCTCCAAAAACATGCACGGCTCGCGCCGTGGGGCTGCGGCGCCGTCTAGACGGCGGCCGCCGTGGGACGGCGGCGCCGTATACGGCGGCGGCCGTGGGACGGCGGCGGCCGTGAGCTTTTCCTCCGAAACTGCTCCAAACGATGTCAACACGCGCGGTAACTCCTAATTCCTGCATACGACAGTAGCATACCCAAAAGATCATCGAGCACGTGAAATAGAAGGTAAAAGTCATGAAAACACGCTCGTAAGCACAGCAGAACATACGCAAAAACTGCCCAAATACGAGGTAAACACCCGGCAACGGCGCCAAAAACTTATTCGCTATTTTATTAACACGCCGCAAGTGTACGGGTGCAATTGTGTACAGTAGCAAGCAAGGTCGTATTCCACAGAGACTAATTATTATCAATGCCTATCCTAAATTATTCTACTCTATCTGGACAAACGGAAATAAGAGTTTTGTTTTTAAAACTAAAAAATAAATAAATACTGGAAACAAAATAAATCAAGCTGTGAAACAGAGAAACAGATAAGAGAATATTTCCCAAGGCAAAGGTTTCAACAGATTCTCCTAACTAACATGTTCAATTCAATTAATAAGTTGATTCCTAAGGCAATCTCAAAACTAGTCTATACCCACTCCCGTGGCATACAAACCGTTGATTACATGCAAGGCTACCGTCCCCGGATCGCACTTCTAACATGCAACTCCTAAAAGCTCATAGGATTAACGGCCTCACAAATATCAATTCCCTTTAGAATTAAATATATGTGTTCTATGTTCTTAGTTCAGGTAATAATTATCATCTCTCGATCTCAAATTAAAACCTATGATTATGCTATATTGGTGGCCAATCAATAAAGCAAACAATTGTAACAAGAACATAAAAAGGAAAAACAATCTCAATTAATTGAATCAAACAGTCAGAAATTCAAATCATGTCTACTCCCTAAACCCTGGGAAAAAGGATTCTAGCCACACATAGACATATGACTAGAAATCAAAATCTCAAAAATACAAATAATCATTCAACAATAAAACTGTAGTATAGTTGAGAATCTTCAATCTTGCTCTGCTCCGTTCTCCGTCTCCCTCAGCTCTCAGGAAAAGTAAAATATGATATAAGATGATAAAAGGTGCAGAGAATAAGTTCTTGGGGAGTATTTATATGCCCTAGGTCTTGTAGCTCTCAAAAATACCCAAAATCGCTAAAAAAACGAATTTTGGGCGGAAATACGGCGACTCGCGCGGCCACGTCGCGCGGCCGCATGGCTGGCCCGCGTGACGAAACAGAACTCCTGACAGCTTTGCGCAGTGATTTTGTTTTGGCTCGTTCTCTCTCGTCCGAACTCCGATTTATGATCCGTTTGCGCTCACGAACTCCTCTCGAGACTAACTACAACTTGTATTTCATCCAATTCTTCCAAATTCTGCTTCATTATTTCTGAAAATTCGTTCAAACACAAGAAAATAACAAGTTCTTGACCATAAACGAATATAAGCTCAAATAAACCAACAAACACACAAAATTCTCACAACTAAGCATCAAATATGACACACCAAGAGGTAAAAATGCATGTTTATCACCGGGTATGTTATTAAAATTAGGACATTTATATGAGTGAGTCAAAAGAATTAATTCTGGGTGAAATTGGCTACAAAAGATTAATGATGGATAAGGCATTTTTGGCTTAAGTGGGCTCATTAGAAATAATTTTAGTCTAAGTCATCTAAGTGATTATTATCTAGAACAATATAGTCTCGACTAAGAATAGCATGCATTTGTGCCCAAGATCGACTGTCACATATGCACACAAGAACATATATATGTTGGTCATGATATATACAACAAAAAAAGTGTTAGTTGTAAATTCAAGTTTTAAAACTTGAATTCACAACTAGAAATAGTGTTAGTTGAGAATTGAAGGTTTAAAACTCAAATTCATGACTAGCACTATTTTAGTTGTGAATTCAAGCTTTAAAACTCAAATTCATGACCAACACTATTTCTAGTTGTGAATTCAAACTTTAAAATTTGAATTCACAACTAGCAGTAGAGTTGGTTGTGAATTCAAGCTTTAAAACTCGAATTTACAACCAACACTAGCAATTCAGTTGTGGATTCATCAAGTTGATTGTGAATTCTAGTTTTAAAATTCGAATTGATAACCATCTTGATGAATTAACAACCAACACTAGGGACTCAGTTTTGAATTCATCGAATTGGTTGTGAATTGAAGAACTATTTGACAAAGTGATAATAACAATTACAATTTATTTATGTGTCCTTTGTATTGTAATTGATGTTCGGAAAAAATACAATTTAACACTAACATCCAAAAAAAAAGGAAAAAAGAGAGAGAAATCAAATTAGAGCTTGCTCCTAGAATTGCTTTTCACACAAAAAATTACTCCCTCTGTCCCTGTTAGGTCCCGGAAGGTCTAGAATAGGTGTATGGGAGGGAGGGGGAGGTATACACCTATGGGCAGTTTCAAAAACAACAAACACAATACAACCTTTATCAGTTAACGAAAGATTGAAGACTGATACTGAAACGCTTCAGTAAAGATATCAGTTAAAGTCAAGACTTTAACTGATACACTCGTAGAGCTTCAGTCTTGGATTGAACAGAGAAGTGTTATGAATCTTACTGACTATCCGAAGATTTATCAGTTAAACTAATAACACACGTAGCGAAAAACTTTGTCTTTTGAAAAAACTTATGTGATTAACACATTGTCAGGTTTATGTTTCACTTTGCGATTAGCCAGTTTCAGTTAAGAACGTCTGTGCACAGTTAAGAAAGTAAAACTGAAAGCGATAAACGACAAATGGATTTTTACGTGGTTCGGAATCCAATTCCTACATCCACGGTCAGTAGATCACACTGACAAACACTCTGGGCATATGCTTACGGGTGCACAGCAAACCTAGAACTGAAATCACACGTTTCAGTACCAACACATTGGGTTGGATTTCTCAAACACACTTAGCGCGCACTGGGCACTAAGATATCTCTGGAGTCAGAACACTGATCTGAACTCCACACAACTTCAAACACTCTTTTCGCTCAGTTGAAAGGAGGTTCAAAAACTACCAACTAGATCACAGAGAATAGGCTCTCTGTAATCAGTAACTTAGGCTTTGGATAAACAAAATATGCCTAAGGTTCTAAGAGAATATATGTAATCAACAATGGACTGATTTTGGCTTTGTGATTCTCTTCTTCGATTCAAACTTTGGAAGGCTTTGATTGGCTGAGTTGTAAATTCGGCAGCGTTTCAGCTTGTGTATTTGAATCGGTGAAGATTGAAGTAATCATCGAGCTCTATTTATAGGAGAGGTCTTGAACAGATCCGTTGGCGGAGATGGCCTTCAAGAATTCATCCGTTGGAGAGTAATTCGAATTTTGCTGAGGCTTCAATTTTTGAAGTTCATTGTTTGGTGAGAAACAGCTACTCAGGTACAGGAAGTAAGGCGCCTCTGAAAAGGTAATCACCAAAAAAGAATGCTCTGCAGAGAAAGGACGATCCTCTATATCTCTGCATTTAATGCGACTGTACTTTGATTGCGTGGCTTCCTTTTAACGTTGGAGGTTCAGTCCGAGGAAGAATGTTAACTGATACTTGACTTTAGTATCAGTCCGTTGAATCCACGTGGCCTGCATTAATGAATCAGTCGTAACTGATCCATTAGTTGAGAACGCGATCAGTCAAACATCAGTGCTTGACTCAGCCTTTATTCGCAATATCAGTCGAGTTCTTCAGTCTTCAGACCTTTGTGCTTCATTCCTCATTCATCCGGTCTTCAGAACACTAGTCAAACTAGAAAATGAACTCTAACACTTGAGTTCACAAAGTTGTAGTCTATTACAAAGAAAACTTAAAGATTTTGGTATTATCAAACCTAGGGCTAGGATATTTTATTAAGTTCCCAACAGTCCCATTACAAATGTCCCATTACTTTTGGGCACAAAGATAAGAAATGTGTAATTTGTAGATAAAGTGGATTGATGAAAATTGTTTAAATATTAGGTATAGAGAGAGAATATGTTTCCAAAAAAAGAATGTGACATCCCATTATGGAAAGTGAGACATTTGTAATGGGACGGAGGGAGTAAAAGGAAAGAAAGATAGTGATTACAATTATATAGAGAAATGTGCATAAAACTTTTCCGGGCAAAGCTTCGACAGGGACAATCTTGACGCTTTCTATTCCCTTCATCCGGACATCAAGAATGTCGCTAGATTGGAGTTTATGTGGAAGTACATGCCCCGGAAGGGGCGGAGATGCCGGAGTTCGTCCACGATTTTGACGATGAGATCTCGTTGCGATGAACTCGATGCTGAAGCTGCTAGTGGAGCTCCCACGATGGCAGTGTTGGCACGGGCCAAGCTGCTCCAGCACATACTAGTGCACAGATCTGAATCGTGGGAGGGGATGCATGAGAGAGAGAAAGAGAAAGAGGGTGGTCATTTTTCAAATTTTTGTTCTAAGGGTAAATTTGTATTTTTATATAAAAACTAGCTAAATTTTAATTTTTTTTATATATGTGGACAAATTTTAATTTTACTATTGAAAATTGGCTAATTTTATATATTAACGCTATTTTAATCTACATATTATATGAACGCAGAGTTTTAACGTTAATTTTTTAGCGTCATATTTTCTCTCTCCCACGTTCTCTTTATTTAATCTTAAATTTTCTCTTCATCTTCATATGTAAAACGTACTGGACTCTCTTAACTTAACTTTATATCAAACTTTCTCTTGCTTTTTCAATCGAAGAATTGATGGAAAACAACAACAATTTCTTTTCAATTGTTCAAAACCCAAGCCATTTATACCCTATTTCTATTCTTCTAATTCTTTTTCCGATTAGCCAGAAATCAAAGCAGGGGAAAAAAGGAAAAGCATATCGAAAGAAATCACATCTCTAATTGAGAACCAAAACTAAAAATGGAGTAGAATTTTAGCTCCAACCGCTATCCAAAATTCATAGCTACAGTTGTTCTTTTGGTATATGGTAAACAACAAAAATTCATATTTGAGTTTCATTGTTCACAGATGCAAACCACCTTATGAGATTTCTGGAAATTGCAATTTGAAACGCTAATATTTATACAAAGGGGTTATGACCAAAAAATGCACGAACTTTGAAAAAAAAAATGCAATTTTCACTTGAACTTTTAATTAAGCCAAAAAATACATGAATTTATATTTTTGTTGCAATTTTCACCTGAATTTGACTTTCGTCAAAATTCGAGCTTAGTTGGCAGTCAGAAGTTCACCTGATATATTAATCTAACTTCTGATGATAATGAATATTTAGAAGTTTGGAGGTCTAAGAAGACAAAAGTTAAAATATTTGACTTAATTTCGACTGTCAATTAAGCTCTAATTTTGTTGAAAGTCAAACTTAGGTGAAAATTACAATAAAAATAGAAATTTATGTATTTTTTTTGCTTAATTGAAAATTCAGGTGAAAATTGTAACTTTTTGGATTAATTGCATCAAAATACACAAACTTTATTCACATTCCATTCTGCACACAAACTTTGAAACTTACATTTTTAATCATGAACTTTGTATGTGTTCCAATTTTTTCATAAAATTGAAGTCCGGCCACCGGAAATCTAAGGTGTCTTTAAGCATGCCACGCGTATGTAACACGTGTCATTCTAGCTGACGTTACAATACAAAACGACGCCATTTTGAGAGTGGTCATCTGAAAAAGCCCTAATTTCATCTTCCCCCTCACATGTCACCCTCCAAAACCCTACCATAATTAAAAAGGGAAAAATTCCTTTCAGGAGCAAGAAAAATTCCAGTGATCTCAGTCATGGATCCATTATTGAAGTTATTCCTAGAGAGAGGGAGAGAGAGAGAGAAAGTGGGGAAATGGTGCGTAGAGTTTTGTGGGAATTTTGCTGCTGCAACATTAGTTTTGCAGGTTGAGTTATGCTTTTGCTAAGGTTTCTGAAGCTTTTGAATTTTAAAGGTATCTGAGAATTTTGCTCATATGAAGAGGAGCAGCACTCCGCAACGGCCGTGCCACTGCTGACGGAGGAGGAGCTGCTGAAGAAGATTCATGAATTGTGGCCGTTGATCACCATCAGAGGCAGAGGTCGCAATCGATTTCACCGCAGAGGGCTCTACGGTCGTAGTCGGTCACCATCAGACGTCACGGATGACGGCGCAGCTATGGTGTGGAAGAAGGGTTTTGCGTCGTTTCAGCATTCATTGTCACATGGGGGTGTTGGGGGCTGCGGGCGACGAGCCGACGACGGTTAATTTTACGGATAAGCAGTATGTGAACATATTGTAGTCAATGGGAAAGCTAATTTCAAAAGAAGAAGAAAAAGAAGAAGAAGAAGAAGAAGAAGAAGAAGAAGAAGCTAATTGGAATTTAAACCTAATTTCATAAATTGAGACAAAACGACGTCGTTTACCCCTAAAAACGACGTCGTTTCATATGTCGGACGGTGAAATAAGTGGCACACTTCTGGTTTCCACATAGGATCCACATCAGCATAAACTTGGGGGAAATTCAATTTTATGGAAAAATTGGAACATATGCAAAATTCATGATTAAAAATGTAAGTTTCAAAGTTCGTGTGCAGAATGAAAAAATGACTAAAGTTCGTATATTTTGATGCAATTAACCCTAACTTTTTTCAAAGTTCATATATTTTTTGGTAATATCCCTTTTATACAAATTGGAAAAAGGAATATAATTAGATGATGAATTGTAGAAGATGAAACAACAGTCAATCACAGAAGAAGGAAACGATGAAGTACAAAATGGATCGAGAAAAATCAGCTGTGAGCCTGTGACAAATTAAACTCTTTAAACTTTTCGTTTCTTTAAAAAACATTATTTAGGGTTTGAATTTGGTTTGTGCTTTTAAGATAGATTTAGGGGGGTGTATTCGTTGTGGATTTCCACAGACTTTAAAAAGTCCATGGAATTTAAATTCTATGGAATTCATATAGATTTTAGACGACTTTCAAAGAATTCGTGGTTGGATTTCACCCCGATTTTCACTGATTTTCGAAGACTTTACGGGATAATTTTGGAATTGAATTCCATGAAACCAGCACCCGCGGAGTCCCAGCACCCGCTGGAAACCCAGCGACCGTGGCAACCTAGCGGCCGCTGGAGTAGGCTTCTGCGCCCACAACTCCTGCATTAAGACATCAGCGTGTTTATGTTTATGTAAACCTTCTCAAATCTTGTTGGTTTCTTTTTCTCTCTTTTATGTAATTCTTTCTGGTTGAGCCCTTTTTATGTTGTTTCAGTTTAGAGCTTTCCTGATAAACTTGTATGAATTTCCTGTTGACATCAGAAGAGTAGTTGTGCTTCCATGGGTTTTGTAGCAAAACTTGATGTTCGAATGGTTGATTCTGCATAATAGAGAAGAAGATTATTGAGAAATTATGGGCTGCATTTGTGCAAAATAGTCCAATGTACACGATTTTGTTCCCGAAAACGACAAGTATGTAAAGATTAGAGAGGGATCAAATTTTCATCCAAAATCTAGGACGATATCAGGATCAAGTAGTAGCTCTACAAACGTCAAGGAAAATGGGAAGACGAGAAGCGCTCGCTGGCTTCTCAACGATTGCTGAGTTCCAGCGCTCGCTGGCTTCTTGGCCGCGGGCGCTGGAACTCAGCGCTCGCTTAAAACTTCATGGATTTCAATTCTCGTGGTTCTTGGCCGGATTTCGTCGTGTGTATTTTTTGGATGAAATCCATGAAAGTCATTCCGGATTTTAAGTCAATGGAATAACGAATACACGTAGATTTGTATGGATTTTAAAAAGTCTGGAATGAATACACCCAGATTTATATGGACTTTTAAAAGTCTTGAACGAATACACCCAGATTTCTGCAGACTTTTAAAAGTCTTGAACGAATACACCCAGACTTTTAAAATCCATAGAAATCCATCAAATTCCACAACGAATACACCCCCCTTAATTTGGTTTGGGCTTTTAATTTTTAGGGTATTTAAATTAATTAAATGTTATTTAAAAATAGTAACAATCACATAAAGATTATAATATAAAAAACACTAATCTATATATACAATATAAAAAGATGAATTCTTTTTCACCAAAATTTTTCTCTTTCTCTCTCTTTCTTTTCTTCAAATCATTAACTTCAATTCACGAAAAAAATATTCAATATGTATATTAAACTAAAGATTACGAGAGAATATTTAATTCGATGTAAAAAAAGTTATAAAAAATGAATTTGAAATGAATAAGTTAGTAATTGTTTAAAGTGTCAAAATTAATTTTTGTGCTCTCTCATTTATCTATAATTTTGATCTTAAACATCATACTTTTTTTCATTTTGTTTTTGTTTGTAGGTGAAAAAATAAGTAGATGACATTTTTTTTCCTTTCAAAGAAGTTTACATAATTGTTTTATAATTATTTTAAATCTAAATATTTTTTAATTATAATAGTTTTAATGCAATTAAGGAGCATGGAATTTGTATTAATTTTAATATGAATTTGTAAATAAAAATTATTTATATATCTTAAAATTATAATTTAACATATTACATAGATTTATTTAATTATGTGTACGAATTATTTATTTATTTATATAAACATATTTATTGTTATATCTTTTTTTATATTATTCATATTTTCCTCAATTTTTAATTAGTTTTGAGTTATTTAAATATAAACTTTTAATAATAATACAATTTGGACTTATAAAAGCTCAAAATTGTTATATTAAATGACAACTATTAATTTTGTCATATTAATTATTTAGTGTTATTTGCTCAAAATAATACAGTTTTTTGTTACCAATTAACCTAAATCATAAATATTAATGATATATTTTTAATATTTTTATATAATTTATAATCTTAAAAATAAATAAATCGCGACCGGTGCTTAACACGGGAGGGTGGGAGGGCGTATTAGTATTATATAATAAATGACTTCTTCTTTAAATTAATCGCGAAATATGATCTGATTACTACTAATGTGAGAGCTAGAACATGACTTGGTCAAATTTTATGGCTCCTTAATTATCTTATTATTCCTTCGCTTTAACTTTTTGTGATCGTGGCTCCGAACATTTAGTCATGTGTTCAAACACAAACTAAATTTTCAAAAGGCAATTTAATACAAACTAAATTTTCAAAAGGTAATTTAATACATGGATATTGATGTGAGAATTTATTTTATATGGCATGCAGTTTACCGAACCTCAAGAAAATATTGTGTTGAATGTGTTGAAACACAAACTAAATTTCCTAAAGGTAACTGAATACATGGATATTGATGTGATGATATATTTTATATTGGTATGCAGTTTACCGAACCTCAAGAAAATATTGTCCCTTTGCCGCAGCATATATATACTATGTAGCTCTCTGGAACCGTTCTTTATATCTTTTTTCTCCGTTTTCTGGTCAATTAAATTGGTCCTACACTTGACATTAAAACTCATGAGAATTCGGAGTCAGATACTCTTGTTGCGCACTAGATAGCATTAAAAAAAAATAGATATAATAAACTCAAATTTATAGAAATATTGGTGAGTTTTATTAAAGAGGCACACTTGGATGAGACATGTCTCATGTATGAGATTAGACATGATCATGTTAGTGGGCAAGGTAGTATTGTTCAGGGCCAATCGGAACAACAGTTCTGGCCCGAAATTGGACGGACAATTAATGGTTCTGGCCCGGAATTGTTGACTACTGGTCGACCTAGAATCGGAACCGCATAGAACAAGGATCGGTTACAGGCCTGAATTTTTTGAACCCTGAACCAACAGTTAATCGCTAAGTTGAACCACTAGTTTAGGTTAATTGTCAAACCGTCGATTAACCGCTAGTTTATAGTATTATTTAGATTTATAATTTTAAACTTAGATTTGTATTTTGTAGTTGTGTAATTATAGAAATAATGTAAAGTGTAACAATATATTTTATTTTTAGTTTACTTATTAAATTTTATAATTTGATGATTGTAATTTGCACATGTTTACTTTGAATAATAATACAAATTTTATCATAGTTGAGTGTTATAATTTTATTTCTATTGTAGTCTTCAATAATTAAATTAAATGTAATGTGGTAAATTAATTTTATAAAGGAAAAATATAGACAACGCTCAAACTCAAACTAAATATTAAAAAAAAGTCACCGGTTTGAGCCCGAAAATAGCCGGTTCGAACCGAATCCTGAACCGCCTATTTCGGGCCCAGCCCAGAACATTTTCCATACTCAGGCAAGTAAGGTACATTTCACCCCGATGATTCTCGGTCAATGGACAACCCTAGGGCAAGGTGCAGATCGGGTCAGTAGGCAGGGTGCGGGCACAAGTGCGTGCTTGAGTCGGGCGGGTGTGGGTTTGGGCTGGGCTGGTGGGTAGGGCGGCGTGTATAAATAATAAATAATGTTTATGTTGAGAATTACATCCAAGACCTCTTGTTTAAGAGACTAATGTCTTATCCATTGCACTACAATACTTTTTTACTTTCATTATAAACATTACTCCCTCCGTCCCATTTGTATTAGCCCCTTACTTTTGGGCACGGAGATTAAGAAAGCCTTTATTTATGAGTTAAGTAGATGGAGTGCTTTGCTTTTGCCCACTTAGGAGTCCTTATTTTTGCTATTTTAAGAAATAAGCCAATACAATTGGGACGGCCCAAAATGGTAAGGGGGCCAATACAAATGGGACGGAGGAAGTATTTATAAAGTTTACCAAATAATAGGACAAAGTCTCTTCAAAATTGGGCAATGCCACTTCAAGTGAAGAAAGAGAGACACCGAATGATGCAAGTCAATCAACAATAACTAAACCTTAAGATCACAGGCTTGAGTTCATGGTTTTGATAACCAACATTCATTAACATAAAAAGTTACTAGTTATGAAAATGAAAGACAAATAAGAGCTAGTTGCGGCGAAAATCGAATACAGAATCGAACCCCAACCTCAACTCTGACCCATCAGCACTAGTCAGTCAATCTGGAAACATTTGAAAATATTTGGGTTGATTACTAATGTTCTCAGTGGAAATGCATTTTCTGAAACATTTCATATTTTCATAAAGACAGTTTATCCCATCATTCATAACGTAACTTAGAAGGTTTTAAAATAGAAGTACTTCTAAGTATGTAAAAGCATTTCATTTATTAGCGCACTATTGTCATACTCTTCTGTTACTCGCTTTGGTCTCAGACCTCTAGCCACCGAAGAATTGTTTCCTCCCATTATTGACCTTAGGATGCAACCCATGCATGCCGCATATTTGGAACACATGCTCTGGAACACTTCCAGCCCAACATCTTTATAACGCATCATTCATTGTTATAACACGATTGAGATTAACCGATCGAGCCACTAACATGGTGTACACAATTCTCAACTAACGTGTCAGGCTAAAAGAAAACCTCGGTTGATACATTTACGAGCTACAGGAAAGCGCACAAAAATATTTTATTGGATAAGCATATTTGCATTTCATTGAAGTATTTAGAGCATATATAACTCAATAATACATTTGTAAAGTAATTTCATCTTGATAGGCTAAACCTGAAGTTAAGACTTAACTCGTCTCGAAAAAGAAGTGCTAATCCTCTTGGTCAACTAAGCCTACATGAAATTTTTAATCTTAATAGGTCTCGAATAAGTAACCTTTAGTCAAAGTAAAAAGGCTATTAATTCTTGATTTATTACGCCTAGGTTTCCTCTATAGGATCTCTTGGTTCGTAGACAACTTGGTCATTCCCATGAGTCCTTCAAATCTGTGTGGTGAAGCATGAAATCTTACCCTAATTAAGAAAACGATAAACGAGACAAGATGTACGTGGTTCGATCATAAATGATCTACGTCCACGGGAGTTCTTCGTTGGTTTCACTATACTTTGAGAGAGTATTTACATATTACAAATGTTGCTCAGGAATAAATCATCCTCCCTAATGCTAATGATAACCTTCTACTTATAGATGTGATAGTAAACCCTAAAGGCCTTAGGCCCATGAGCTTTGATAATTGGGTTTAGGCCCTTTAAGGCCTTAATACACTTTAGTCCTGATTTGACCCATCTGCGCTGTCCTTCGTTGCCCGTGTTGAGTAGTTCCTTGAGCTGCGCAGGCGAGTCTGCACCGCTAGGTCCCTTCGTCTACGCTGCCGAGTTTGTTTCTTCGTCTACGCTGCCAAGTCCGTTTATTTGTCTACGCTGCCAAGTTCGTTTCTTTGTCTACGCTGCCAAGTCCGGCTCTTCGTCTACGCCGCCAAGTCCGTCTCTTTGTCTACGCCGCCAAGTCCGTTTCTTTGTCTACGCTACCAAGTCCTGGCTGTGTAGCTCTTTGTCTACGCCGCCAAGTTCTGGCTGTGTAGCTCTTTGTCTACGCTGCCAAGTTCTGGCTGTGTAGCTCTTTGTCTACGCCGCCAAGTTCTGGCTGTGTAGCTCTTTGTCTACGCCGCCAAGTTCTGGCTGTGTAGCTCTTTGTCTACGCCGCCAAGTTCTGGCTGTGTAGCTCTTTGTCTACGCCGCCAAGTCCGGCTCTTCGTCTACGCCGCCAAGTTCTGGCTATGTAGCGTCTACGCCGCCAAGTTCTGGCTGTGTAGCTCTTTGTCTACGCCGCCAAGTCCGGCTCTTCGTCTACGCCGCCAAGTTCTGGCTGTGTAGCTCTTCGTCTACGCCGCCAAGTTCTGGCTGTGGAGCTCTTTGTCTACGCCGCCAAGTTCTGGCTGCGCAGCTCTTTGTCTACGCTGCCAAGTTCTGGCTGCGCAGCTCTTTGTCTACGCCGCCAAGTTCTGGCTGCGCAGCTCTGCTCTGGCCACGCAGCTTTGCTGCCCTGTTCTGGTCTGCGCCGCTCTAGCTGCGCAGCTCTGCACTTTGGCCAAGACTGATTGACTCTTCGTATTCATTTGTTAGTAAGTCTTTTTAATTAGACCTGCGCTCGTTAGTTCCTTTGATAATAATAACAATAATCAGGTAAAGTAGATTTAAACTACTAAGCACAGCGCTGATGAGTATTCCAGTCCTCATCAGCTACTCCCCCTAGTCTGGTTGAACTGTGTCTTCTTTGTTCAACCAGTGATGCGTGATATAGAGTCGGCGATGTGCTGCTCACCCGAGTAGGGTCCAAGTGTTTTCTAGCCCTGTAATTCATCCCGAATCGAGTACTTGTAAGCTTTGCAAAATAATCAATGATAGAATAGTACATCCCTGCCAATTTGTCAACACAAAAATATCCCAACTCTATCAAAATATTTAGAATAACAACAAGAATAATAAGAGTGAACCAACTCCCTTTCGAACGTGCTCGTTGAGCCGCTTTTTGATTATTATCATTGTGCTCATGCTAAGGCAGCTCCGGGAGCTTTGTACTTAGGCAGCTCTAAATTTCTTAGGCGGCGAAATTCCCCGAACTTCTCAAACTTCAAAGCATAATCCCCTAATTCATCAAGAATTAACATAATGAAAGTAGATAACTTAGCTTCCTCTTGTATTAGTGTTTATCAACGCCGGAAATTCAGTGCAGGCGATGAGATGGACCGGTATATGGCATTGACCTGGTGAAGAACAAAGAATGCGCCGCAGCGCTGGTGAAGAGCAAAGCATAACATCACAGCGCTGGGAACTTCGTTGTATCAAGATCAATAAATCCCATAGAGTTGAGACGCTAGAGTAATTTGTTTGGCTTGGTGATAATAAAAACTGAGACTTTGTCATCCCAGCTAGTTCACCTCAGTGGTGGGTGTGAGTTGCCGACGACGTGATTTAGATTTCGAAAGGCGACATCTTCGTATGTCAAGGAGCTCTGAAGCTGAGAGTGCATCTTCAATAATAGGATATAAGAGGTGATGGGGGTATACACCCCCTACTCCCCCCCCCAGTGTCGTGCGCGTACTTTAGAAGTCAAGCACGATTGTTGAAGACCTGGAAGAGCTAAGAAGGTACCCGAGTAGGGCTGAAAAGTCGGTGCCGAGGAGTAAACCGAGAGAGCGATTGAGTTGCCATTTAAGGCTCATCCCTTGTCAATTAGGCATACATGATTCTCTGCACTTGTTAAATAAGAACTTGTCGATCTTTGTAAAAATAGTAAAGACAAAGTATTTCAGCGCTGCAGATGAACTAAGATAAAAGAGAGTAGTTTTTCCTTTAGATTATTTTGATGTCATCAATGATGACTAACTTAAGGCTCAAGTATCCGCAGAGCGGCTGAGTTGCCATTTAAGGCTCATCCCCAGTCTAACTTTCGCGGCTTATGATGTTTCTGCGCGGAGCATAGACATTGAGGCCTTCGTCGTGCAATTAATGCCTTGAATTGTGCAATTGATGCCCCGAAGTTTTGCAATTAATGCCCCGAAGTTTTGCAATTAATGCCTTGAATTTTTGCAATTAATGCCCCGAAGTTTTGCAATTAATGCCTTGAATTTTTGCAATTAATGCCTTGAATTTTGCAATTAATGCCCCGAAGTTTTGCAATTAATGCCTTGAATTTTGCAATTAATGCCCCTGTCTAACTTTCGCGGCTTACAATATTTTTGCGCGGAGCATAGACACTGTGAACTGACAACGATTCAGACATTCTGCGCCGACCGAGATAACTGAGATAACTGTTTTCCCTGTACTTGAAATAGCTGCTCTGACTGCGCTGAGATAGTCACACTGGTTGCGCTGATACAATCGCACTGGCTGCGCTGATATGATCACTCTGACTGTACTAAGATAGCCACACTGGCTGTACTCGGATAGCCGCACTGGCTGCGCTGATATGATCATTCTGACTGTACTAAGATAGCCACACTGGCTGCGCTGAGATAATTTATGCAATCTGCGTTGCAGATAACTTAGATGAAGATGATTGCACAGGTTGAGCTGACTGAGAAGGTCACGATGATAATTTGAGCACTGATTGTACAGAGATAACTGAGATAGTTCCCCCAGCCAAGACAACTGAAATGACTGAGACGGCTGTGCAGGCTGAAATAACTGAAAAAACTAAGATGGCCGTGTAGGCTGAGATAGCCTGTCTTGACTGCGCTGAGAAAGCTCAGATATATTCTGAGGCTGATAGCTGCACAGGCTGAGCTAGCCTGTCTTGACTGCACTGAGAAAGCTCAGATATATTCTGAAGCTTACAGTTCTAGATCGTAGCTAAGTTACCATTTAAGGTTTTAACATCCGCTACGCGGCTGAGTTGCCGTTAAGGCTCAAATACCCTGCTAAGTTTGTCGAGAAAACACACATGGTGGTGTATATTCCACTCCCCCCTTAGTAACATGTGCATGAGTCAACTAAACATGTTATGTGTATACTTGTGCTTGGTGTCCATGCTTGTGATGTTAGTGGCAGCGCTGACATGACTATAGTCCCGAAGTAAGTTATTCAAATTATGTTTCAAGCCCTAGGCACAGATGCAGAAGGTGTGCAGCTTCGTACTAGTTAATATGCATAAAGTATGCAGCTTCATGTGCTGAAATCAATTTATATTCCAGCCCTAGGCACATATGCAGAAGGTGTGCAGCTTCCAAGACATAATTATTATTGCATAAAGCCCCGCATAGATAATATAAGTCATACTAAGGTATAACATTTCCTAGTTCCCAATCATATTTTCATGCTTCGATGAAATAGCTTAGATGATGTAGTGACAAGTTTTTGTTCTGCGAAGTACCTGAGTCACCACTTGGTAGTGGATTAGCTTTCAAGTGATGGTGATTACCATATTTGTTCAAGTGTTTTCCTCAAAATATGTTTGTCCTGTGCTGTAAAAATTCTTAGGCACAGACATTAGCAAAATATGAATGCCCCTTAAGATAGGGCTGTGAACTCATTATCATAGAAGATATATGATGGAAGACCTGATTGATAAATCATACATAAAAAAAAAATGAAACCCGACAAGCAAATCGGAGAACCCAATGAACAAAACATCACTATTCTGATAATCAGAAAATCTTGAAATTCTAGAGTCTGGAAGAATATATATTCAGATTTAAACATAATAAATCCCCTCAATGCCCTCGAAGCCTCGTCGTCAACAGTGAAGCGAGATTCCCAGAGTATAGAATTATCTTGCTATGTGCCTGCAGAAGCGATATGCTGGGCTGCCATTAACTTGGCTTCGGGGCTTCCCAGTTCATGGATAAATGCAGAGCTGGCTGTGCTGCTGAACAGCGACAAGGGAGAGAGGCAGCGCTGGCTGCGCTGCCGAGCATCGACAAGGGCGAGAGCGGTGCTAGCGGCGCTGCCAAGCAGCGACAAGGGCGAGAGGCTGCGCTGCCGAGCTTCTATGCTGGATTCCGATAGGAGGAATTTGAAATTTCTTGCGATGGAAACTCAAGAACCTGCAATTAATGCCTTCATCCGAGGGGCTTACTGTTAGTAGATCATGTAGAGGTAATTCATTGACAGGCTTTGTGGTATCAAAGACATCAGATATTCCACAAAAATACATTCAACAGAGCTAATAGAAACGTGATAATCATCAAACCAACACCTTCCATTAGTCAATGAGAATACAAATACTTGGCGCTGTACCATCAAAGCAAGGTACAATAGAAAAGCTACTGAAATGTCCTGGTCATTTTGCTATCCCTCTAGACAAGAGATTATTGCTATGAATTCATTATACTTAATGCTTACGATTACTGCTAGGTGCTTTACCAATGCAAACAGATTCATGAGCTAGTTTTGCATGTAGAGCATATTTATCTATTGCTAAGTAAACATCAATGTAAGTGATACCAATGAATACTTAGAACCCAATGCCAAGAGGACTCCCACCACACAGCAATATGCGTCAAAATACCAGCATGAGACACCCGGATTTATGCAGAATTAAAAGTAATTTCGATATTGATGCGGTTGATGCCGATATTGGCAATATTCTTGTTCAAACTAAACACATCAAGTGACTCCCAAACATGGTGCCCCATATCAATGGAGATGAAGCCATTGCTAAGCCAAATCTTCCAATCAAGAACACGTAAGAATCATTTTGAATATCTCACACATTTAATCCACACTCGTATGCCCCTCAGACAAATAATTTTCAAAAGTAAAAATGAAATTAGCAGGTCGAAGAAGGGAATAATCACAAACATGGTCCTCGAAATGATGACAATGGGGCCTTGAATTAAGTCTTGTCACATCATGTTGTGTTGAGCAGTGTGATATCTATGACAGGTATGCAATAACGGATGATTTTAAAAGCATATTAAATAGTTTCGAAAGATCTATTCAAGTAAACATGATATTAAGATGCAGAGATCTTGAGAACCCCAACTTTGATACCAATTGTTGGTCCCAACCGAATACATATTGGTGTATGGGGGAGGAATGCACCAATTACAAACATTTGTTGCTTATCAGAAAATAACTTAAGACAAGTATAACTGATGATATTATAAGCTAATGGTGACTTTGCTAATCTAAACCAAGAGTAAGATGACTGGTAGCCAAATAAAGCTTGTCTAACTTAGAGTGATCACATAGTAATCGTACTGACTGCTCGTAAGTTGGCCAATTGGACTTATAACTGATGTTATGCGAAATGTGGTGGTTAAGTTACACACGAATATGTGAAAATATTTAACTGTTCAAGTTTTAGCTTAGTCAGCATTTAGTTCAATCAGCAAACTGAGTTTGCTGAAAAGAGTCCGCGGAAAGTAGGTTTTCAGCTTGAGCTGAATTATTCAATGCTAAAAGTTTTATGGTGATGAATGACAGTATAGGATACTTAATAAAAATATCGAAGATAAAACAAATAATAGTTTAACGTGGTTCGGAAATAATCTTACTACGTCCATGGGCCTGGGTTACAGGTAAATCCTCTAACTTTAGATTATTTTAGGTAAAGCTGCAAGCTATGTTGCATAGGTACGGGGGTGCGGATGCGGGAGCGATACGATACGAGTACGGGAATATGGATTTTTAAAAATTATAGGGTGCGATTCGGCAAGGATACATCTAATTATTAAAATTTTATGATATACTCCCTCCGTCCGTCAAGATTATGGCAATTTGCTTGGGCACGAGATTTAATAAAATTGGTGATGATTTTGATGTAGTGGAGAAAGGGTCCCATCACTTTATGAGATAAGTGGTTGAGATTGAATTTTGAGTGGATTTTTTGTAAATAAGGATAAAATATTAAAGAGGATGGTGGGACCATTGCCATAAAAGGAAAGTGACATAATCTTGGCGGACGCCCGATATAGTAATTGTAACATAATCTTGGCGGACGGACGTATAATGCTTATAAACTATATACAATTTAAATTTTCTTAATTAATTCTATGTAATTTACATTTTGTTTTACCCAAAAGTTAAGCATTTTCAATTATATAAGTTAATTGAGCAACAATATAACGATTCAAATATTATTAGTCCAATATATAAGTCATAACTGAAAATAAAATTATCAAAATAACCTTGTGTAGGCCTTTCGTGCACGAGATACGTGAATTTCGCCTGTGGAATTTGCGAATCCGGTTTATTTTTATAAATTGTTTCAAAAGATACGCCACGTGGCGAATCGGGTGCGAATCCGACGAGAATCCGAGAGAATCGCACCCTAAAAGAATCCGATTCGCCGTACATGCTGATTTTTGAAGAATCCGTGCATCATAGGCTGCAAGTCTGCTTGACGATAAGTTATGTTATGCTCATCCATGGGCTACGCGGCTGAGTCACTTAAATTTGATTTACTCGGTCGCTTCCGATTACAACTTTAACTTTCAGACTATGGACTTCTAGCTTACTTGCTTACAAATTCCCATCAACAACACATATCTTTTACAAGGGATGAGTGTTTGAAGGTGGGTTTGCAATTATGAACAAATTGTGAGTCTGTGACAATGAACAATATAAGGTTTTCAATGTGTTCGAATCTAGGTGAATGATTAATAATGTAAATCACCTAGACACTAACGGAATGTTTTGTAGAAAATCTCTGGGAGTTCTCATCCTAATCCCAAAGATGTCACTTAAACTATTGTAGATTTATTTTTATTTTTTTTCCAGAAAATCGTTGAGTTTTTTAGAGTGATAAAGCTTTACATGCTTTTGAATTTGATGTGCAGTATTTCTAGCGGTTAATTCAATGGGAGTGGCGAGGTATTTATATTTTCAGAAGTGAATAGTTTCGTAGGAGAGAACAACTTCAAAATCTGCTTAATTGTTCGTTGAAATCTTCTCATTTGACCCAAGGTAGATAGATAGATAGATAGATAGATAGATAGATAGATAGAAATGATCCAATGAGAATGAAAAAATATGATGAAAAATGAGAATGAATCTGTAATTTTAGATTTTAAAACCCTATGGGTGATATTTATCTAGAAGGACATAAATTTTGCTTGGTTTCGAATCCTAGATGGAGCAAAAATTTTATCAATTATCTGAATATTGTTATTCAATACTATATACTGACTAACTCAACACTATATACTGACTTATTCAATATTTTCCACGAAAAATAGAATTCACACTATAATCTAGGGGTGGATCCAGGAATTGACATTAGGGTGGAGTGAATTTGTTGAAGTATAGCGTCTGAAAGTAATTGTATGGGTTTCGGGGGCATGAGCCCCTGAGTCAATTTTTTTTAGCATTCTGTACAGTTTATTTTTATGTCCAAGGTAGAATCTTAATGGACTTAGGAGTAGAATTCATTCACTTACTATAATAAATAGTTGTTCATATTATATTCTATTAATTGAATACATTAAAAGCATATAAAGACCTACATTTGTGCGTTGTTAAAAAAAATATTTCATCGTCTAAAAAAATAAACTAATTTTTATAATTAATAGTTCATTATTTTACTTTAACTTGAAGATTGACTCAAATTTGATATTAAAAATTAACTAAAAAAGAAAAATGAAACAAAAATAACACTAATTCAACAAACTAATAAAACAAATCACTATAAAATATTAAGCAATTAATGTAGAAACTACAATTATTAAAACAATGTATTACACTCTCTCTTGTATTTCTTATATATATATATATAGGAAGAGGTTCTAATAAAAACCTCAGTTAAAATGAGAACTAGGAACCTAATCTTGACCTTTTAAATATATATATATATATATATATATATATTTATTAAAAAAAACTCAATTAAAATTTAGGAGGGGCTTTAGCCCCCCTAGCCCCTGGATCCCACCCTGCTATAACCTATATATATATATGGAGAGGTTAAAAACTACTTTATATATAAACAATTACTTTTGACAAATGTATTCACTTTAACGTCGCGCATGCAATGGTTAGTTAGTTAATCCTAGAATACAAAAATTTATTCTTTTACGTGGTCAGTTGTTTTCAAGAGAAAAGTGAATTCCCATGCAACAGAGTCTTGAGTTAGGTAACCTGCCCAATCCAATACCTAGAGAAAGCACTGCTGAATTCATCTATAAATGCATTGAGTTTTTGATCAACTTGTGCTCACCACACTTACAACTCCATTAAGTCTTTCATCAGTTTACTAGCTAGCTACTTCCTCAATGGCTGCATTTTATTCTTTCAAGGCAGCCATCACTCTGGCAGTCTCACTTGTCTTGGTAACAAGCTCCTCAGCTCAACTCTCCACTGATTTTTACTCAAAATCTTGCCCTAATCTCTTCAACACGGTGAAGTCCGCCGTTCATTCCGCCATCCAGAAAGAGGCTCGGATGGGCGCCTCCCTCCTTCGCCTTTTCTTCCACGACTGCTTTGTTAATGTAAGCTCACATTTTTTTCTTTAATTTGATTTGTAACAAAAAAAGTCACCCCCAAATTATACCCACAGCACAATGTCGAATGGATAATTATTACATATACAACATTGTTCTGGAGTGAGCCAGTGATATGTAACGAAAACACAGCAATTTTTCAATTAAAAATGCGAACGTCGGTATCTACCTTGTTACAAAATATATAAAATACTTATGTCAGAAAACCAAAATAGATTTTTTTTTTTTAACAATTGACCGTATATCTGATATTGACCAATTATGGTTTGACTTGTTAGCAAGCAACAGGCCCATTTTTTTAATTTTTTTTTGTTTGCCCTGTTTCTACGTTGCCCTGTCATAATTTAGTTGGTATCTTTAGCAAGTGAGATGATGAGTAAGTAATTGTTGGATTATGATGAACACTACAGGGATGTGATGGATCAATCCTCCTGGACGACACGTCTTCGATGAGAGGAGAGAAAGGCGCGGTTCCTAATCGGAACTCGGCCAGAGGATTCGACGTGGTTGACGACATCAAGTCCGCCGTAGAGAAGGCTTGCCCTGCTGTCGTCTCCTGTGCTGATATCTTGGCTGTCGCTGCTCGCGACTCTGTTTCTATTGTGAGTTGTCATATATCATATACTTCCATCTGCTTCAAATATAACTCTGTTCCTATCTCAGCTGGGAGGACCTAGCTGGAACGTGAAACTTGGAAGACGCGACGCCCAGACAGCTAGCCTTTCTGCTGCAAACAACGCCATTCCTCCTCCCACCTCCAATCTCAATGCCTTGATCTCTAGCTTTAACGCACTCGGCCTCTCCACTAAGGACTTGGTTGCTCTCTCTGGTTCGTCCCTTCTATTCACTTATATCTTCAAAACAATCACAAGAATTTGTCGTTACCATTAATGGTTTTTGAAAAAAATATATAGGTTCTCACACGATTGGACAGGCGCGATGCACGAGCTTCAGAGCGCGGATATACAACGAATCCAACTTAGACACTTCATTTGCTAGAACAAGGCAGGGCAATTGCCCCAGACCTAGTGGCGCAGGCGACAACAATTTGGCGCCCTTGGATCTCCAGACGCCCACCAACTTCGACAACAACTATTTCAAGAACCTCGTCAACCGCCGCGGCCTCCTGCATTCCGACCAGCAGCTTTTCAACGGCGGATCGACGGACTCCACCGTCAAGGCGTACAGCGAGAATCCCGGGTCCTTCGCCTCCGATTTTGCCGCTGCGATGCTCCGGATGGGCGACATCAGCCCCCTCACCGGCTTCAATGGGGAGATAAGGAAGAACTGCAGGAGGAAGAACTAATTAATTGGTTCCTCTATTGCAAATGGGGTCGTGTGTTTCGAATAAGATGCCGCACACGCGTTTCTATGGTGATCTTAATTTCTCAAGTCATTTTTCGTGTTTGGGTTTTTATTGTGAGGGTGTTTTATGTTTTGTAATCTTTTCTTTAAAACTCGTTCAAATTTAGTCCAAGTCCTCCCTCAAGTGCTTTATAGGTGTGGTTTGTCGGATGGGATTCAATGCCTAAGAATTATTTTTTTGTCACCATAGTCCATATCCTATTATTAAAATTTTATAAATTATACTTAATTATATTTTAAATTGTAAAAAATATATATCCGAAAGTTGGTTTTATGCACTCTAATAATAAATTACTATTAACTAATGAAAGTAAAAATTTTAAATTATATATTCTAATTAGATAGACTAAACTAGTTATAATTATCAAATTGAACTAAAACATATAATTATAGAAAAATAAAAAAAGTGGAACACCGGATATGGACCATATGGTTTATTGGATCTCAATTGGTTGTCTAATAGTACTTTAAAATCTTATCATTAAAAAATACTACCTCCGTCCACGAAAGGGTGTCCTAAGAAAATGTGGCACGGGTTTTTAAAAAAATTATATTGTTTATTAAGTGAGTGAAACAATGGGCTCATAAATTAAGAAAAATGGAAAAAAAATAAATAAGTCAGTGAGTGGAGAAAGGGGCCACAAGTTAGTGAGTGGAGAAAATGACCCACAAGTTATTACGAAAAACAGATTATGACATCTTTTCGTGGGCGGACCAAAATGAAAAATTAGGATATTTCGTGGACGAAGAAAGTAATATATTGGAATGAGGTGGTCTTGCATGCCAATGAGACCAATCACGCTAAAGAATGTATATATAAATTATGTTAGAAATAAATTCAAAAACAATAGTGTGGCGCAGTGGAAACAACATTCCATTAATTGGTTAGGCTCGTGGGCTTGAATCCCACTAAAAGAATTTTTTGCTTGTGTTATGTGTATAGGGGAAGAGCACGGGTTGGGTTGTGGGCTTGAGCACGGGTCGGGTAACAGGCTAGGCTAGTTTAGGTTTGATTAAAAAAAAATAAAATTGTGAATTAAGAATGAAACTCATGACCTTGGATTTGAAAATTATAGTCTTATCCATTATATCACAAAATTCTTATTGTAATTTATAATAAACTTTAACTTATAAAGTCGTTTACTTTTAAATAAAGTTAATATTTGTTTTATATATATAGAACCCGTAAAAACTGAATTCTATCAAGAAGCAAAATCAAATTTATAAAATGTAACTGTCACTATATATGTGCTTAATATAAGAAACAATATACTCGTGCGGCCATTTTGAAGAAGCAAACACAATAATATTTGGTCACTAATTAAAATACAAAATCTAGCTATTTTTTTATGTTTTAGGACTATTTTGCCCTTAATTAGGGCGCACCGAATTCGGGTTTGCGCGCACACATGACATTATTAGTGTCAAAAGTACCAACAGAAAAAAAAAATCAAGTAAATTGCTACACTTAGCATTATTAGTGTCAATAGTGTCATGCACGAATGGTAATAGTGACCATATTAGTGCAAATAGTGTCATATACTTGTGCTGATACATTGTCTTGTCTTATATAGATGAGTACACTTATATATCCATTTTGAACACTTCCCCGTAGAGTTTGGATTATCCATTTAGGGTTTAAATTACCAATTAGAGTTTCGATTATCCATTTAGGGTGTTGCACGAATGGTACTTATGGCCATATTAGTGACATTAGTGCCATATACTCTCTCTTATGTAGTGCTGCACGAATGATACTTATGGTCATATTAGTGCCAGTAGTGCTATATACTCTCTCTTATGGTCACTAGTACCATTCGTGCATGACACTATTGGCACTAATAGTGCCAAAATTATGAATTTACTTAGATTTTTTTTTTCGGTTGATATTTTTGGCACTAATATTGTCATATGTGCCCTAACCCGCGCACAAATCAGAATTCGGTGCGCCCTAATTAAGGGCAAATTAATAGTCTTAAAACGTAAAAAATGATCAGATTTTGTGTTTTTTCAATTAGTGACCAAATATTGTGTTTCATTCTTCAAAATGGCCATTTTAAATGCGGTCTCTTAATATAATGTTGTACCATAAATAATAATTCATTAGCATCATATAGACAACATATTAATTAGCAAGACACTTTAATAGTATATTTTTATACGTACCGGAGACAATATCATAATCAAGACTTGTTTTATTAAGATATACTATATATTATAATAAATTCTAGATATCGGAGATAATATTATATCGTGGCATATCTATTAAAATTAATATAATAAAATATAAATAAGTTATTGGAAATAAAACAATTAATACTTTCATTACAAGGGCATAAAAAAAATACTTTCATTACAACAGCCTGGAAAAATGTTGCTCTATATTTCTCGGCGTGTATCAAAATCTAGACTTGTGAGTGAAACTTAGGGGGGTGTATTAGTTCAAGATTTATCTAGATTTTAAAAGTCCGTAGATTTTAAAAGTCTATAGAATTCTCACGGATTCTTCATGATTTTGAATGAATTCTTGGTTGGATTTTTAATGAATTAGCAAGAATTTGACGTGATATTTTCGGACTTGAAATCCACAAACCCAGCGAGCGCGGGGATTGAACGAGCGATAGACAGGCACCCAGCGACCGCTGGACCCTAGCGGTCGCTGGATACCCAGCTGAGCAACTGTTTGAATTGAATTTCTATTTTCAGTTTCTGAAATGGGATTAGTCTTTTTGTGGTTTGGCGTTCATTAATTTGTTGGAGCATTAAAGTTGAAGAAACAGTGGCGCATGAGCAAGATTCAATAAAGTTATTCTACTTTGTGCAGACTTTTGTTGTAGTAATAGCCATCAAATGTTTGTCTTCTTGCGCAGGAGTAGTATTTAAGAAACAAATCAAGTACTCCCTCCGTCCCAATAATCATGTCCCGTTTTTTTTAGCACGGGTATTAAGGAGAGTTGTATTAGAAGATAAGTTATTGGTAATTAAGTTGGATTGTTAATAAATCATGTCCCTTTCTCCTCTAAAACACCGAAACATCCGTCCCTCTCTCCTTCAAAATACCATCACCACCACAGCTCCATAGCTTAACACCGGCGACATCCGCTGGAACATCCGCCAGAACATCCATCAGAACATCCGTCCCTTAGCTTAACACCGGAACCGCCGGGACATCCATCCCTTAGCAACACCACCACAGAGAAACACCACCACAGTTTAACACTGGCGAGCCCACCAAAGATAAAACACACCACAGAGAAACACCACCACAGAAACAAAGAGATCCACAAATAACAACAACAAAAATCAAAAAATAGAATCTTTTAATTGTTGAGAGAAAAAGAGAAGAGGGATGAAGAAAAAAAGCCTAATTTGCGGCGAGCCCTAATTTCTGAAGAAAAAAAAAAAAAACACAGCGGAGGAGAGGTGAGGCAGCCGACGGGCGGAGGCAGGAGGGCGGCGGCAGCACAAAGGGCGAAGGCGGGAGGGCGGCGGCTATAGCGCAAGAGGAGTGACAGGCGGGGAAAGTGGTGTCAGGTGAGAGGCGCTGGCGTCACCGGAAGAGGAGCCGCGGCGGCGACTGAATTCTTAGGGGAGAGCTAGGGCTCGAAATTTGTAGAAGAGGGTAGCTAAATTGAGAATTTGAGAAATGTGAAGGGAGAGAAAGAACCAGAGAAGAAGAAAAGGGGGCGCGGCTCACCGGATTCAGGTGTGGCTGACGCCACCGGAGAGGGATGCCGCCGGAAATTTGTAGAGAGGGTGAGAGTGTGTGCTGGTGTGTGTGTGCGTGTTGTGTGTGAGAAATAGAGAGGGTGAGAGAGTAGGGTGAAGGGGTGAGTTTATTTTAGTGAATTAATTAGGATAACTAATCAAACCCTAAATTTTTCCCAAAAAGGAAATGGGACAAGATTATTGGGACAAACCAAAAAGGAAAGTGGGACAAGATTATTGGGACGGAGGGAGTAATAAAGTTTAACACTCAAGCCAGCGAGCGTTGGATTGCTGCATGTTACACCCAGCGAGCATTGGGTGTCCAGCGAGCGCTGGCTTCTTCAGCCGCGTTCGCTGGTACCCAGCTAGCGCTGGAAACTCTCAAGATTTGAATTCTCGTGGTTCGAGCTCGGATTTGTTCATGTGTATTTTTTGAATGAAATCCATGGAAATCAGTCCAATGTTAAAATCCATAGATTTTTAAATACACCCAAATTTTCATAGACTTTTAAAAGTCTTGAATGAATACACCAAGACTTTTATAGACTTTTAAAAGTCTTGAACGAATACACCCAGATTTTCATATACTTTTAAAAGTCTTGAACAAATACACCCAGATTTTAAAAGTCTGCAGAAATCTATTAAAATCCTGAACGAATACACCCCCCTTGTAACACCCCGATTTTTCCTAATAGGATTTCTCGAGATACTTGAACTTAGAATATTATTTAGGTGAATTTCTCGCCCGGATAAAATTTTTATTGATAAAAAAAGGTATTTCTTTTAATGAAAGATTTTATTAAATTTTACCAAAAGAGATTAAATGCAAGTACGTGACTATGTGAATATATTTCATATTACATTTTATTTTTCAACTACTTTTAATTTGAATTGAGCCCAAATAGAACTACTGTACTTATTTATCTAGTTTGAGTCTTATTTAATTTTGAGTTAAGATTTGTGTGTATTCTATAAGCTCATTTTATTCACTATCTTTTTTCATGACAGCCCACATACTTTTATTAAATCTTATAGATTTTTTACTTTTATTTTTGTAGAGAGATTTATGTGTTATTTTGGCAGCAACCATTTGTCCTCATTCATCAAAAATTTCAACACGTATCACTCCACCATTCACCACTTCTTAAGCCAATCAGCTTACATGCAATTTTTTTCCTTCTCAAAATAAATCTGTCAAAACTCAAGATCAAATCATTCACAGTAAACACAATTCTTCCTTCTGTTTTCTCAAATCAAATTCAGCCATACGCCACCATTTTCAACTGCTGCAGCCCATTTTCACCAGCAAGATTTACGAGACAAACATCCACCTAATCAAGGTTTTATTTCTAAACTGAGCTCCTTGTTTACATATCAATGAAGGAAATGAGACGAACATTCACAGCATTATAGTTACAAGATAGGTTACATATGAACTGAAAATTTACTGTATTTGATTTTTGCTCAAACCCTATGCTATGTGTTGACCGGTATGAAGCTTGAACCCTTGCTTTGTATGTGTGAGTCGAGGTCAGCGGACGGCAGTCGCGGTGTCTGCCGGCGGTCGACGGAGCCGCGGTGGCTTCCGATCTGCCAAAGAGGGGGGAAAGGAGATGGGTATTTCAGATTTTTAATTTAGAAAAGGGAAAAAAGATGAGGAAAGGAAAAGGAAAAGGAGAATGGGGAATAAGGGCTTACCTTAAGCTGCCTGATGATGGAAGCGGCGCCGGTGGTGACTCCGGCCTTCGGCTGGAGAAGATGAACCAGGCGCGGCGGCGGCTTACGCCGTGTCTGCGTGTGTATGTGTGTGAGTCAGTGAGAAAGAGAGAAGGTGAGAACGAGGGAGAAAGGGAGATGGCGAGATGAGCGACGGCGCCGTGGTCTCCAGGTCGCGGCGGATCTGCCGCGAGAATGAGGAAGCAGGCGGCGGCCCGGCGATGGCGGCGCACCGCGGTGGTGGTGTCTGCTGCGCCTGGGTCCAGCGGCCGAGAGAGCGAGAGAGATAGAGGAGAAGAGAAGGCAGCAGTGCTGCTGCGGTCGCCGCGGTGGCGCTGTTGTTTCCGGAGTGGCTGCCCGCCGCGAGCAGGAGGAGAAGAGAGGGGGCGACGCCGCTGTTGACGCCGGCCAAGAAGGGGCGGCGGCGGCTGCAGATTCGAAAAAAGAGAGAGATGGAGGAGAAGAGAGAGAGAGGTCGGAGAAGAGAGAGGGGGAGGGGACGGCTGCCGGCCTCCGTCGGGCGGCGCCGCCGTCGGGCGGCGCCGCCGTCAGGCGGCGGCGGCAGCAGCGTGAAAGGGAGAGAGAGGGGGGGGTGCGTCTGGGTGTGTGTGTGTGCGTGTGTTTGTGCTGTGTGTGTGCGTGTGTGGGTTGTGTGTGTGTGTGTGTGTGTGTGATGTTTCTTTTAATAAAGAAGATGGGTCGTGGGCTAGGGTTTTTAGTATTGGGCTATTAAAATTTTGGGCCTATATTATGATTTAACATGGATTGATTTAATTAAAGTATTGGACTGCATTTTTATTTTAGATGTTGGGCTGATTTATTTTTTGTTAAATCATGCTTTGCTTAAAATTATTTAGTTAAGATCTTAATCAATTGATATATTAATATGACTATTTATTTTATTAAGTGTAATTATTTACCTTATGTGATTTTGAGATATGATATGAATTTGCATAGTGAATGATGCAATAAAAATATTTTGATAATTTCGATTTTTAAGATTTTCAATTGAGTTTTGAAAATCCAGGCGTAGAATATTAAGATTTAGCAGCTTTGTAGAATTGTTAGCTCGTACGATATTTTCGCGACCTATTAAGATTAGGTTATCTTGTAGGTCCACTTTTTAGAAGGTTTTAGCACTGGTTTTACAAGAAGAGAATTGTGCAAATTTTATCTACAGGCTTGTCCTATCAAGGTGGATTTTATTTTTCAAAGTATGCTTTGAGTTATTGAACTATACTTGTATTATGCAAATGCAAATGAATATCCATGTTAAAATGTTTCTTATATCTCTATTGTTTAAAGTGCTCCTATGTTATCTAACGATCGGATCCTAGCCGGCGTAGCGATTGGATCGCCCTGGTTAGGATTGTGTACACACAAAGGGGGTATTGTGGGCTGCTCCCACTTGCCTCAGACTGTCAGACTTGGGTTACTCCCATTTCTGAAACATGCATGGTAGTGGACCTCTGTGGGCTGCTCCCACATGTTCACATTATAGGTGAAACACCAATAGAGAAGACTGGAAATGGATCCACAAATTTATTTTAAGTATGCATGGAATGCTTTCAAATATTTCTATGTTATACTGTTCATGGCATGGATTATTCTTTTAAATGAATTTTCAAATGTTTTCAAATGGCTAAACCCACTGAGTATATTAGTACTCAGCCCTGCAATTGTTTTCAAAACCTTTTGCAGGTTGAGCGGCAGGTGGTGTCGTGCGAGGCTGAGGGAGGATGTTGCTGTAGTTTCAAATAATAATTTCCGCTGCCATAATATTCACTTAGGTGGATATCTTTTGAGATTGACTCTTTAAATATTCTTAGCCTAATTATTATGAACTCTTTTGGCAATCGCATTCTAACAATTGAACCTCGCATATATGTATGTCTAGTATGAAGTGTTATCTTGTTGTCTCAGACCTCCGAACTTTTGATTCTGGTTGGGAAAATTTCTATCCAAATTGTTGTATTTATTATCCTTCAATTGCGGCACTCTTTTATTAACAATGTATTACCCGAATCTAAGAACATATCACCCATTTTATTCTAACAAAGTCTAGCAATCCCATTAAGTAGCCGTTTCTTATTCTTCCGGGAGTCGGGATGTCACAGATGGTATCAGAGCGAGGTTCTTGGCTCTGAGACCACAAGTTCATTGATGTTGAGTCTAGGATATCATCTCTAGGCTTCTAAAGCTTATACAGCAACCCTCAGCTCGTCGTCACACTGCTCTCAACCAAGGTATGTTAAACTTGTTTTCAAAATGTTTACTGAACTACATGCACCACATGAATATGTTATAGAACGTGTTAAGATTGAATATGCACTGAGATGGAACATGCATTATGATTGAACATGCATTGAGATGAACATGTATTGAGACTGAACATGCATTGAGATGAACATGTATTGAGATTGAACATGCATAGAGACGGGACACGCATTGAGACTGAACATGCACTGAGACTGAACATGCATTGAAATAGAGCATGTATGGAAACTACAAACGCATTGAGACTGAACATGCATTGAGACAGAATATATGTATTGAGACTGAACATGCAATAAGAGTAAATGTGTTTTAAGATTGAATGCATTGATATGAATTGTGACTGAACATACACTGAAGCGGATCATGTATGGAGACGTCCGTACACTGAAACGCAACATGTATGGAACCTTAACCTATATCGAGACTAAATATGATTTTGAGACTGAAAACATTTTTATCATGCAAGACTATGTGCTAACTTGATTTGAATATGGAAATATTGCATAACTGCATGATATGTAATTTATTACCATGAGATGATTCAACTACTATGTGCTATTACAAGTTTTAGTTAGGATATAAACCTAGAAAGGATATGATGACAGACTATAGTCGCTTGGTGAAATGATGAAGGATGTCTTTAGATTTTTATGATCAGAGGATTTTAGAGGACATGAACAGACTAAAAATAGAAAGGACTATACATTGAAAGCACTGAACATAGACACAGAGAGAACATAGAAAATATAGAATGACAGAACATAGAAAGATGACCAAGGAAGGGTAAACCATAGAAAGTCAGAATACGAAAGTTAGAATGTCAAAGCACGATACATGAAAGGATGACTTGTAGGCAACCAACGATCGTTTCAGACAATAGAATGATCCTTATGTCACCAGTATCACAAATCTTTATTAGAAAGAATGAAGAAGGAGTCCAACATTATTAATTGAATGCATAATGGCTGGAGAAGGAGAAAGGGGACCTAACCCTGAAGGACATGCGCCACGAATTATACCAGAGCGTAGTGTGGAAGAAAGGTTTCGCAAGCATAATCCACCAACTTTTGATGGCCTCGGTGATCCTCTAGATGCCGAGAGATGGGTAAGAGCTACTGAAAGGATACTCAACCACGTTGGCTGTGGGGATAGGGAGAAACTCACATGTGCAATTTTTCAACTCGTTGATGAGGCTGAATTCTGGTGGGAATCGGTGCGACGAACCTTGACCCCTGAGCAATGGGAAGTGTACACGTGGAATGATTTTAAAGAAAGATTGTATGAAAAGTATATCCCTGGATGCTATAGGAAGAAGAAACAGGATGAGTTTTGGAATTTATGACAAGGAAGTATGACAGTCACTGAGTACGACCGAATGTTTAACCAGCTTTCGCGATATGCTCCACATCTAGTTGACACGGATGAGAAATGTGCAGAAAAGTTTCGACAAGGTCTGCAGCTTGAGATAGCCGTTCCAATAGCAAGTCAGGGAACGTTAACATATGCTCAATCTTTGAGCAGGGCCCTAAACATCGAAGCAATACTACCAAAAGAAAAAGAGAATGTGTTAGCACAAGCACCGACCCAAGACTATGGAAAAATGAAACGTAAATGGGAAGACGGAAATGAAGGAAACCCAGGAAAAAGAAAGCAACCATGGAGAGGAAATTGGCAACAACAGCAAGGACATACGAAAGGAAAGCCGTTATGTCCAACATGTCAGAAAAATCACTATGGTGAATGTAAGAGAGGTTCCAACGACTGCTTTAGGTGCAAGCAACCAGGGCATTTCGCCAGAGACTGTCCAAACAATAATGAGAACATGAGAATTCCACAACCTCATAACTTTGCCCCTCAAGGACAGAATCAGGTACCAATTGGCAATGAACGACCAAATCAGAGACAACCTGGACGTGCTAGGGCTTATGCTCTTAACCAGCAACAAGCAGCCCAAGCACCTGAAGATTTAGCAGGTACAATCGTCATAAATTGACGTATCTGCTTTAACATCAGGAGCTTCACACTTTTATCTCTACATGCATGTTAAGTTTAAAGCCTATGGTGGTGGAAGCTTTCGAGATGATATATAGAGAATGATAAGGAAGCATGACACGTTAGTCAAAAAAAAAAAATGATGAGAAGAGATTGATGGACATATTCGATCGAAAGATCAAAACTTTATGGGGCAAGCGGATTTATTCTGCCTTTATAGAATCACTACGAACGAGAAAGTAAGTGTAGACTAGAAGTCGAGTTTGCTAGCCAGGGTATACCAAATTTCGAGGACGTAATTTCTTTTTAGAGGGGAAGGATGTAACACCCCGATTTTTCCTAATAAGATTTCTCGAGATACTTGAACTTAGAATATTATTTAGGTGAATTTCTCGCCCGGATAAAAATTTTATTGATAAAAAAAGGTATTTCTTTTAATGAAAGATTTTATTAAATTTTACCAAAAGAGATTAAATGCAAGTACGTGACTATGTGAATATATTTCATATTACATTTTATTTTTCAACTACTTTTAATTTGAATTGAGCCCAAATAGAACTACTGTACTTATTTATCTAGTTTGAGTCTTATTTAATTTTGAGTTAAGATTTGTGTGTATTCTATAAGCTCATTTTATTCACTATCTTTTTTCATGACAGCCCACATACTTTTATTAAATCTTATAGATTTTTTACTTTTATTTTTGTAGAGAGATTTATGTGTTATTTTGGCAGCAACCATTTGTCCTCATTCATCAAAAATTTCAACACGTATCACTCCACCATTCACCACTTCTTAAGCCAATCAGCTTACATGCAATTTTTTTCCTTCTCAAAATAAATCTGTCAAAACTCAAGATCAAATCATTCACAGTAAACACAATTCTTCCTTCTGTTTTCTCAAATCAAATTCAGCCATACGCCACCATTTTCAACTGCTGCAGCCCATTTTCACCAGCAAGATTTACGAGACAAACATCCACCTAATCAAGGTTTTATTTCTAAACTGAGCTCCTTGTTTACATATCAATGAAGGAAATGAGACGAACATTCACAGCATTATAGTTACAAGATAGGTTACATATGAACTGAAAATTTACTGTATTTGATTTTTGCTCAAACCCTATGCTATGTGTTGACCGGTATGAAGCTTGAACCCTTGCTTTGTATGTGTGAGTCGAGGTCAGCGGACGGCAGTCGCGGTGTCTGCCGGCGGTCGACGGAGCCGCGGTGGCTTCCGATCTGCCAAAGAGGGGGGAAAGGAGATGGGTATTTCAGATTTTTAATTTAGAAAAGGGAAAAAAGATGAGGAAAGGAAAAGGAAAAGGAGAATGGGGAATAAGGGCTTACCTTAAGCTGCCTGATGATGGAAGCGGCGCCGGTGGTGACTCCGGCCTTCGGCTGGAGAAGATGAACCAGGCGCGGCGGCGGCTTACGCCGTGTCTGCGTGTGTATGTGTGTGAGTCAGTGAGAAAGAGAGAAGGTGAGAACGAGGGAGAAAGGGAGATGGCGAGATGAGCGACGGCGCCGTGGTCTCCAGGTCGCGGCGGATCTGCCGCGAGAATGAGGAAGCAGGCGGCGGCCCGGCGATGGCGGCGCACCGCGGTGGTGGTGTCTGCTGCGCCTGGGTCCAGCGGCCGAGAGAGCGAGAGAGATAGAGGAGAAGAGAAGGCAGCAGTGCTGCTGCGGTCGCCGCGGTGGCGCTGTTGTTTCCGGAGTGGCTGCCCGCCGCGAGCAGGAGGAGAAGAGAGGGGGCGACGCCGCTGTTGACGCCGGCGAAGAAGGGGCGGCGGCGGCTGCAGATTCGAAAAAAGAGAGAGATGGAGGAGAAGAGAGAGAGAGGTCGGAGAAGAGAGAGGGGGAGGGGACGGCTGCCGGCCTCCGTCGGGCGGCGCCGCCGTCGGGCGGCGCCGCCGTCAGGCGGCGGCGGCAGCAGCGTGAAAGGGAGAGAGAGGGGGGGGGTGCGTCTGGGTGTGTGTGTGTGCGTGTGTTTGTGCTGTGTGTGTGCGTGTGTGGGTTGTGTGTGTGTGTGTGTGTGATGTTTCTTTTAATAAAGAAGATGGGTCGTGGGCTAGGGTTTTTAGTATTGGGCTATTAAAATTTTGGGCCTATATTATGATTTAACATGGATTGATTTAATTAAAGTATTGGACTGCATTTTTATTTTAGATGTTGGGCTGATTTATTTTTTGTTAAATCATGCTTTGCTTAAAATTATTTAGTTAAGATCTTAATCAATTGATATATTAATATGACTATTTATTTTATTAAGTGTAATTATTTACCTTATGTGATTTTGAGATATGATATGAATTTGCATAGTGAATGATGCAATAAAAATATTTTGATAATTTCGATTTTTAAGATTTTCAATTGAGTTTTGAAAATCCAGGCGTAGAATATTAAGATTTAGCAGCTTTGTAGAATTGTTAGCTCGTACGATATTTTCGCGACCTATTAAGATTAGGTTATCTTGTAGGTCCACTTTTTAGAAGGTTTTAGCACTGGTTTTACAAGAAGAGAATTGTGCAAATTTTATCTACAGGCTTGTCCTATCAAGGTGGATTTTATTTTTCAAAGTATGCTTTGAGTTATTGAACTATACTTGTATTATGCAAATGCAAATGAATATCCATGTTAAAATGTTTCTTATATCTCTATTGTTTAAAGTGCTCCTATGTTATCTAACGATCGGATCCTAGCCGGCGTAGCGATTGGATCGCCCTGGTTAGGATTGTGTACACACAAAGGGGTATTGTGGGCTGCTCCCACTTGCCTCAGACTGTCAGACTTGGGTTACTCCCATTTCTGAAACATGCATGGTAGTGGACCTCTGTGGGCTGCTCCCACATGTTCACATTATAGGTGAAACACCAATAGAGAAGACTGGAAATGGATCCACAAATTTATTTTAAGTATGCATGGAATGCTTTCAAATATTTCTATGTTATACTGTTCATGGCATGGATTATTCTTTTAAATGAATTTTCAAATGTTTTCAAATGGCTAAACCCACTGAGTATATTAGTACTCAGCCCTGCAATTGTTTTCAAAACCTTTTGCAGGTTGAGCGGCAGGTGGTGTCGTGCGAGGCTGAGGGAGGATGTTGCTGTAGTTTCAAATAATAATTTCCGCTGCCATAATATTCACTTAGGTGGATATCTTTTGAGATTGACTCTTTAAATATTCTTAGCCTAATTATTATGAACTCTTTTGGCAATCGCATTCTAACAATTGAACCTCGCATATATGTATGTCTAGTATGAAGTGTTATCTTGTTGTCTCAGACCTCCGAACTTTTGATTCTGGTTGGGAAAATTTCTATCCAAATTGTTGTATTTATTATCCTTCAATTGCGGCACTCTTTTATTAACAATGTATTACCCGAATCTAAGAACATATCACCCATTTTATTCTAACAAAGTCTAGCAATCCCATTAAGTAGCCGTTTCTTATTCTTCCGGGAGTCGGGATGTCACAGATGGTATCAGAGCGAGGTTCTTGGCTCTGAGACCACAAGTTCATTGATGTTGAGTCTAGGATATCATCTCTAGGCTTCTAAAGCTTATACAGCAACCCTCAGCTCGTCGTCACACTGCTCTCAACCAAGGTATGTTAAACTTGTTTTCAAAATGTTTACTGAACTACATGCACCACATGAATATGTTATAGAACGTGTTAAGATTGAATATGCACTGAGATGGAACATGCATTATGATTGAACATGCATTGAGATGAACATGTATTGAGACTGAACATGCATTGAGATGAACATGTATTGAGATTGAACATGCATAGAGACGGGACACGCATTGAGACTGAACATGCACTGAGACTGAACATGCATTGAAATAGAGCATGTATGGAAACTACAAACGCATTGAGACTGAACATGCATTGAGACAGAATATATGTATTGAGACTGAACATGCAATAAGAGTAAATGTGTTTTAAGATTGAATGCATTGATATGAATTGTGACTGAACATACACTGAAGCGGATCATGTATGGAGACGTCCGTACACTGAAACGCAACATGTATGGAACCTTAACCTATATCGAGACTAAATATGATTTTGAGACTGAAAACATTTTTATCATGCAAGACTATGTGCTAACTTGATTTGAATATGGAAATATTGCATAACTGCATGATATGTAATTTATTACCATGAGATGATTCAACTACTATGTGCTATTACAAGTTTTAGTTAGGATATAAACCTAGAAAGGATATGATGACAGACTATAGTCGCTTGGTGAAATGATGAAGGATGTCTTTAGATTTTTATGATCAGAGGATTTTAGAGGACATGAACAGACTAAAAATAGAAAGGACTATACATTGAAAGCACTGAACATAGACACAGAGAGAACATAGAAAATATAGAATGACAGAACATAGAAAGATGACCAAGGAAGGGTAAACCATAGAAAGTCAGAATACGAAAGTTAGAATGTCAAAGCACGATACATGAAAGGATGACTTGTAGGCAACCAACGATCGTTTCAGACAATAGAATGATCCTTATGTCACCAGTATCACAAATCTTTATTAGAAAGAATGAAGAAGGAGTCCAACATTATTAATTGAATGCATAATGGCTGGAGAAGGAGAAAGGGGACCTAACCCTGAAGGACATGCGCCACGAATTATACCAGAGCGTAGTGTGGAAGAAAGGTTTCGCAAGCATAATCCACCAACTTTTGATGGCCTCGGTGATCCTCTAGATGCCGAGAGATGGGTAAGAGCTACTGAAAGGATACTCAACCACGTTGGCTGTGGGGATAGGGAGAAACTCACATGTGCAATTTTTCAACTCGTTGATGAGGCTGAATTCTGGTGGGAATCGGTGCGACGAACCTTGACCCCTGAGCAATGGGAAGTGTACACGTGGAATGATTTTAAAGAAAGATTGTATGAAAAGTATATCCCTGGATGCTATAGGAAGAAGAAACAGGATGAGTTTTGGAATTTATGACAAGGAAGTATGACAGTCACTGAGTACGACCGAATGTTTAACCAGCTTTCGCGATATGCTCCACATCTAGTTGACACGGATGAGAAATGTGCAGAAAAGTTTCGACAAGGTCTGCAGCTTGAGATAGCCGTTCCAATAGCAAGTCAGGGAACGTTAACATATGCTCAATCTTTGAGCAGGGCCCTAAACATCGAAGCAATACTACCAAAAGAAAAAGAGAATGTGTTAGCACAAGCACCGACCCAAGACTATGGAAAAATGAAACGTAAATGGGAAGACGGAAATGAAGGAAACCCAGGAAAAAGAAAGCAACCATGGAGAGGAAATTGGCAACAACAGCAAGGACATACGAAAGGAAAGCCGTTATGTCCAACATGTCAGAAAAATCACTATGGTGAATGTAAGAGAGGTTCCAACGACTGCTTTAGGTGCAAGCAACCAGGGCATTTCGCCAGAGACTGTCCAAACAATAATGAGAACATGAGAATTCCACAACCTCATAACTTTGCCCCTCAAGGACAGAATCAGGTACCAATTGGCAATGAACGACCAAATCAGAGACAACCTGGACGTGCTAGGGCTTATGCTCTTAACCAGCAACAAGCAGCCCAAGCACCTGAAGATTTAGCAGGTACAATCGTCATAAATTGACGTATCTGCTTTAACATCAGGAGCTTCACACTTTTATCTCTACATGCATGTTAAGTTTAAAGCCTATGGTGGTGGAAGCTTTCGAGATGATATATAGAGAATGATAAGGAAGCATGACACGTTAGTCAAAAAAAAAAAATGATGAGAAGAGATTGATGGACATATTCGATCGAAAGATCAAAACTTTATGGGGCAAGCGGATTTATTCTGCCTTTATAGAATCACTACGAACGAGAAAGTAAGTGTAGACTAGAAGTCGAGTTTGCTAGCCAGGGTATACCAAATTTCGAGGACGTAATTTCTTTTTAGAGGGGAAGGATGTAACACCCCGATTTTTCCTAATAAGATTTCTCGAGATACTTGAACTTAGAATATTATTTAGGTGAATTTCTCGCCCGGATAAAAATTTTATTGATAAAAAAAGGTATTTCTTTTAATGAAAGATTTTATTAAATTTTACCAAAAGAGATTAAATGCAAGTACGTGACTATGTGAATATATTTCATATTACATTTTATTTTTCAACTACTTTTAATTTGAATTGAGCCCAAATAGAACTACTGTACTTATTTATCTAGTTTGAGTCTTATTTAATTTTGAGTTAAGATTTGTGTGTATTCTATAAGCTCATTTTATTCACTATCTTTTTTCATGACAGCCCACATACTTTTATTAAATCTTATAGATTTTTTACTTTTATTTTTGTAGAGAGATTTATGTGTTATTTTGGCAGCAACCATTTGTCCTCATTCATCAAAAATTTCAACACGTATCACTCCACCATTCACCACTTCTTAAGCCAATCAGCTTACATGCAATTTTTTTCCTTCTCAAAATAAATCTGTCAAAACTCAAGATCAAATCATTCACAGTAAACACAATTCTTCCTTCTGTTTTCTCAAATCAAATTCAGCCATACGCCACCATTTTCAACTGCTGCAGCCCATTTTCACCAGCAAGATTTACGAGACAAACATCCACCTAATCAAGGTTTTATTTCTAAACTGAGCTCCTTGTTTACATATCAATGAAGGAAATGAGACGAACATTCACAGCATTATAGTTACAAGATAGGTTACATATGAACTGAAAATTTACTGTATTTGATTTTTGCTCAAACCCTATGCTATGTGTTGACCGGTATGAAGCTTGAACCCTTGCTTTGTATGTGTGAGTCGAGGTCAGCGGACGGCAGTCGCGGTGTCTGCCGGCGGTCGACGGAGCCGCGGTGGCTTCCGATCTGCCAAAGAGGGGGGAAAGGAGATGGGTATTTCAGATTTTTAATTTAGAAAAGGGAAAAAAGATGAGGAAAGGAAAAGGAAAAGGAGAATGGGGAATAAGGGCTTACCTTAAGCTGCCTGATGATGGAAGCGGCGCCGGTGGTGACTCCGGCCTTCGGCTGGAGAAGATGAACCAGGCGCGGCGGCGGCTTACGCCGTGTCTGCGTGTGTATGTGTGTGAGTCAGTGAGAAAGAGAGAAGGTGAGAACGAGGGAGAAAGGGAGATGGCGAGATGAGCGACGGCGCCGTGGTCTCCAGGTCGCGGCGGATCTGCCGCGAGAACGAGGAAGCAGGCGGCGGCCCGGCGATGGCGGCGCACCGCGGTGGTGGTGTCTGCTGCGCCTGGGTCCAGCGGCCGAGAGAGCGAGAGAGATAGAGGAGAAGAGAAGGCAGCAGTGCTGCTGCGGTCGCCGCGGCGGCGCTGTTGTTTCCGGAGTGGCTGCCCGCCGCGAGCAGGAGGAGAAGAGAGGGGGCGACGCCGCTGTTGACGCCGGCGAAGAAGGGGCGGCGGCGGCTGCAGATTCGAAAAAAGAGAGAGATGGAGGAGAAGAGAGAGAGAGGTCGGAGAAGAGAGAGGGGGAGGGGACGGCTGCCGGCCTCCGTCGGGCGGCGCCACCGTCGGGCGGCGCCGCCGTCAGGCGGCGGCGGCAGCAGCGTGAAAGGGAGAGAGAGGGGGGGTGCGTCTGGGTGTGTGTGTGTGCGTGTGTTTGTGCTGTGTGTGTGCGTGTGTGGGTTGTGTGTGTGTGTGTGTGTGATGTTTCTTTTAATAAAGAAGATGGGTTGTGGGCTAGGGTTTTTAGTATTGGGCTATTAAAATTTTGGGCCTATATTATGATTTAACATGGATTGATTTAATTAAAGTATTGGACTGCATTTTTATTTTAGATGTTGGGCTGATTTATTTTTTGTTAAATCATGCTTTGCTTAAAATTATTTAGTTAAGATCTTAATCAATTGATATATTAATATGACTATTTATTTTATTAAGTGTAATTATTTACCTTATGTGATTTTGAGATATGATATGAATTTGCATAGTGAATGATGCAATAAAAATATTTTGATAATTTCGATTTTTAAGATTTTCAATTGAGTTTTGAAAATCCAGGCGTAGAATATTAAGATTTAGCAGCTTTGTAGAATTGTTAGCTCGTACGATATTTTCGCGACCTATTAAGATTAGGTTATCTTGTAGGTCCACTTGTTAGAAGGTTTTAGCACTGGTTTTACAAGAAGAGAATTGTGCAAATTTTATCTACAGGCTTGTCCTATCAAGGTGGATTTTATTTTTCAAAGTATGCTTTGAGTTATTGAACTATACTTGTATTATGCAAATGCAAATGAATATCCATGTTAAAATGTTTCTTATATCTCTATTGTTTAAAGTGCTCCTATGTTATCTAACGATCGGATCCTAGCCGGCGTAGCGATTGGATCGCCCTGGTTAGGATTGTGTACACACAAAGGGGTATTGTGGGCTGCTCCCACTTGCCTCAGACTGTCAGACTTGGGTTACTCCCATTTCTGAAACATGCATGGTAGTGGACCTCTGTGGGCTGCTCCCACATGTTCACATTATAGGTGAAGCACCAATAGAGAAGACTGGAAATGGATCCACAAATTTATTTTAAGTATGCATGGAATGCTTTCAAATATTTCTATGTTATACTGTTCATGGCATGGATTATTCTTTTAAATGAATTTTCAAATGTTTTCAAATGGCTAAACCCACTGAGTATATTAGTACTCAGCCCTGCAATTGTTTTCAAAACCTTTTGCAGGTTGAGCGGCAGGTGGTGTCGTGCGAGGCTGAGGGAGGATGTTGCTGTAGTTTCAAATAATAATTTCCGCTGCCATAAAATTCACTTAGGTGGATATCTTTTGAGATTGACTCTTTAAATATTCTTAGCCTAATTATTATGAACTCTTTTGGCAATCGCATTCTAACAATTGAACCTCGCATATATGTATGTCTAGTATGAAGTGTTATCTTGTTGTCTCAGACCTCCGAACTTTTGATTCTGGTTGGGAAAATTTCTATCCAAATTGTTGTATTTATTATCCTTCAATTGCGGCACTCTTTTATTAACAATGTATTACCCGAATCTAAGAACATATCACCCATTTTATTCTAACAAAGTCTAGCAATCCCATTAAGTAGCCGTTTCTTATTATTCCGGGAGTCGGGATGTCACAGATGGTATCAGAGCGAGGTTCTTGGCTCTGAGACCACAAGTTCATTGATGTTGAGTCTAGGATATCATCTCTAGGCTTCTAAAGCTTATACAGCAACCCTCAGCTCGTCGTCACACTGCTCTCAACCAAGGTATGTTAAACTTGTTTTCAAAATGTTTACTGAACTACATGCACCACATGAATATGTTATAGAACATGTTAAGATTGAATATGCACTGAGATGGAACATGCATTATGATTGAACATGCATTGAGATGAACATGTATTGAGACTGAACATGCATTGAGATGAACATGTATTGAGATTGAACATGCATAGAGACGGGACACGCATTGAGACTGAACATGCACTGAGACTGAACATGCATTGAAATAGAGCATGTATGGAAACTACAAACGCATTGAGACTGAACATGCATTGAGACAGAATATATGTATTGAGACTGAACATGCAATAAGAGTAAATGTGTTTTAAGATTGAATGCATTGATATGAATTGTGACTGAACATACACTGAAGCGGATCATGTATGGAGACGTCCGTACACTGAAACGCAACATGTATGGAACCTTAACCTATATCGAGACTAAATATGATTTTGAGACTGAAAACATTTTTATCATGCAAGACTATGTGCTAACTTGATTTGAATATGGAAATATTGCATAACTGCATGATATGTAATTTATTACCATGAGATGATTCAACTACTATGTGCTATTACAAGTTTTAGTTAGGATATAAACCTAGAAAGGATATGATGACAGACTATAGTCGCTTGGTGAAATGATGAAGGATGTCTTTAGATTTTTATGATCAGAGGATTTTAGAGGACATGAACAGACTAAAAATAGAAAGGACTATACATTGAAAGCACTGAACATAGACACAGAGAGAACATAGAAAATATAGAATGACAGAACATAGAAAGATGACCAAGGATGGGTAAACCATAGAAAGTCAGAATACGAAAGTTAGAATGTCAAAGCACGATACATGAAAGGATGACTTGTAGGCAACCAACGATCGTTTCAGACAATAGAAGGATCCTTATGTCACCAGTATCACAAATCTTTATTAGAAAGAATGAAGAAGGAGTCCAACATTATTAATTGAATGCAGAATGGCTGGAGAAGGAGAAAGGGGACCTAACCCTGAAGGACATGCGCCACGAATTATACCAGAGCGTAGTGTGGAAGAAAGGTTTCGCAAGCATAATCCACCAACTTTTGATGGCCTCGGTGATCCTCTAGATGCCGAGAGATGGGTAAGAGCTACTGAAAGGATACTCAACCACGTTGGCTGTGGGGATAGGGAGAAACTCACATGTGCAATTTTTCAACTCGTTGATCAGGCTGAATTCTGGTGGGAATCGGTGCGACGAACCTTGACCCCTGAGCAATGGGAAGTGTACACGTGGAATGATTTTAAAGAAAGATTGTATGAAAAGTATATCCCTGGATGCTATAGGAAGAAGAAACAGGATGACTTTTGGAATTTACGACAAGGAAGTATGACAGTCACTGAGTACGACCGAATGTTTAACCAGCATCCGCGATATGCTCCACATCTAGTTGACACGGATGAGAAATGTGCAGAAAAGTTTCGACAAGGTCTGCAGCTTGAGATAGCCGTTCCAATAGCAAGTCAGGGAACGTTAACATATGCTCAATCTTTGAGCAGGGCCCTAAACATCGAAGCAATACTACCAAAAGAAAAAGAGAATGTGTTAGCACAAGCACCGACCCAAGACTATGGAAAAATGAAACGTAAATGGGAAGACGGAAATGAAGGAAACCCAGGAAAAAGAAAGCAACCATGGAGAGGAAATTGGCAACAACAGCAAGGACATACGAAAGGAAAGCCGTTATGTCCAACATGTCAGAAAAATCACTATGGTGAATGTAAGAGAGGTTCCAACGACTGCTTTAGGTGCAAGCAACCAGGGCATTTCGCCAGAGACTGTCCAAACAATAATGAGAACATGAGAATTCCACAACCTCATAACTTTGCCCCTCAAGGACAGAATCAGGTACCAATTGGCAATGAACGACCAAATCAGAGACAACCTGGACGTGCTAGGGCTTATGCTCTTAACCAGCAACAAGCAGCCCAAGCACCTGAAGATTTAGCAGGTACAATCGTCATAAATTGACGTATCTGCTTTAACATCAGGAGCTTCACACTTTTATCTCTACATGCATGTTAAGTTTAAAGCCTATGGTGGTGGAAGCTTTCGAGATGATATATAGAGAATGATAAGGAAGCATGACACGTTAGTCAAAAAAAAAAATGATGAGAAGAGATTGATGGACATATTCGATCGAAAGATCAAAACTTTATGGGGCAAGCGGATTTATTCTGCCTTTATAGAATCACTACGAACGAGAAAGTAAGTGTAGACTAGAAGTCGAGTTTGCTAGCCAGGGTATACCAAATTTCGAGGACGTAATTTCTTTTTAGAGGGGAAGGATGTAACACCCCGATTTTTCCTAATAAGATTTCTCGAGATACTTGAACTTAGAATATTATTTAGGTGAATTTCTCGCCCGGATAAAATTTTTATTGATAAAAAAAGGTATTTCTTTTAATGAAAGATTTTATTAAATTTTACCAAAAGAGATTAAATGCAAGTACGTGACTATGTGAATATATTTCATATTACATTTTATTTTTCAACTACTTTTAATTTGAATTGAGCCCAAATAGAACTACTGTACTTATTTATCTAGTTTGGGTCTTATTTAATTTTGAGTTAAGATTTGTGTGTATTCTATAAGCTCATTTTATTCACTATCTTTTTTCATGACAGCCCACATACTTTTATTAAATCTTATAGATTTTTGACTTTTATTTTTGTAGAGAGATTTATGTGTTATTTTGGCAGCAGCCATTTGTCCTCATTCATCAAAAATTTCAACACGTATCACTCCACCATTCACCACTTCTTAAGCCAATCAGCTTACATGCAATTTTTTTTCCTTCTCAAAATAAATCTGTCAAAACTCAAGATCAAATCATTCACAGTAAACACAATTCTTCCTTCTGTTTTCTCAAATCAAATTCAGCCATACGCCACCATTTTCAACTGCTGCAGCCCATTTTCACCAGCAAGATTTACGAGACAAACATCCACCTAATCAAGGTTTTATTTCTAAACTGAGCTCCTTGTTTACATATCAATGAAGGAAATGAGACGAACATTCACAGCATTATAGTTACAAGATAGGTTACATATGAACTGAAAATTTACTGTATTTGATTTTTGCTCAAACCCTATGCTATGTGTTGACCGGTATGAAGCTTGAACCCTTGCTTTGTATGTGTGAGTCGAGGTCAGCGGACGGCAGTCGCGGTGTCTGCCGGCGGTCGACGGAGCCGCGGTGGCTTCCGATCTGCCAAAGAGGGGGGAAAGGAGATGGGTATTTCAGATTTTTAATTTAGAAAAGGGAAAAAAGATGAGGAAAGGAAAAGGAAAAGGAGAATGGGGAATAAGGGCTTACCTTAAGCTGCCTGATGATGGAAGCGGCGCCGGTGGTGACTCCGGCCTTCGGCTGGAGAAGATGAACCAGGCGCGGCGGCGGCTTACGCCGTGTCTGCGTGTGTATGTGTGTGAGTCAGTGAGAAAGAGAGAAGGTGAGAACGAGGGAGAAAGGGAGATGGCGAGATGAGCGACGGCGCCGTGGTCTCCAGGTCGCGGCGGATCTGCCACGAGAATGAGGAAGCAGGCGGCGGCCCGGCGATGGCGGCGCACCGCGGTGGTGGTGTCTGCTGCGCCTGGGTCCAGCGGCCGAGAGAGCGAGAGAGATAGAGGAGAAGAGAAGGCAGCAGTGCTGCTGCGGTCGCCGCGGCGGCGCTGTTGTTTCCGGAGTGGCTGCCCGCCGCGAGCAGGAGGAGAAGAGAGGGGGCGACGCCGCTGTTGACGCCGGCCAAGAAGGGGCGGCGGCGGCTGCAGATTCGAAAAAAGAGAGAGATGGAGGAGAAGAGAGAGAGAGGTCGGAGAAGAGAGAGGGGGAGGGGACAGCTGCCGGCCTCCGTCGGGCGGCGCCGCCGTCAGGCGGCGGCGGCAGCAGCGTGAAAGGGAGAGAGAGGGGGGGGGTGCGTCTGGGTGTGTGTGTGTGCGTGTGTTTGTGCTGTGTGTGTGCGTGTGTGGGTTGTGTGTGTGTGTGTGTGTGTGATGTTTCTTTTAATAAAGAAGATGGGTCGTGGGCTAGGGTTTTTAGTATTGGGCTATTAAAATTTTGGGCCTATATTATGATTTAACATGGATTGATTTAATTAAAGTATTGGACTGCATTTTTATTTTAGATGTTGGGCTGATTTATTTTTTGTTAAATCATGCTTTGCTTAAAATTATTTAGTTAAGATCTTAATCAATTGATATATTAATATGACTATTTATTTTATTAAGTGTAATTATTTACCTTATGTGATTTTGAGATATGATATGAATTTGCATAGTGAATGATGCAATAAAAATATTTTGATAATTTCGATTTTTAAGATTTTCAATTGAGTTTTGAAAATCCAGGCGTAGAATATTAAGATTTAGCAGCTTTGTAGAATTGTTAGCTCGTACGATATTTTCGCGACCTATTAAGATTAGGTTATCTTGTAGGTCCACTTGTTAGAAGGTTTTAGCACTGGTTTTACAAGAAGAGAATTGTGCAAATTTTATCTACAGGCTTGTCCTATCAAGGTGGATTTTATTTTTCAAAGTATGCTTTGAGTTATTGAACTATACTTGTATTATGCAAATGCAAATGAATATCCATGTTAAAATGTTTCTTATATCTCTATTGTTTAAAGTGCTCCTATGTTATCTAACGATCGGATCCTAGCCGGCGTAGCGATTGGATCGCCCTGGTTAGGATTGTGTACACACAAAGGGGTATTGTGGGCTGCTCCCACTTGCCTCAGATTGTCAGACTTGGGTTACTCCCATTTCTGAAACATGCATGGTAGTGGACCTCTGTGGGCTGCTCCCACATGTTCACATTATAGGTGAAGCACCAATAGAGAAGACTGGAAATGGATCCACAAATTTATTTTAAGTATGCATGGAATGCTTTCAAATATTTCTATGTATACTGTTCATGGCATGGATTATTCTTTTAAATGAATTTTCAAATGTTTTCAAATGGCTAAACCCACTGAGTATATTAGTACTCAGCCCTGCAATTGTTTTCAAAACCTTTTGCAGGTTGAGCGGCAGGTGGTGTCGTGCGAGGCTGAGGGAGGATGTTGCTGTAGTTTCAAATAATAATTTCCGCTGCCATAATATTCACTTAGGTGGATATCTTTTGAGATTGACTCTTTAAATATTCTTAGCCTAATTATTATGAACTCTTTTGGCAATCGCATTCTAACAATTGAACCTCGCATATATGTATGTCTAGTATGAAGTGTTATCTTGTTGTCTCAGACCTCCGAACTTTTGATTCTGGTTGGGAAAATTTCTATCCAAATTGTTGTATTTATTATCCTTCAATTGCGGCACTCTTTTATTAACAATGTATTACCCGAATCTAAGAACATATCACCCATTTTATTCTAACAAAGTCTAGCAATCCCATTAAGTAGCCGTTTCTTATTCTTCCGGGAGTCGGGATGTCACACCCCTTAGCCAGAAAAATAAATTTCAGATTTAATCTTTTATCTATAATGTTTATATAACAGAACAGGACTATTAAAAGACAAGTGACAATTTCACAATAATCAAAATATATAATATTGTTTCGATAAGTCAAAGCCATGTATCCCATGCATGCATATATATATATTCCCAAAATATGTATGAATACTTTCCAAATTCATCAACTATCATATTCGCAATCAATAATATATCCAGTATTAAATGATGTTTCTCAGATAAAATAATTAATGTAATATATATTACAAATCCATTGCATATTATTATGAATATATTTATCAAATCTACCACTCAAGATGCCTATATATAATATATATGACAGACGTACGGTAAAGACGTATTAACTGTACCTCTTAAAATTCATCAATGGGAAATCTTCAGAAACATTTCACACTTGCGTTCGTCCTTTTAGCTCTCACAACAGGTAAATTGAAAACAATTCTTTGAAAAATAAAATCATTCTAAATATATAGAACCTACTAGTGAAAATACATACATCGAGAGAAATAATAGGATAAATTACACTTTTAATCCTCAAGTTTCGATCAATTTTACGATTTAGATCATTATTTCACGATTGACACATAGTCACCAAAAAGAATGAATCGATTTTGAAATCGAAATAGATTTGGTTTTTCTCGTAAAAAAGATTGAGCTGACGGTCGAAATTCCACGTGGATTTCACAAGATACTCCTATAAAAAAGTAGTTCACCATCATGCGATCTATTTATTTCTTTATTTATTTGTGTAATTTATAAAAAAAAAATAGTCATATCATATTTAAGGACACTATCCTACTATAGATTATCCTTGATCATATTAACTTGTTTACCTATTCTATCACATGGTGGGACCCTATCTTCACTCACAATACAATTAATTATCATTATTAATATTATCTTTATGATTGGACCATTTCTCCACTCATAACATACTTAACAACTTTTATTAAAACTCGTGTCATTCCCTCTTAGAAAAATGGGAACATTACTTGCATAATTTGATCGAAATTGTGGATTTAAAAGTGTAATTTTTAAAAATTTAATGAGTGCAATTAATGTATGCGGCATGCAGGGTTGTGGTATGAAGGAGAAGGGCGGACGTGCGCGAGCTGCGAGAAGGATCGGCCAGCATCGTGCACCAACATCTGCCGAAGTGGACTCTATTTCCCGCCATATCTCCTCATCAGCAGCTAGCTATTGCGATCCCACTTATAAAATAAACCATTGGGAGTATTTCTGTAAATGCTTATGGCAGTGCGACGACTTCGCCGCCACTGCCACTGCTAATGCTCGCCCTCCCCTCTCAATTGTCAAATAATATATATGCATGTCTCCTTAATTAATCATATATATATATATATATATATATATATATATATATATATATATACATCAACACTTGTTTCTCTCTTTCTTTTTCATCCAAGAGCTTGTTAATTTGATGCTACAACCATACTATGATCACACAACAACATATATTGTTTATAAAGTTGAAACAGATGACGCATCAGTATATTTGGTCAAGTACGCGCGTATAGCATCTTGGAAAATTAAAGGATGAGTAAATTAAGGTCATATGTACTAATTTAAAAAATTAAAAGAAGAATGAAAATATTTATTTTTTCGTCTTTTTTTTTGGGCAAATAGCATCAAAATCCCGGTAGTTTCGCCAAATTCGCATTTTTCCCTTGACCTTCAAATGGTAGCGTTAAAATCTATGACCGTTGCTCCGATTCTCATTTTTCCCTTAATTACGTTTTCCGGCCATTAATTAGATGACGTGTCACCAACGTGGCACACTTATGCAGAGTAGATTAATTAGAAGCTAAACGACGTCGTTTTACGTCGAACCTAATAGCATCAAAATCCCTGAAGTTTTGCGCGTTTCTCATTTTTCCCTTGACCTTAATTGTTGAGCTTCTTGTTGAGGGTGTCTGGTTTGGTTGAGGAAACAAGGCGGTCGGTGGTGTCGCTGCTGCCCAGCCAAGGGCGGATGGGAGTGGACAAAGAGGTAGATTCAGAGGGTGTTTCAGTTTGAAGGAGTACAATCGAAGGACGAGGCCGACGCTCTTCGCCGGAGTTACGGCGGTGACGGTCTCATGCTTGTTTGTCCGTGGTGGCCGGAAGAGAAGAGAGGAGGGAGATCTATAAAGAGATGAGAGTGATCTGTTAAGAGATGAGAGAGGGGTTAGCGGGAGAGAGGCGGCCTGGTGGCGGCGGCAGGAGAAGAAAAAAGGAGAGTAGAAGGGATCTGTAAAGAGAGTAGAGAGAGGTTAGTGGGAGAGAGGCAGCCGGAGGAGAAGAGAGGAGAGGAGATCTGTAAAGAGAGGAAAGGGGGGTTAGCGGGAGAGAGGGCGGTTGTCAGCCTGGTTGCAGCGGCCAAAGAAAAAGAGACGAGAGGGGGTCTGTAAAGAGAGAAGAGAGAGGTTAGCGGGAGAGATGCAGCCGACGGCCGAAGTAGAAGAGAGGAGAGGGGCAGATCATCATCTCTGAAGAACCCTAATTTCGCCGGAAATTTAATCCTATGTGGATTTCCGACAGCCATGCCATCATAATTTTAAGGGCCGGTCAAATTTTAGGGAAAAATAATAATCGAGATTAAGTTTAAGAATTTAATCACTACGTTTTGAAGGTCAAGGGAAATATGCGAATTTCGCGAAACCACCCGGATTTTGGTGCTATTTCCCCTTTTTTTTGTACCAATTCATGCCAATTTCAAGTGCTAGCTAGTTTTATTTTGACAAATGGTGGGACGAGATGGTTCTAATATATCATTTCATATCCTGAACACTTATCAACAACATACCTTAGGACAAACAGTATAAAATGGAATATTTGTACCATTCGTCTTATGTGCTTGTACGATAGAAAATTGAAATAACATGTAGCACTAATTTGAAAAATAGCACAAATTTGAAATAATATTTTATTTATCTACTTCACGGTACAACAAAATCTATGCTACAAATAGAAGTATAATTCTCACAAAATAACATAAATTAAAATGAAATCACGCAACATTATCCGTCGGTATAGCGTCAACATGTGACTTGGACATAATAACCTCAAAAAATGGCTTATCGCCCAAGAGAGCGCGAGAACAACGTCCATTAACTTCTGCAGAACTTGGCACAGACGAATCGCGGAGAAGGCCAGTTTTTGTTGATTCCAGGGAGGGAGTTTGTTATACGAAACGAAAAAAATTTGTATCATTCGTGCCGCACATATTTCAGATGGATCCCTACTGTTCCAAGAATGGACATGGTACTAGTGGGTATATTTGGACCATTTATTCATCCAGCTGACATAATAGATATTGGTACGTATGAAACAAATTCGTACGATTCCGTTCCCTAATTTCTTAGATTTGAATTTGCATCTCATAACTCTCGTAAATGTGGAACTCTTTGAACTCCTATTTCATCGGATTCTGCATAAAATGAGAATGTTGATGGAGGTGACGAAGAAAATCGGAGAAGAGGCCGTCAGAGATAAAAAGAAAAAGAAAGTGAGAACAAATATAACACAACATGTGTTTTCTTTTTGTACATAAAACAAAGAAGGGCATGGTAATTCTGTCTAAAGCAGTTAAAATTGACTACAGTTTATTGAAATAATGTTGGGTGAACAACTATTGATTTTCACTATCTAGCTAGTGGATATTTCGCACCATTAACACAATCATTTATTATAGCAGTTTATATTTGATTTTCAGATATTTTATAAATTTAATCTAGTTTTGATAATAATAATATTACAATACTTGTTTGGAATATAAACGAGTATATAAATTTTATAGGGGTCCAACATTAATCGACATCCCTACATGAAATTATTTCAATTTTTAATCGTTCCTTATTAACATTATTTGTTATTAACAATTTTTAAAGTGTTTATTTAAAATGGTTCAAATATTATTGTAACAACTTATATTTATAAATTTAAGGTGGTTAAGTTAATTAGCTGACATTACTATATGCATGAATTTGAGATGAAAACAAGTAGTAAAATCACTTTTCGAGTTTATAAGAACGGATATGATCAGACATTAATCTAATGGATCAAGGTGGTAGGACTCTATAACTTTAATATTTCGATTCATCGACGTGCCTTGTCGTGATAAAAACAATTTTAGGTAATTTAACCTTAGCCAGATATTAAGTTATTTTTAGTTTTTCGATTGAAACTCTCGGAGTGATATAACTTAGTCTTATATACCATATCCAGATGAATTTCCAAGGTATAAAATACCGTTTGTTTTGGTTCGGGCCATCTCTATCTAGTTTCGGGTTAATTGGGTGCGGGCTAATCGGACTGGGGATTTTTTCGGGTTATAAATTTTCAACCCTAACCCTAAACGTTCGGGTTTCGGGCTAGCCCATCGGGCTAGTCGGCTTAAATGCGTAAAATAAAATAATCATTTGTATTTTGTTATTTTTAATGATCTAATGTATTATGTTTATTAAATTGCGAATTTATTTAAAAAAAAGAGAAAGCAAAAAACCTAAGAACCCTTGAAAGCACAAGATAGCAGACTAAGGGCCGAGCCTCATTAAAACCTCTCTAAAGAAAACCCAATGGGAAAAACCTTAGAGAGGAAAAAGAGTACTCGTCTATGACGAAACCAACAAGAGGGAAACAAGCGGAAGTGAAACCGCTTCCAGAACTCCGGCCTAACCATTGTCCTGAAGCTGTCCCGGCTTGTTTCCCAAACCAAAAACGCAGACCAAAGCCACATAAGGCAAAGAAGAAAAAAACCATCACGAAGAAGAGAAGAAAAAACAAGAACCAAAAACGAAGACGAACATACGCAACAGAAAAGAAAACAGCAGCAAACAAACCAAAAGGCAGCTCCACCATCATCAACGAAGGAAACGGCAGAAGCAAAGACCAAACCAAAGATCTTGCCAGAAAACTCCTGTCGCTGTCTAAAACACGACGCAACCAACGGAATCCGACTCCATATGGCCCAGTATCTAGCGCACCAGAAAACTGAAAAAGACCATGTGGAACATTCCCACAAACAACCGCCAACGCAAGCCATCAACGCATACGAGTATGAATGTGAGTTGCCATATCAAGCCTCACAGCTTCCTTAATCTCCTCAATGGCGTAAGGCCACCAGCCTTCATCTCTACTATAGTTAGCCATAATATCAGCAGCTTTGTTTCCTTCCCGATAAATGTGAGAAATCTGAAGCTTAAACGCAGGAAGGAGACAAAGAACCTTACGCCATAACGCGATGAAACGCCAAGGCACCGCAGTAGAACGCTCCCCAAGCAGATGCACAATGTACATAGAATCAGACTCAACCCATAAATGAAGCCATCCCCGATCATGAGCAATGAAAATGGCTCTGATTACCGCAAGAAGCTCCGCTTCAAAGGCAAAACCAACGCCACCCTTATAATGATAACAGCCACGGACCCAATTAAAGTTATCTCGGAAGACTCCACCAGCCGCAATATTTCCCGGAGCACTAGGGCTGGGAATCGGGTCGGGTTCGGGTACCCGAACCCGAAAATACCCTAAACTTGCTACCCGAACCCGAACCCGAATTTGAAATCGGGTACCCTAATACCCGACTCGGGTACCCGAGTCGGGTATTCGGGTACCCGAAATTACCCGGTCAAAATGAGCTCTTCCAAGTCAATCGGATATTTCGGGTATTAGGGTACCCGAATTACCCGATTTTGATATTAGGGTACCCTAATACCCGAAAAATACCCTATTTTTAAATAAAAAAAATTTAAAATGTAAATACTTATTCATCACTTCTTTGGAGAGCTTCCTCTCATCTGAGACCGAGTTCGCCTCCGAATCTTCAACGCCGCCGCCGCCGCAGCTCTGTTTCGTCGGCGCTTTTCCGTGAATTTCCTTCGAGCTGTTGTCCCTCGAGAACAGATTCACGAGCGGCGGCGCTTCTTCAACCTTGAATTTCACGAAGAATTTCCCGCTCGTTGTTTTCCCCTGATTTTCTCTCTCTGCAATCTTCGGCGGCGTGCCGGAACTGTCAGGCGTCTCCGGATTCTCGCCATTGACGGATTTCGATTTCTTCAGCTTGAGGAAGAGCACACGGAATTTGGAGGCGGATTTCCCGAGAAAAACGGGGAATTTGGGGTTCTCTTCTTCGGCGCCGTTGAGCAGAATGCTGGAAGGCTCAATCGTCACCAAATCCCCTTTGAAAAATAGGTCGTCTGGACTCTGAGGGAGAGAGCGCGGCGTTCTGATCCGTACACTCATTGCTAGTGAGAGAAAATTTGAGCTCCGTTTCATCTTTCTCTTCTTCCTCGTCGTCGTTTTCGTGCACCGAAATTTCTTCGCTTTCAGTTTCGTGCACCTGCACCTGCGGCGGCGAACGGCTGCTGCGCGGCTGCAGGGGCGAGGGGCTGGGATGGAGCCGACGCCGGGCTGGCGAGGGGCGAGTGGGGCGGCCGAGAGGTTAGGGCCGGCGCCGGCGGGCTGGGACCAGGGGCGAGTTGGGAATTGGGTTTGGGAGGGATGAATCCTTTGGGAACAGGGGGTTGGGGGCGGGCCGCGGGCGGGAGGGAGGATCCGAATATTTAATAATTAATTTAATTAAATAATTTTAAATTTATTAATTAAAAATAATCGGGTAATTCGGGTATACCCGATACCCGATCGGGTATACCCGATACCCGATTATTTTGTCCCCGAACTACCCGAACCCGTACCCGATCCCGAAAAAATCGGGTATCGGGTACCCTATACCCGATTTTTTCGGGTCGGGTATCGGGTACCCGATTACCCGAACCCGAAATTCCCAGCCCTACGGAGCACCCATCGCAGAGCCGTCCGTGTTAACTTTAATCCAAGGGGACGCTGGAGGCCACCAGTGCACGTCGATGAAATCCGGAGGAGGAGCAGCACGTGTAGCAACACCAATCGATCTGAGAATAGTATAATCTTTCCAAGAATTATTCATATGACCAAGACTAAAATTATTCTCCATCTCCTTAAAGCCGACTTTGACAACATGTATGATCCGCCTTTGATCAAACCGTTTGTTATCAAAGAGATCTAATGTATTATGTATAAAATATACATAGAAATCAAAGATATAAATTATATAGCAAGCATGAAATGTTAAAATATAAGATATTGAAAAAAACATCAAGATTGCATAACATATAAAATAAGTTGGTAACAATAAAATGTTCAACTTTGTTAACGAAAAAACAATAAAATATCTAACAATAGTTTGAATTCATAGAAGTAAAGCATCTAAAAAATACAGAAAAGTGAAATGATGAGACTTTATAATATTTTTTTATTTTTTTTATTTTTATATCTAAATATTTAATATTAAGTATTCGGGTTTCGGGCTAGTCCATCGGGTTAGTCGGGCCGGCCCTATCGGGTGCCGGGCTATTCGGTTACGAGCTAATCGGGTTGAAAATATTCAACCCTTACCCTCACGGGTGGCGGGTTAATCGGGTCAGCCCACGGGTTTCGGGCTAGAATGACATCCCTATGTATAACCATGGTAATTAATTGTATAGTGCAATCTTACCGTCATTAGCAAAAGAGGTCTTAAAATGTTAATAAGTGTTGAGATGGTTTGATGCACGATACAATAACTAACAAGGCGTGTACGATGAAATTTTTTGATATATTATGAGGTAATTTTATAATTATTTTTTTTATAATTTATAGAAATCTTTTAATTTCTCAATTTAATACTTTCATGTTATATTTCAAATAACATCTCTGATCGAGCTTAGACTCTTAACTCCTAGTTTTATGCTAATTAATTTCAATTATCACAAGCATTTTACAAATTTTGTGATCCAAATGTGTGTAGTCTGACTTGTTATCCTATTATTCGGATTTCAACAAGGTTTTTCCCTATTTATTTCAATGAATTGGTCGCATTTCGATTATAGTTATTTTCTTCAAGAATTAGAGTGTGACAATATTGTTTGGGGGTGAGTACAATGGACTCACTAGTGGTGGTGCATTTATCCATATTATATGAAATACATATAAAAAGAAAATGATTCGTAGAATTATTCACCTAGCCCGCAAGCCACGCCCTTATTCTTAAGATAGCTTGTAGGCTAAATCACATCATCCGTAGACTATGAGATCATTCTAATAACAGCCCGATGACAAAAATCACATAACTTGTAGATCATGAGCTTATTCTTAACATAAATAATTGAGTAAAACATATAATAAGAATAAATGACTTAAATAATTAACCCCACCTTCACCCGTCAATTTTTTTTAACTTTCTTATTTTATTTTATTTTATGCATAATTTTGTATACAAAAATCATATAATGTATAAACACAAAAATGCATAACATTGTACGTGAAAAATGCATTGCATTGTATACAAAAATATATTGCATTTTGCAACTGACCAGGTATTTCTCACCACCCACCTGCCTGCCTGCCCCTCACCCCCTCATCGAAATTTCTGTGTGCGTATTTTTGTGTTTATACATATGCATTTTTCTGTGCAAAATTATGCGAATATATATATATATATATATATATATATATATATATATTTAAAAGTTTAAAAAAAAATTGACCGGGGGTTTGGGTGGGTGGGTGCGGGTGTGGGTGTGGGTGGCGAGAAATACCAGATCGATGCAAATGCAATGCATTTTTGTGTAGAATATTATGCATTTTTTGTATGCAATGTTATGCATTTTTGTTTGAAAATTTATGCATAAAAAACATATCAGGTTCAAAAAATCTAAAAAAAAATCAACATTTTTTTTAAATATTCAAAATTTTTATTTCGATTTTACACGTGCATGGATTTTGCCTTGAAAGACTTTGGAAGCTCTTTGCCACGTGTTACAATCTTGATGCGCCACATTGACAAATATGTGGTTCAAAATTGATACTACATAATCCCTCCATTCATGAAAGAACTTCATATTTTTTCTTTTTGGGACGTCCATAAAAAAACTTTCTACCTATTTTTGTACTATACCCCACCACTTATAATTACTCTTATTTTTCACTTTTCACAACTCTCAATATTAATTAATTATAACATCTTTTCACCGCTCCCAATATAGTCAACTACCTTTTATTCACTCTCAATATACTCAACAACATTTTTTTAAAAAATCCGTGACACTCCATCATAGGAAGTTCTTTCATGGACGGAGAGAGTATTACCTAAGGCTTAGATACTACATGATCTCTTTCCTATATATGTAAGGAGAGGTTCCTGTGAGAATGTCATATTTTTGTGACACCTAAGAACTAATCACAGCCATTGATTTGGATAGATCCAACGATTTGTTAAACAATAAGACATGAACATCGTTGTTCATATATGCCCATTTGTTCATATATTTTTTGTATTTGTTCTGGTTCATAATGAACATCGTTGTTCGTGTGTTTTTTGTTCATGTATATGTATTTGTTCATGATTTTTCGTTCTCACAAAAAGATAAATTCTCACAGGATCCCAACCCTAGATATATATATATATATATATATATATATATATTAAATAGTTGCGCTCCAATGAGAACCTTATTTTTCAATGAATAAGACATATATACTAATGAACAAGGTTGTATATACTGATGAATAACGAAATTTAAAATATTTCGCTCACTCTAGGATTCGAACCCTGAGAGCAAAAATTGTCTTCTAGGTACAATATCAGCCATAGGATTGATAAAATAAACGCACGAGATCGTGTCTAAGATCTCACTAAAAATAGGGGGTCATATTGGAGCGCTCCTCTAAATAAATAAATAAATATATATATATATATATATATATATATATATATATATATATATATATATATATATATATATATACACACACCGTAAGTCAAGCTTATGTCTAAAATTTTTAAAGGGTATATGGGCAGCTGTTAGAACACCTAGCTTTTGGTTATCTTCTTCAACGAGAAGAAAGAGAGAGAATAGAAGAGGAAAGAAAATTACAGGTAAATGAATCGGTGGCTATGGAAAAATGAAGAATAAAGGGCATGTTTGTTTGTAGGAAAGTAATATGAAATGGGATTGTTATTCCCAAGAAAATGATTCCATCGAAAATGAATCCTAATAGATTCATTATCCAGTGTTTGGAATATCAAAACTAATTGTTAGGATTCTGGATTGTATCATTAAATAAATATATTTAATTAATATATGTAAGAATTAAAGTGATATTTACACTTAATTTTCAATAATTCAGAATATAATTTTCGAGGTTTAAAAAATTATTTTCAATAATTCAGAATATAATTGATAGTGTGAAAATAGTTCGGGGTTTAAAGTGATATTTACCCTTAATTTTATAGTTACAACAAAGTACATTATTAAGATTAACTAAATGATTTATAATTCTAAAATTAAATTCATTTTTTTGTCTTAGATAATAATAATAATAATAATAATAATAATAATAATAATAATAATAATAATAATAATAATAATAATAATAATAATAATAATAATAATAATAATAATAATAATAATAACAATAAGTATGATTCATAATTATAAGAATTAAATTATGATTTCTTAAAATAATTCATGAATTAATCAATTAATAATAATAATAATAATAATAATAATAATAAGTATGATTCATAATTCTAAAAATTAAATTATGATTTTCTTAAAATAATAATAATAATAATAATAATAATAATAATAATAATAATAATAATAATAATAATAATAATAATAATAATAATTTTCATTTTATAAAAAAATAATATTGGATATATATGTAAGTAAGAATCCTGAGAATGAGGAAAAAGAATACCTAAGAAAAGTTAGGAATAAGAATCTTGGAAAGTTGTACTACTTTTCTTGTTTTCAGGATTCTGATTACTTTCTCTATCTGACAAAACTTTAACCAAACACAAGAATTTAATATTTTGGAATCAGATTACTTTCTTAGGACAGAATCTGTGCCAAACAAACATGCCCAAAGTCGTTTCTCTATAGAAGCAGTACAAAGAAAGAATAAGTATTACCTCACCTAAATGGCTCGCTGGCTCGGTAATGATTGGTTTTGAGTGTAAGAAAGAAATAAGGTAAAAAAACCTCTATTTATTCCAGAATCTTAAGTTTATTTTTGGAAAAATACTTAATCAAGACAATCTTTCAGAATGACAAGATGAATTAGGGTACTCAATCTTCATCAATCATGATGTTGAGTAAAAGCAATTGGCGATAAAGAATATTTTGGTGAAATCACTTATTTTATTTGGGCTCAAGCAATGAACTTCAAAAATTAAAAGAATTGAACTTCATTAAAAGTATAATTATTTGGATTTTAATAGGTAGTATTTTTTTAACATATATGAATTCCTTAATGGAAACAATAAAAAAATCATAATAATAATAAACAAAATAAATAATACTTTGAATTTCTTAGAATTAAATGCTTATATATGCTCATGCAATATCTAAGCGCGAGTCGTAAGACTTAAACTTTAATTAAATTAAATAATTAAAGAATATAAATTTTGTAGTTAAAAGATTTTCGGGTCACTACAGTTCTGCAAACAAAACATGAAAGGGATGGGAGAATGTTTCCTTACCTTGAAGCTTGACCAGGAAACAATTTGATAAATATATGGTTGAAGTGGAGTAGAGGTTTCAAAGAAAGGAAAGTTAGATAAGGATGAATTGAGTTCACATAACTATTAACAGATAAAGTGCGTTCTCTTTGATTATAAATTTATCATATTTATATAATTAAGGGTACGTTATTTTTTTTATAGGAAAGAGTGGAAAATATATATTTATCTTTTCTCAACTATTTTCATATGTTATGTAGAAAATATATTTTTTTTTCGAACATGATGGAAAAGAATTCGGACAACCCCTTCCCTCATTTTCACTCAAATTAATGATAATATTATCATGGGGAATATTTTCACTCAAATTAATGATAATATTATCGTGAGTGAAAAGGATCGGAACTTGTTTGATGCTTCTATTGCTCGTTAGATGTCTGATCCGAGATCGTATTTGGAGTTGTAAGTTTGGTGATTTTTGCATGTTGTTATGTAGGTGTTTTTGGCACTAAAGTGACCTTTTGTAAGGGACGGAGTACTCCTTATAATCTAATTGTGTTCTTAATATTTTTCTTTTTCTGATAAAAAAAAATACAAATATGTACTCCACTCTAATAAGATAATATACTTATTAAATAGAATCACTCTAGCATCAACACACATCAGCCCATTTTCTTTATGGACCTTCCCATTTATAGGCCCACTTCATGCATTAACAAGAAAATCAATTAAATACTTCAACATAAATTCCCTTGTAGCACTAAAGTACTTAATATATATATCTTGAGCGCATAATTCATTTATAAAATTAATAAATCATTAGATTTTAATGACTCTGTATTTATTAAAGGAATGCAGAATTCTAATTATCATAATTAAGCCTTTAATTTGTGATTAAAAGTCGATTGACAATTTATCACTACTCAAAACATAAAATAGTTACTAATTTATGTTTTAAAATGAGTTTTTATTTCATCAAATCTTACTAGTATTATTTATATATTAATATAACAATATATGAATAGTTAATGGAAATAGAATACTATTGTCTATTTAAATTATAGGCTGAAAAAATGTTGCTCGATATTTGTTGACGTGTCTAAATATAGACTAGCGAGTGAAACTTGAATTAGCCACAAAAAATAATTTCCGATTAATTTAATTATCTATAATGGCTGTGTAATAAGACAATTTAAGACAAATGAGAATTTCAACATAATCTGACATATAATGTTGTAGTAGCCCGCTCTTTTATTATATTCAATAATATGATAATTATTATTTCATCTTTCAGTAAATCAAGCCCAGTAATTATTTATGATTTAAATTCAGCTTATGACACTGGATTATTTTCTAATAGAAGCAAGGTTATTATTTTATTTCTACGCCAATTCGCGTGAGTAAAACCGCGATGAGAATTATTGAGTAAACCAATAATTATTCATTTCAGATGCATAACTGACTTAGCTAAGTCATGTTATTTATTAATCACAATAGAGTTATTTTTCTATTTTTATTATTATTTCTTGAGTCGTGAATTTTGTCACGACCGGCCTTAATTAAGGATAATTAATCCGGGAAAACCATGACTGGGGAAGGGAAATTAAGAAGCGGGTTTAGAAAGGGGCGCATAAAAGAATACTCAAAGAGCTTGAATATGCGTGAAATATTCCTTAAAAAGGAAAAAGGCATAGTTCGCATAAAAAGGGTACTCAAAGAACTTGTATACGCTTTATATTCCTTAAAAAGGAAAAAGGCATCGTTAGGGGCTTGGCTAAAACATTATCAGAGTTTGCAACGGAAGGCGTAACTGAAATAATCAGTGTTTACAGCGGAATGCATAACTGAGATACATGTATGAAGACATGTATCCTTTCTGAGCCTACTTTAAGTTTGACAAAAACTCCACTCAGCAACAACACTTCAACGCCCATCACAGCTCAACCTGCACAAACATAAACATCGAAGGGCTAAGTACAAGAGTACTTAGTGGGCAGTTGCCAAGCATATAACATAACATCATTAACAATTTCACAATATCGCATAAGAGGCATGAGTTTCTTTCATATTCTTTGCTCATTAAACATTTCCAAATTCTTAAATAGCATAAGGGCATTCTTCATCATCAATCTTCATTAACAAACATCGTGTCGTGGAGAAGGCCTTCCCCAACGAACACGGGCATCGCACCGTGAGGGGGAGCCTCCCTCAGCAGTCACGGCATCGTACTATTGAGGGAGGCCTCCCCCAATAGACGCTGTAACACTGGCATACTGGCATACTGGCATCGCGCCGCGAGAGAGGCCTCTCTCAGCGGACACGGGCATCGCGCCGTGAGGAAGGCCCTCCTCAGCGGACACGGCATCGTACTGTTGAGGGAGGCCTCCCCCAACAGACGCAAGCATCAAACATAAGCATAAACTTATCAGCATAAAGCATTCAAGCGTAAATAAGCGTAATCAAGCGTAAATTACATAGGCGTAAATCATTTAACGTGCAGCATAATAAAACTTAACTCATTTAAGCGTAATAAAGCATACCACACTTGAAGATCCAATTTGCATTTTAAAAGCATAACACTTGCATAACATCTTATTTACGCGTAAGAAATTGCCCACCTGATAGCAAAGTTTTGCTAAGGTACTCTAACTCCTTGTGTAGTTCTTACTCTTGCGCTTGACCTTAATCACGAGAATATAAAATAAGACATTGCCTCAAGGAAAATTCTCAATTAATGAGAAAGCGTAATTTAACTATGCATGAATCTTGTATGCATGAACTAACATTTTCGAACGATATTCGGGGCATCCTACTATTTATCCTCGTTAATAGATTTAACTAACTTCCGTCCAACGCGGTCGAATAGAACTGTGATTCTTCCTTTCCCATCGGAATATTCTAATTGTAAAATAGATCTCGCATTTGTACTCGATCGAAAATAAAGAACTAACTCGGCTTTAATCGAGGTGTGATCTCGTAAAAATTATCGGGCTTTTCAAAATTTAATAAATAATTGAAAACATTTCTCTTGAGTTAAGAACACCAACAATATTCTTACTCGTCTTTCTTTAATAATTGGATTTATAATTAAAACCAATTAAATACTTTTATTGCAATTAAAAATACAATTTCATGTTATGCTTAGCATATAATAAGTAATTTTACTTAAAATATGTACATAATAATAATACAATATTATTATTATTATATAAATCATCTTTTGAGAAAAATAATTAATTAAACTAAATAAATAGTCTAATTAATAAGTATCCATTTTTCTTTGAACTGCAGCACAATTAAATAATAAGGTAGCCCCTTTCTTTTTTAAAAAAAAAATAAGCCCAATGTTTCAATGTAAATCAGGGCCCAAAGATTTTAATAAAATCGGCCCATAGTCAAAGCCCATTACCATTTAAACACAAGCCCAATCTTTTAAAAGATAAAGGCCCAATTAAAATAAATGAATAGGCCCAAATTCCATTTAAAAATCGGCCCATTACTTATTAAAAATCGGCCCAAGACTCGGCCCAAAATAAAGAAATAACACGGCCCAGATGATTTAATTCGGCCCAAAATAGGTGCCCAAAATAATTAAAAGCCCAAGTAAAATAAATGAAGAGGCCCAAATCTAAAAATTTTCGGCCCAACTGAAAAAAAAAAAACAAGGCCCAATTATTTAAAATTTGAGAGCCCAACTCTCTTTCTCTCCCAACAACTCTCGGTCCATCCCTTTTCTCTCTCAAGGAGCCGATCTCTCTCTCTAATTTCTCAAATCAGACGCCACCCAATACCCCTCTCCCTCTCTCTCGATCAGCCCCCAGCCGAGGAGTACGCCGCCTCCAATTCCGGTCGTTCTAGTCGGCGCTGCGCCTGAGCCCGCGCTCTTCTCCTCTCTCTAAATCATCTTCTCCACTGTTCTTCCGCTGAATTCGTCCATGGCAAAAAGGCGAGCCCTGAAACGAGCCCTAACTCAAGAAGTCATCGCCGCTGTCGCTACTACTCCTTCGCCCGGAATCGGCGATTCAGCCGGCGCTCTCTCATCCTGTCATCTCAATTCATCAATTCCCCAACATAACTCCCCCTATCTCCAAAATCGAAAACACATCGCAGCACCACTTCTTCTTCCTCGAAGATTCACCGCCGCCGCTGGCACCTTAAGCTCCGGCGAAATCGGCATCAAGTCGTTGGAGTACCGGCGAGGCTGCAGCCGGCCACTGGCGCTGCTCCCTTCGTCTGCTCACCTCTCCTCCCTCACCATTCTCGATTGAGGCAAAAGGGATGAGCAGTCCGCCGCTGCCTTCTTATAAATCCGGCGAGCGGCTGCGTCCTTCTCTCCGGCGCAGGTCGACGCCTTCGCATCGGAGCTCCTTTCTGGTTTGGTCCGGCGAGCAGCAAGCACGCAGGTGCGCCTCCGATACATGTCTTCCAGAGTTAGCGTCGGCTCTCGATTCTTTATGAAGCATCGTCGTGCACGTCCTCCAGATATGTCGTGATCGTCTACGGCTCCGTTACCTCGACAAAGCAGGGCAGTCATTGCTTCTCAGTGTTCGTCACGGCAGCAGGGGTTCGCCGTCCCCTTGGGTTCGTCCGAACCGGCAGCCGGCACTACATCTTAAAGCTAAGTCCTAATCTCTTATCTCAGTTGATGTTCAGTTGGTAATGGTCTGGGAAAAACTCTTATAGCTTGTTGTTCTAGAGTGCAGCCTATTTGTGAAGTTTATAATTCCTTCTGTTGTAAAGTAATTCTCTATTGTACAACATATCTTGGCTATTTCGTGTATATGAACTGTGATTATGTAAGGAATTAATGGCGTGTGGCTTTGCTACTGCATCATAAAAATTCTTATGCATATATCTTATGAAAAGAATACATATACATACTGATTGTATATGCAGATGCCTTGATGAGATATTGAATGTGTATGCCTTGTTCATGTGGTGAGTTGAAACTGGAACAATTGGTTGTTTAAAACATACTGTAAAAATGAAATCAGCGAGAAGGTTACAAGATGGAACCTTAAGTTGAGCTACTGAAAACCTGAATGTTTTGGCTTTAAGGAAATTGACATATTAATTGAATTGAAGAATGAAACCTTTTATGAAAAGATCCCGCTGTTGCTGTTGTTAATCTGATGGACGATGGAAGTTCGGATCAACCAGCTGATGAAATTCTTGGTTGTGAGAGAAAACTTATGAATTGATAGACGTGTGGGGATAAAAGGGCATGGTATAAAGTGGTAGATGGTGGAAGGAAATGTTGGAAACAAAGGATGGTGGCAACACTTTTTCTTTTCTTTTCTTTTCTTTTTATTCTTCTTTATGCAAATGCTAAATTATTGTGGTGTAATTGGAAGGTATGAACGAAAATTGGTTGTAATAGTTTGTAAAGTATGAGAATGAGATTGATGAATAAATGAAGTATATCCTCATGCCTTGGTGATGCTAAAAAAATTAATATGAATCTAGATTAAATCCGTAGATTTAATTAACTCCCGAGTCGAAAATAATCCACGACTTAAGTAATTATATAAAAATAAATTCTAATTCCATCTTGATTAAATAAATAACGTGACTTCGCTAAGTCAGTTATAACTTTTGAAAAATATCACTGACTGCTTCAATAATATAAATTCAAGATCATAAGCTGAATTCATATCCGGATAATAATCGGTTCCATTCACTGATGAAAATAATAAATACGAAATACTGGATTTAATATATATATAAAAGAGCGGGTCACTACATACTACCCCTCTTAACAAAAATTTCGTCCCGAAATTTGCATATCTCTGCTAAAACAGTTTGGGGTATTTCTCCTTCATCTTGTCTTCTAGTTCCCACGTGGCTTCTTCTTATCTGCGGTGCTTCCATAAGATTTTTACTGATGTGATTGAGACTGATTTCGCAAGTGTCCACGTATTGCTGGCAAGGGGGTGTGGATGTTCCCAATTGCTGAACCTCGTTGTCTGTTGGGGCATTGCGTGGAGTAGTGACCCTTTTGGCCACAATTGTAACAACCGTTAGTCCCAGCTCGACAAACACTCCTATGCATCTTACCGCAATTTGGGCAAGGTGAAATTCCTCTCTGACCTTGTTTACCTCCAGTTGGCTCGAGATTAGTCTGTGCCTCGTACCTTGGTTGAATAAACTGTTCGGCCCGTTCCTTTTCTTGCCACACTTTCTTACTAGTCTGATTGATATTGTCTTCGTTGTTATCCCACTTGCGCTTCCCTTTGAGAGTATGTGAGGCTCCTGGTAAGTCGTTTGGCGTTGAGATCAATGGTGGGGCAGACTTGTCTGACGGCATTGCAGCTTCAATGTCAAGTGCCCTGTTCAGAGACTCCGTATATGAGAGTCCTCCGTGGCTCGCTAGAGTCATCCTAATTTCGTGTCGCAGACCGGCACAAAATTTCTCTGCCATCTTCTCATCTGTGTCCACTTGTTGCGGAGCAAACCTAGACAGGTTGCAGAATTCCTTGTCGTATTCAACCACAGATTTCTTTCCTTGCTTCAACTCGTAGAACTCAGCTTCTTTCTTCTTCCTATAGCTTTTCGGAATATATTTATCATATAATCCTGTCTTAAAATCTTCCCAAGTATAACTTGCCCATTGTTCAGGTGTCAAAATTTTTCGACGTGCTTCCCACCAGAAGTCAGCTGATCCTGTTAGCTGGAATGAGACGCAAGATAGGCGCTCCTCATCAGTACAACGTAGAAAGTTGAAAATACGTTCCATTGCACGCACCCAAATCTCAGCTTCAGCCGGTTCACTTGTTCCGTCAAACGTAGGTGGATTTTGCCTTAAAAAGAGTTCTTCGACTCTCCTAGTCGGGGGCGGAGGGGATGGATTATGTTCTCGATCATTTTGTGGTTCTTCGGGTACAGCGTTATGGTTTCTGCGATTGTTATTGTTTCTCGCAGGGCGTCCTCTCTTAGGCGGCATTCTGATAGCAAGGATGTGCCAATAAGTACACTCTAGCATAATCTAATACAAGCCTCAAAAGAATTCTTGTACAGGTTAAATTATTCTAACTTGTAAACAAGTCATAACTCCAATGACTGCATTGATGTAGTAAGCTTTAAGGGTCCTTAGCATCTCAAATCCATGAGTCATATCAATTCTTAAGCATATAATATCACATCATCTAAATTGGATACTTAAGCATAAGTCATGGAGATTCATAGCGGCTATAAAATCATGAGCTTAAGAATTATTCTATACGTATCACTTATCTTGCTGCCTTCACTATAGCCACCAAAAGATACAATCTAATTTCTTCTATGTTTGCTTCTATGTTCTGTCGTAGTGGTGATCTCATAACTTAATAGCTCTATGTTCATAGGGATTCATTCCATAGGCATACTTAATCGCACTTGCGTAAATCATTTCATTCAATAACAACATAACATAACTATTAACAGTTACTCACTTTGCTATTACGATAATTCTGACTTTTTGTAAACATTAACTCAAAACTTGGAAGAGCATACCATTCTGCTTCGTTGAGTGTGATGCGATGAAGTGCTGAGCTTTGTCGATTGAACTCTAGACACTTTAGTGATCCATTCTAAGTTTGGCTTAAATAAACTCTTAGGCTCAGAGCAAACGAACTGCTCTGATACCACTCTGTCACGACCGGCCTTAATTAAGGATAATTAATCCGGGAAAACCATGACTGGGGAAGGGAAATTAAGAAGCGGGTTTAGAAAGGGGCGCATAAAAGAATACTCAAAGAGCTTGAATATGCGTGAAATATTCCTTAAAAAGGAAAAAGGCATAGTTCGCATAAAAAGGGTACTCAAAGAACTTGTATACGCTTTATATTCCTTAAAAAGGAAAAAGGCATCGTTAGGGGCTTGGCTAAAACATTATCAGAGTTTGCAACGGAAGGCGTAACTGAAATAATCAGTGTTTACAGCGGAATGCATAACTGAGATACATGTATGAAGACATGTATCCTTTCTGAGCCTACTTTAAGTTTGACAAAAACTCCACTCAGCAACAACACTTCAACGCCCATCACAGCTCAACCTGCACAAACATAAACATCGAAGGGCTAAGTACAAGAGTACTTAGTGGGCAGTTGCCAAGCATATAACATAACATCATTAACAATTTCACAATATCGCATAAGAGGCATGAGTTTCTTTCATATTCTTTGCTCATTAAACATTTCCAAATTCTTAAATAGCATAAGGGCATTCTTCATCATCAATCTTCATTAACAAACATCGTGTCGTGGAGAAGGCCTTCCCCAACGAACACGGGCATCGCACCGTGAGGGGGAGCCTCCCTCAGCAGTCACGGCATCGTACTATTGAGGGAGGCCTCCCCCAATAGACGCTGTAACACTGGCATACTGGCATACTGGCATCGCGCCGCGAGAGAGGCCTCTCTCAGCGGACACGGGCATCGCGCCGTGAGGAAGGCCCTCCTCAGCGGACACGGCATCGTACTGTTGAGGGAGGCCTCCCCCAACAGACGCAAGCATCAAACATAAGCATAAACTTATCAGCATAAAGCATTCAAGCGTAAATAAGCGTAATCAAGCGTAAATTACATAGGCGTAAATCATTTAACGTGCAGCATAATAAAACTTAACTCATTTAAGCGTAATAAAGCATACCACACTTGAAGATCCAATTTGCATTTTAAAAGCATAACACTTGCATAACATCTTATTTACGCGTAAGAAATTGCCCACCTGATAGCAAAGTTTTGCTAAGGTACTCTAACTCCTTGTGTAGTTCTTACTCTTGCGCTTGACCTTAATCACGAGAATATAAAATAAGACATTGCCTCAAGGAAAATTCTCAATTAATGAGAAAGCGTAATTTAACTATGCATGAATCTTGTATGCATGAACTAACATTTTCGAACGATATTCGGGGCATCCTACTATTTATCCTCGTTAATAGATTTAACTAACTTCCGTCCAACGCGGTCGAATAGAACTGTGATTCTTCCTTTCCCATCGGAATATTCTAATTGTAAAATAGATCTCGCATTTGTACTCGATCGAAAATAAAGAACTAACTCGGCTTTAATCGAGGTGTGATCTCGTAAAAATTATCGGGCTTTTCAAAATTTAATAAATAATTGAAAACATTTCTCTTGAGTTAAGAACACCAACAATATTCTTACTCGTCTTTCTTTAATAATTGGATTTATAATTAAAACCAATTAAATACTTTTATTGCAATTAAAAATACAATTTCATGTTATGCTTAGCATATAATAAGTAATTTTACTTAAAATATGTACATAATAATAATACAATATTATTATTATTATATAAATCATCTTTTGAGAAAAATAATTAATTAAACTAAATAAATAGTCTAATTAATAAGTATCCATTTTTCTTTGAACTGCAGCACAATTAAATAATAAGGTAGCCCCTTTCTTTTTTAAAAAAAAAATAAGCCCAATGTTTCAATGTAAATCAGGGCCCAAAGATTTTAATAAAATCGGCCCATAGTCAAAGCCCATTACCATTTAAACACAAGCCCAATCTTTTAAAAGATAAAGGCCCAATTAAAATAAATGAATAGGCCCAAATTCCATTTAAAAATCGGCCCATTACTTATTAAAAATCGGCCCAAGACTCGGCCCAAAATAAAGAAATAACACGGCCCAGATGATTTAATTCGGCCCAAAATAGGTGCCCAAAATAATTAAAAGCCCAAGTAAAATAAATGAAGAGGCCCAAATCTAAAAATTTTCGGCCCAACTGAAAAAAAAAAAACAAGGCCCAATTATTTAAAATTTGAGAGCCCAACTCTCTTTCTCTCCCAACAACTCTCGGTCCATCCCTTTTCTCTCTCAAGGAGCCGATCTCTCTCTCTAATTTCTCAAATCAGACGCCACCCAATACCCCTCTCCCTCTCTCTCGATCAGCCCCCAGCCGAGGAGTACGCCGCCTCCAATTCCGGTCGTTCTAGTCGGCGCTGCGCCTGAGCCCGCGCTCTTCTCCTCTCTCTAAATCATCTTCTCCACTGTTCTTCCGCTGAATTCGTCCATGGCAAAAAGGCGAGCCCTGAAACGAGCCCTAACTCAAGAAGTCATCGCCGCTGTCGCTACTACTCCTTCGCCCGGAATCGGCGATTCAGCCGGCGCTCTCTCATCCTGTCATCTCAATTCATCAATTCCCCAACATAACTCCCCCTATCTCCAAAATCGAAAACACATCGCAGCACCACTTCTTCTTCCTCGAAGATTCACCGCCGCCGCTGGCACCTTAAGCTCCGGCGAAATCGGCATCAAGTCGTTGGAGTACCGGCGAGGCTGCAGCCGGCCACTGGCGCTGCTCCCTTCGTCTGCTCACCTCTCCTCCCTCACCCTTCTCGATTGAGGCAAAAGGGATGAGCAGTCCGCCGCTGCCTTCTTATAAATCCGGCGAGCGGCTGCGTCCTTCTCTCCGGCGCAGGTCGACGCCTTCGCATCGGAGCTCCTTTCTGGTTTGGTCCGGCGAGCAGCAAGCACGCAGGTGCGCCTCCGATACATGTCTTCCAGAGTTAGCGTCGGCTCTCGATTCTTTATGAAGCATCGTCGTGCACGTCCTCCAGATATGTCGTGATCGTCTACGGCTCCGTTACCTCGACAAAGCAGGGCAGTCATTGCTTCTCAGTGTTCGTCACGGCAGCAGGGGTTCGCCGTCCCCTTGGGTTCGTCCGAACCGGCAGCCGGCACTACATCTTAAAGCTAAGTCCTAATCTCTTATCTCAGTTGATGTTCAGTTGGTAATGGTCTGGGAAAAACTCTTATAGCTTGTTGTTCTAGAGTGCAGCCTATTTGTGAAGTTTATAATTCCTTCTGTTGTAAAGTAATTCTCTATTGTACAACATATCTTGGCTATTTCGTGTATATGAACTGTGATTATGTAAGGAATTAATGGCGTGTGGCTTTGCTACTGCATCATAAAAATTCTTATGCATATATCTTATGAAAAGAATACATATACATACTGATTGTATATGCAGATGCCTTGATGAGATATTGAATGTGTATGCCTTGTTCATGTGGTGAGTTGAAACTGGAACAATTGGTTGTTTAAAACATACTGTAAAAATGAAATCAGCGAGAAGGTTACAAGATGGAACCTTAAGTTGAGCTACTGAAAACCTGAATGTTTTGGCTTTAAGGAAATTGACATATTAATTGAATTGAAGAATGAAACCTTTTATGAAAAGATCCCGCTGTTGCTGTTGTTAATCTGATGGACGATGGAAGTTCGGATCAACCAGCTGATGAAATTCTTGGTTGTGAGAGAAAACTTATGAATTGATAGACGTGTGGGGATAAAAGGGCATGGTATAAAGTGGTAGATGGTGGAAGGAAATGTTGGAAACAAAGGATGGTGGCAACACTTTTTCTTTTCTTTTCTTTTCTTTTTATTCTTCTTTATGCAAATGCTAAATTATTGTGGTGTAATTGGAAGGTATGAACGAAAATTGGTTGTAATAGTTTGTAAAGTATGAGAATGAGATTGATGAATAAATGAAGTATATCCTCATGCCTTGGTGATGCTAAAAAAATTAATATGAATCTAGATTAAATCCGTAGATTTAATTAACTCCCGAGTCGAAAATAATCCACGACTTAAGTAATTATATAAAAATAAATTCTAATTCCATCTTGATTAAATAAATAACGTGACTTCGCTAAGTCAGTTATAACTTTTGAAAAATATCACTGACTGCTTCAATAATATAAATTCAAGATCATAAGCTGAATTCATATCCGGATAATAATCGGTTCCATTCACTGATGAAAATAATAAATACGAAATACTGGATTTAATATATATATAAAAGAGCGGGTCACTACATACTACCCCTCTTAACAAAAATTTCGTCCCGAAATTTGCATATCTCTGCTAAAACAGTTCGGGGTATTTCTCCTTCATCTTGTCTTCTAGTTCCCACGTGGCTTCTTCTTATCTGCGGTGCTTCCATAAGATTTTTACTGATGTGATTGAGACTGATTTCGCAAGTGTCCACGTATTGCTGGCAAGGGGGTGTGGATGTTCCCAATTGCTGAACCTCGTTGTCTGTTGGGGCATTGCGTGGAGTAGTGACCCTTTTGGCCACAATTGTAACAACCGTTAGTCCCAGCTCGACAAACACTCCTATGCATCTTACCGCAATTTGGGCAAGGTGAAATTCCTCTCTGACCTTGTTTACCTCCAGTTGGCTCGAGATTAGTCTGTGCCTCGTACCTTGGTTGAATAAACTGTTCGGCCCGTTCCTTTTCTTGCCACACTTTCTTAGTAGTCTGATTGATATTGTCTTCGTTGTTATCCCACTTGCGCTTCCCTTTGAGAGTATGTGAGGCTCCTGGTAAGTCGTTTGGCGTTGAGATCAATGGTGGGGCAGACTTGTCTGACGGCATTGCAGCTTCAATGTCAAGTGCCCTGTTCAGAGACTCCGTATATGAGAGTCCTCCGTGGCTCGCTAGAGTCATCCTAATTTCGTGTCGCAGACCGGCACAAAATTTCTCTGCCATCTTCTCATCTGTGTCCACTTGTTGCGGAGCAAACCTAGACAGGTTGCAGAATTCCTTGTCGTATTCAACCACAGATTTCTTTCCTTGCTTCAACTCGTAGAACTCAGCTTCTTTCTTCTTCCTATAGCTTTTCGGAATATATTTATCATATAATCCTGTCTTAAAATCTTCCCAAGTATAACTTGCCCATTGTTCAGGTGTCAAAATTTTTCGACGTGCTTCCCACCAGAAGTCAGCTGATCCTGTTAGCTGGAATGAGACGCAAGATAGGCGCTCCTCATCAGTACAACGTAGAAAGTTGAAAATACGTTCCATTGCACGCACCCAAATCTCAGCTTCAGCCGGTTCACTTGTTCCGTCAAACGTAGGTGGATTTTGCCTTAAAAAGAGTTCTTCGACTCTCCTAGTCGGGGGCGGAGGGGATGGATTATGTTCTCGATCATTTTGTGGTTCTTCGGGTACAGCGTTATGGTTTCTGCGATTGTTATTGTTTCTCGCAGGGCGTCCTCTCTTAGGCGGCATTCTGATAGCAAGGATGTGCCAATAAGTACACTCTAGCATAATCTAATACAAGCCTCAAAAGAATTCTTGTACAGGTTAAATTATTCTAACTTGTAAACAAGTCATAACTCCAATGACTGCATTGATGTAGTAAGCTTTAAGGGTCCTTAGCATCTCAAATCCATGAGTCATATCAATTCTTAAGCATATAATATCACATCATCTAAATTGGATACTTAAGCATAAGTCATGGAGATTCATAGCGGCTATAAAATCATGAGCTTAAGAATTATTCTATACGTATCACTTATCTTGCTGCCTTCACTATAGCCACCAAAAGATACAATCTAATTTCTTCTATGTTTGCTTCTATGTTCTGTCGTAGTGGTGATCTCATAACTTAATAGCTCTATGTTCATAGGGATTCATTCCATAGGCATACTTAATCGCACTTGCGTAAATCATTTCATTCAATAACAACATAACATAACTATTAACAGTTACTCACTTTGCTATTACGATAATTCTGACTTTTTGTAAACATTAACTCAAAACTTGGAAGAGCATACCATTCTGCTTCGTTGAGTGTGATGCGATGAAGTGCTGAGCTTTGTCGATTGAACTCTAGACACTTTAGTGATCCATTCTAAGTTTGGCTTAAATAAACTCTTAGGCTCAGAGCAAACGAACTGCTCTGATACCACTCTGTCACGACCGGCCTTAATTAAGGATAATTAATCCGGGAAAACCATGACTGGGGAAGGGAAATTAAGAAGCGGGTTTAGAAAGGGGCGCATAAAAGAATACTCAAAGAGCTTGAATATGCGTGAAATATTCCTTAAAAAGGAAAAAGGCATAGTTCGCATAAAAAGGGTACTCAAAGAACTTGTATACGCTTTATATTCCTTAAAAAGGAAAAAGGCATCGTTAGGGGCTTGGCTAAAACATTATCAGAGTTTGCAACGGAAGGCGTAACTGAAATAATCAGTGTTTACAGCGGAATGCATAACTGAGATACATGTATGAAGACATGTATCCTTTCTGAGCCTACTTTAAGTTTGACAAAAACTCCACTCAGCAACAACACTTCAACGCCCATCACAGCTCAACCTGCACAAACATAAACATCGAAGGGCTAAGTACAAGAGTACTTAGTGGGCAGTTGCCAAGCATATAACATAACATCATTAACAATTTCACAATATCGCATAAGAGGCATGAGTTTCTTTCATATTCTTTGCTCATTAAACATTTCCAAATTCTTAAATAGCATAAGGGCATTCTTCATCATCAATCTTCATTAACAAACATCGTGTCGTGGAGAAGGCCTTCCCCAACGAACACGGGCATCGCACCGTGAGGGGGAGCCTCCCTCAGCAGTCACGGCATCGTACTATTGAGGGAGGCCTCCCCCAATAGACGCTGTAACACTGGCATACTGGCATACTGGCATCGCGCCGCGAGAGAGGCCTCTCTCAGCGGACACGGGCATCGCGCCGTGAGGAAGGCCCTCCTCAGCGGACACGGCATCGTACTGTTGAGGGAGGCCTCCCCCAACAGACGCAAGCATCAAACATAAGCATAAACTTATCAGCATAAAGCATTCAAGCGTAAATAAGCGTAATCAAGCGTAAATTACATAGGCGTAAATCATTTAACGTGCAGCATAATAAAACTTAACTCATTTAAGCGTAATAAAGCATACCACACTTGAAGATCCAATTTGCATTTTAAAAGCATAACACTTGCATAACATCTTATTTACGCGTAAGAAATTGCCCACCTGATAGCAAAGTTTTGCTAAGGTACTCTAACTCCTTGTGTAGTTCTTACTCTTGCGCTTGACCTTAATCACGAGAATATAAAATAAGACATTGCCTCAAGGAAAATTCTCAATTAATGAGAAAGCGTAATTTAACTATGCATGAATCTTGTATGCATGAACTAACATTTTCGAACGATATTCGGGGCATCCTACTATTTATCCTCGTTAATAGATTTAACTAACTTCCGTCCAACGCGGTCGAATAGAACTGTGATTCTTCCTTTCCCATCGGAATATTCTAATTGTAAAATAGATCTCGCATTTGTACTCGATCGAAAATAAAGAACTAACTCGGCTTTAATCGAGGTGTGATCTCGTAAAAATTATCGGGCTTTTCAAAATTTAATAAATAATTGAAAACATTTCTCTTGAGTTAAGAACACCAACAATATTCTTACTCGTCTTTCTTTAATAATTGGATTTATAATTAAAACCAATTAAATACTTTTATTGCAATTAAAAATACAATTTCATGTTATGCTTAGCATATAATAAGTAATTTTACTTAAAATATGTACATAATAATAATACAATATTATTATTATTATATAAATCATCTTTTGAGAAAAATAATTAATTAAACTAAATAAATAGTCTAATTAATAAGTATCCATTTTTCTTTGAACTGCAGCACAATTAAATAATAAGGTAGCCCCTTTCTTTTTTAAAAAAAAAATAAGCCCAATGTTTCAATGTAAATCAGGGCCCAAAGATTTTAATAAAATCGGCCCATAGTCAAAGCCCATTACCATTTAAACACAAGCCCAATCTTTTAAAAGATAAAGGCCCAATTAAAATAAATGAATAGGCCCAAATTCCATTTAAAAATCGGCCCATTACTTATTAAAAATCGGCCCAAGACTCGGCCCAAAATAAAGAAATAACACGGCCCAGATGATTTAATTCGGCCCAAAATAGGTGCCCAAAATAATTAAAAGCCCAAGTAAAATAAATGAAGAGGCCCAAATCTAAAAATTTTCGGCCCAACTGAAAAAAAAAAAACAAGGCCCAATTATTTAAAATTTGAGAGCCCAACTCTCTTTCTCTCCCAACAACTCTCGGTCCATCCCTTTTCTCTCTCAAGGAGCCGATCTCTCTCTCTAATTTCTCAAATCAGACGCCACCCAATACCCCTCTCCCTCTCTCTCGATCAGCCCCCAGCCGAGGAGTACGCCGCCTCCAATTCCGGTCGTTCTAGTCGGCGCTGCGCCTGAGCCCGCGCTCTTCTCCTCTCTCTAAATCATCTTCTCCACTGTTCTTCCGCTGAATTCGTCCATGGCAAAAAGGCGAGCCCTGAAACGAGCCCTAACTCAAGAAGTCATCGCCGCTGTCGCTACTACTCCTTCGCCCGGAATCGGCGATTCAGCCGGCGCTCTCTCATCCTGTCATCTCAATTCATCAATTCCCCAACATAACTCCCCCTATCTCCAAAATCGAAAACACATCGCAGCACCACTTCTTCTTCCTCGAAGATTCACCGCCGCCGCTGGCACCTTAAGCTCCGGCGAAATCGGCATCAAGTCGTTGGAGTACCGGCGAGGCTGCAGCCGGCCACTGGCGCTGCTCCCTTCGTCTGCTCACCTCTCCTCCCTCACCCTTCTCGATTGAGGCAAAAGGGATGAGCAGTCCGCCGCTGCCTTCTTATAAATCCGGCGAGCGGCTGCGTCCTTCTCTCCGGCGCAGGTCGACGCCTTCGCATCGGAGCTCCTTTCTGGTTTGGTCCGGCGAGCAGCAAGCACGCAGGTGCGCCTCCGATACATGTCTTCCAGAGTTAGCGTCGGCTCTCGATTCTTTATGAAGCATCGTCGTGCACGTCCTCCAGATATGTCGTGATCGTCTACGGCTCCGTTACCTCGACAAAGCAGGGCAGTCATTGCTTCTCAGTGTTCGTCACGGCAGCAGGGGTTCGCCGTCCCCTTGGGTTCGTCCGAACCGGCAGCCGGCACTACATCTTAAAGCTAAGTCCTAATCTCTTATCTCAGTTGGTAATGGTCTGGGAAAAACTCTTATAGCTTGTTGTTCTAGAGTGCAGCCTATTTGTGAAGTTTATAATTCCTTCTGTTGTAAAGTAATTCTCTATTGTACAACATATCTTGGCTATTTCGTGTATATGAACTGTGATTATGTAAGGAATTAATGGCGTGTGGCTTTGCTACTGCATCATAAAAATTCTTATGCATATATCTTATGAAAAGAATACATATACATACTGATTGTATATGCAGATGCCTTGATGAGATATTGAATGTGTATGCCTTGTTCATGTGGTGAGTTGAAACTGGAACAATTGGTTGTTTAAAACATACTGTAAAAATGAAATCAGCGAGAAGGTTACAAGATGGAACCTTAAGTTGAGCTACTGAAAACCTGAATGTTTTGGCTTTAAGGAAATTGACATATTAATTGAATTGAAGAATGAAACCTTTTATGAAAAGATCCCGCTGTTGCTGTTGTTAATCTGATGGACGATGGAAGTTCGGATCAACCAGCTGATGAAATTCTTGGTTGTGAGAGAAAACTTATGAATTGATAGACGTGTGGGGATAAAAGGGCATGGTATAAAGTGGTAGATGGTGGAAGGAAATGTTGGAAACAAAGGATGGTGGCAACACTTTTTCTTTTCTTTTCTTTTCTTTTTATTCTTCTTTATGCAAATGCTAAATTATTGTGGTGTAATTGGAAGGTATGAACGAAAATTGGTTGTAATAGTTTGTAAAGTATGAGAATGAGATTGATGAATAAATGAAGTATATCCTCATGCCTTGGTGATGCTAAAAAAATTAATATGAATCTAGATTAAATCCGTAGATTTAATTAACTCCCGAGTCGAAAATAATCCACGACTTAAGTAATTATATAAAAATAAATTCTAATTCCATCTTGATTAAATAAATAACGTGACTTCGCTAAGTCAGTTATAACTTTTGAAAAATATCACTGACTGCTTCAATAATATAAATTCAAGATCATAAGCTGAATTCATATCCGGATAATAATCGGTTCCATTCACTGATGAAAATAATAAATACGAAATACTGGATTTAATATATATATAAAAGAGCGGGTCACTACAAATTTATTCCGGCTTGTGAAGAATTAAATCTACGTTATTAATTTAGATATTATTCCGTGTATTAAATCTAGCACGCCATGCTTCCTCAGTCACTCTATTCTCACCCGTGCTTAGTTTTTCTTTTTCCACTCCTACACAGTCGAAAAGATTTCAGCAAAGCAAATCTCAGTTATCAGCAGCAAATCTCATTTTTTTCAAAGAACAGATACAGCCGCAGCAAATTTAATTTTGTTCATGCGCAGCCGATTTTCACTCACAAAAATTCCACGATCATAAATTCCATTGTCGCAGCAATTCGCCTATAAATTAACTCAAACGAATCAGTTTTAAAACCACAAACTTCAATTTCTAATTCTAAAGTACAGAGTGTTCGTTTTGAGCAGAGTTATTTCTTCCAAACTTCAGCAGAACGAATTACATTAGCAGAACAAGGTATATATTAATCTCAAAGTTCTTCAACTTCATTCCTTACACAAGTGTTTATGTTCAATAGAATTCATTAGCAAGCAATATATCATTTTTAAGGTTGACATAATTTGCATACGCATCAAACTTTTGCAAGAAATCAGAAATAGAACCTCTATATCACAAAATTAGAATACATAAAACCAAGTTCTGATTTCCATAATCAAATCTTTACACAAACTTGAGTTTTATGTAAAACTTTTTAAAATCTACAAACTTATCGAGAGAGATAAAATGAGAGGGAGACGATGACGAACTGCCGAGACCTTCGCTACGACGAACGGTGACTCCGGAAGTCGGTTTTGGGCGAGGCAGTGGCGCCAACTTCGGAGGAAGGCAGCCCCGGCGAGCTGGCCTCTGTCGGCAGCAGCTGTTCTGCCATCTCTCGTCAACTCCAGAACAGCAGCAGTCGGTGGCGGACTCCTCGGCGACGGCTGACTCAGGCGGAGGCGGCTGAGCGGGACGGCGCGGCCAAAGGCCAAGCGCCGCTGGTCGCGACCCAGACCAGAAAAACAGCAGCAGACGGCAGTGAACTCGCCGGCTTTAGGCGACGCGGCGCTCGCCGGAATCCAGTTGCAGCGGCGTGGATTCTTCGGCTGAATACTGATCGGGAGAAGAGAGAGGCGACGGATAGAGAAGGGAAGAGACTAGAGAGAGAGAGATACTTCAATGTGTGTGTGCGTGTGGTGATTGAATTAAGAGAGAGATACTTTAATATGTGTGTGCGTGTGGTTTTGATAATTAAGAGAGAAGAATATTTTGCTTTAATTAAGAGATGGTGGGTTCTGCTTTTAAAAAAAAAAAAAAAAAGGGGAGAACCGATGATAGTGATTTGTGAGAGATAGGAAAAGTGTTATGTTTTAATAAAAAGATAGAGAAAGAATCGACAACTTTAAAAAAAAGGGGGATTTGTTGATTAATTAAAAAAGTTGTGTTAGTGATTGATTTTGAAAGAAAAGGGAGCCGGGTTTGGGCCGGGTTTCAGCCGGGTTTGGGCCGAAATTTTGGGCTTTCTCAATTGGGCTTAGTTCATTTAATTTGTTGGGCTTTAGAATTTAATTGATGTTGGGCCTAATGTTATTTATGCATTGGGCTTTGAATTTATTCATTTGGGCTCGAATTAAATTCCTATTGGGCCTTGATTATTTTAATTGGGCCTTCATAATTATTCTATTAAGTTTAATTAGAGAAAATTTTAAGACTTACTAATTATTAATTAGTAAGTGAATTAGATTATTTTAAGATGAGTAGATTATTAAAGATTAATAATCCGACCGCATAAGACGAGCTTTAATTCCTTAATAGGATTAGCATCTCATAATTTAATTAAAGGAATATGAGTCATGCATAATCATTTCATGCATCCTCATTTATTGAGATTTTTCGAGAATTAGAATCTTATTTTATTTTCTCGGATTAAAGGTCAGCACCAGAGTTAGAGCTAAACCGTGAGTCTGCTATTCAGGTGGGCTTTCTTACGTATAAACTAAAACCATATATTAGAATTGCTAAGACTTTATGCTTATGAATTTAAATGATATTGTCAATTCCTAAATGCTTTATGTTTTGTTATTAATTGCCTATCTGATGTTAATCGAATTCGGATTCTGGATGGGACCGCAAATCCCTTCGGAATTAGTGTACACCTTGTGATCGTGAGTCATCTAGCGGGTTGGCCGATCATAGTGTCCGTAGAGGGAGGCCTCCCTCTCGGCACGAGTTACTGATATGGTGATTAATGATATAAAATACCTGTACAGGTTATTGATGAAAAGAAATGATATTATTTTTGGTAAATACGAGTCTTTAAAGGAAAAACCCTCGTATCTTACTACTGTTGAAAGGCTTGACAATAAAATATTATGCATGTATGTAAATTTCGGCAAGTGTCCACTAAGTACTCTTGTACTTAGCCCTGTATGTATTTATAAATGTGCAGGTTGAGCTGTGATCGAGGATGTAGTGTGCAAGCGAAGCTTCTGTCAATCTAGGATGAGTACCTCAGAGTAGAGTATATGTCTTCATACATATACTCAAATTATTATTCCGCTGCGAACACTGATTTTGCTAAGACATTATATTATCTTGTCAAAACAATATGTATTATTTAATAATGTACTCAAACTCGTTGAGTACCTCTTTTGGATAATATTATGTACGGTTCCTTTTGACCTTCGTTAAACTCTAGTTAATTTCAATTGTTTTCCTTATACAAGTCGAGTCATCAAGAAGCTAAATATGCCCTTTTTTTTAATCCCGCTCCTAATTTCCCTCCCTTAGTCGCGGTTTCCCCGAATTTGCTATCCTTAGCAAGTGCGGTCGTGACAAATGTCGTTTGAATAAATCAAGGTTTCACAAGCATATATTACCATCTAAATATTTAATTCTCAGAATAAGTGAACAGGCTCCAAATTCAATAATTAGATTCATATTAAATTCCTAGAATAAGTATGATCAAGTTCCGAATTCAATAATCAGATTCTTAGTCAATCACATATATACCGTGATATATAGATATTGTTTCTAAATAAAATATATGTTACAAATCAGATTCATATCATAGAAACATGAAAATTTAAATTATATCTTATGTATCAAGTTTCAAATATTAATAATGCATCATTCGTTTGATATATCTCTCTTGTTATAAACTATAGAGAAGCGAAAGAATCGATTAGAGAATACCAATGAAGTTCTACAATACACCCATATTTATAGGTGTTAAACCAAGTGTGAACGTCCGGTGTGAACGTCCGGTGTGAACGGAGGACAGTCAACTCCGGCGGCTTGAAGATGTCAAGTGTTATTCTCCCTCTAGGTTTCTTGGTCAACACACATAAGATATATCTAGAAGATATATTTACAACACTTCCCCTTGATTGACCAATCCCTAAAATAAAAGATGTTGCCTCATTAAAACCTTGCTAGGAAAACCCAATGGGACAAAACCTAGTCGAAGGAAAAAGAGTACAACTGCTTCCCCTGAACTTGAGATCATTGAATATCTTTGAGTCGACGCATGCCGATCTTGTGTACCAACTTTCTGAATGTCGATGCTGGTAATGCCTTGGTGAATAAGTCCGCCAGATTTTCACTTGAGCGAATTTGTTGCACGTCGATATCGCCACCCTTTTGAAGGTCGTGTGTGTAGAAGAGCTTGGGAGAAATATGCTTCGTCCTATCTCCTTTGATGTATCCTTCCTTGAGTTGCGCGATGCAAGCAACATTATTTTCATATAAAACAGTTGGTTTGGCCTTTGATGAAGCTAACCCGCACGACTCTTGGATATGACTCGTCACATTTCTCAACCATACACATTCTTGACTTGTTTCGTGGATTGCAATGATTTCAGAATGATTTGAGGATGTTGCAGTCAAGGTTTGTTTCACAGACTTCCATGATATAGCAGTTCCACCACATGTGAAAATATATCCAGTTTGTGACTTAGCTTCATGTGGATCGGATAAAAATCCTGCATCCGAATACCCCACTAGAGTATTATCAGAATTTTCTTGATAATATAATCCAAGGTCAATGGTACCCTTTAGATAACGTAGAATGTGCTTAACACCATTCCAATGTCTCAAAGTGGGTGCAGAGCTAAATCTTGCTAGAAGATTAACAGAAAAAGCTATATCCGGTCTAGTATTATTAGCCAGATAAGTCAACGCTCCAATTGCACTTAGATATGGTACTTCAGGACCAAGTATCGTTTCACCCTCTTCAATTGGTCGAAATGGATCTTTCTTAGTATCAAGAGATCTAACGACCATTGGTGATGCTAATGGATGTGCATTATCCATATAGAAGCGATTTAACACTTTTTCTGTATATGTGGATTGATGGATAAACGTTCCTCCACGGATACGTTCCATTTGCAAACCAAGACAAAACTTTGTCTTTCCCAAATCTTTCATCTCAAATTCTTTCTTCAAATATTCAGCAGTTTTATTGAGCTCTTCAGGAGTCCCAATTAAATTTAAATCATCAACATAAACTGCTATGATTGCAAATCCACTTTCGGTTTTCTTAATGAAAACACAAGGGCAGATATCATCATTCTTGTATCATTCTTTCAAAAGATATTCGCTCAGTCTATTGTACCACATACGACCAGACTGTTTCAACCCATACAACGATTTTTGCAGTTTAATTGAATACATGCTTTTGGGTTTTGACTGAAATCCTTCAGGCATTTTAAATCCTTCGGAAATTTTCATATATATGTCATTATCTAATGACCCATATAGATAAGCAGTCACTACATCCATAAGGCGCATATCAAGCCTTTGTGACACAGCCAGACTAATCAAAAATCTAAAAGTAATAGCGTTCATTACGGGAGAGTATATTTTCTTATAATCAATTCCTGATTTTTGTGAGAAACCTTGTGCTACGAGTTTTGCTCTATATCTCGTAACTTCATTTTTCTCGATTCTCATCCACTTGTTTTCAACATGGATTTTAGATTCCGGATGTATGGCTATATATTCAAATACTTTCCGGTTATCACAGGAATTTAATTCACTTTCTATAGCTTCTTTCCACTTTGGCCAATCAAGTCTCTGTTTGCTTTGAGCAACAGATTTATGTTCAGGATCCTGATATTTAAAACTTCAAGAGCTATATGAAAGGCAAATATATCATCAACAATGATATTTTCTCTCTCTAGTATCTGATGTAAATAATTTATTGAGATCTCATGATTTTCAGATACTTGTAATTCTTTAGGAATTACATCGCTTTCGTTGGTTGATTAGTCATTTTCGTCATTGTTTGGTTTCCATCTTGCCCCTTTCTTTTTCTAGGCATAGAATCTTTGGAACCAACTGGTCGACCACGTTTTTGACGAATTTTGGACTCATTTGCTGCCAAAGCTATTTGTCCTTCAGGGACATCAATTTTAGCTGGAGTATTTGCAGCATGTATGTGAGATTGTGTCACTTTTCTTGTATCTACAAAAGCATCAGGAATTTGATTTGCAATATTTTGCAAATGAATGATCTTTTCAATTTTCTTGTTCACATTGATTTGTTCTAAAATCAAAATGTGATAAGTTTTTCTCTCATTTCAAGAGAGTTCCTTGTGCTTTTCTGGATGTAGATTTATTCCTCATAATGTTGGAAATGTCATTTCGTCAAAATGACAATCTGCAAAACGTGCAGTAAATAAATCACCTGTTAAAGGTTCTATATACCTTATAACCGAGGGTGAATCAAATCCAACATATATCCCAAATCTTTGTTGGGAACCCATTTTTGTTCGTTGTGGGGGTGCAATTGGGACTTGAACCATGCAACCAAAAATTCGTAAGTGAGAAACATCAGGTTCTCGGTCAAAAATAATCTGCATTGGGGAGTATTCATGATTAGCTGATGGCCTTAGGCGAATTAATGTTGCAGCATGTAATATGGCATGACCCCAAGCAGTAGTTGGGAGTTTTGATTTCATAAGTAATGGTCTAGCAATAATTTGAAGACGTTTAATAAATGATTCCGCTAAACCATTTTGAGTATGGACATGAGCTACTGGATGTTCAATCTCAATTCCAATAGCCATACAATAGTTATCAAATGCTTGAGATGTAAACTCACCAGCATTATCAAGACGAATTCTTTTAATTGAATTGTCTGGGAATTGAGCTCTTAATTTTATGATTGGAGCAAGTAGTCTAGCAAATGCTGCATTTCTAGTAGAAAGCAAGCATACATGTGACCATCTAAAATAAGCATCAATCAATACCATAAAGTATCGAAAAGGTCCACAAGGTGGATGTATAGGTCCACAAATGTCTCCTTGAATTCTTTCTAGGAAAGATGGAGATTCAGTATTAACCTTCGTATATGAAGGTCTAATAACTAACTTGCCTTGCGCACAAGCATCACATGGGAATTCCTTTGTAGAAAGAATCTTTTGATTCTTTATATTGTGCCCATATGAATTATTGATTATTCGGCGCATCATAGTCGCTCCAGGATGTCCAAACCTATCATGCCAAAGCTTAAAGCTTTTTGTATCATTGAACTTTACGTTCATGACATGGTTTGTCTCAATTGCTTTTATGAATGTGTAATACATTCCAGAAGGTAGTGTTGCTAATTTTTCTTTTGTCAGCTTATAGCCTGAAACAAAAGAATTTATGTAAAGATATTCATTGCTACCTTCTGCAATTGTCTCTATGTGGTATCCATTATTGCGGATATTCTTGAAACTTAGTAAGTTTCTTTTAGACTTACTAGAGTACAGGGCATTTTCAATATCTAATTTAGTATCATTTGGCAAAATGATACAAGCTCTTCCGGAGCCTTCAATGATGTTTGATGCACCTGATATTGTGTTAACATTATTCTCATCTAATGTCAACTTAAGGAAATACTTCTTCTTTTGAAGAATAATATGTGTATTTATTTTCCAAGACAAATATCACAAGATTTCATATGATATTAATGTATATATATTCATGCCTTGTTAAAAACCTCTCCACAAAAACCCTATGGGAAAAATTCGGTAGAGAAAAAGAGTACAAGACATATATATTTACTCATATATTACACTAGTTGCCTCGTTAAAAACCTTAACTAAGAAAACCTCGTAGGAAAAAACTTAGTAAGGGAAAAAGAGTACAACCATTCGGCCTTTAGGGCCGTTTGACCTTCAAGGTCTAATTTTCAAGAGCATGTAATATGGATTGCTCTTGAAGAGTATGTAATATTCTTTATGGAATATTGATTGTGCTACATCAGGAGCAACAATATGAATCAAATAGATAAAGATTCAAGGATATGTTTTCCAAATATTTAATTTACTTGCTCTTAGAGCATATAATATTCTTCAGGAATATTACTTGTGCTACTTTAATAACATCAATTTAAGATTTTGAATGTAATATTCTTCAGGAATACTACTTGTGCTATTTGAATAGCATCAATGAGTTTTTCAAGATTATTTAAAAAAAAATACGTTGTATATATATAATATACAAAGTATATATCCACTATGAATAAAAAAAAAATTCCCAATACATGATAATATCAATAGTGATTCAAGTAGTAGAACATCGAAGTTTACTGATTATATAAAATAATACGAAACAAGAATTGCCACGTAGTAGTAAATCATATTCAAGATTTTGTAGAATAAGATCCAAACAAATATTGCACTCTTAACAAACAAAATAAATTAAAACCCAATTATATATGTTTGTCATCTCACCGAAAGGGTGCACAAAAATATTGAGATTAAATCTATTGGCATCATATCTTTTTAACATAATCGGGCGAATCTATTATGTCTCCAATTATCAAAATAGTCTTCTATTTTGCGTCAACTTTTCATATTTTTCTTTATTATTTTTCTAAAATCTACTATTTCACATTGACTTTTTATATCACATCAAATACAAGTTTACATAAAATGACATATTCCCTCTAAGTACAGATCAAAAATTTACTTTATATCCTCCAAATTCCAATCAAAATTCACTTTTGTTTGGTGGAATGATTAAGATCAATATCATTCGAAATGCATCACTAATTTAATATGATCAAACAAATGCTATCAAAATATAACTTTTAGGATTATTTGTATTTCTTCAAGAATAACGAAAATTATATCATTCATAATAAACAATATAACATATTTGCATCAAACCACAAATATAAGGGGAATTTGCACAAATTTCAATAACAATCTCTTTTATGCAAAGCATATATGTTACCATGATTCCGTTTTCTGGTTATTTCCAAGCCAATTTATTGATATAAACATATTAAACAGTAAAATATTCTAATACTTCAAAGTTTCTTTCGTCTGTATTTAGATGATTACTAAAATTATACGGATTGAAATTCCGATGAAAAGAAAATTAGTCGTACCTTATTGGAAAGACACAATTCTTTCCTAGGGCATACCTCCAATCCTTTTACGATCGAAGGAAGATGAGAGGACTAGAACTATCGTGCTGATAACGTGTTATAAACTATAGAGAAGCGAAAGAATCGATTAGAGAATACCAATGAAGTTCTACAATACACCCATATTTATAGGTGTTAAACCAAGTGTGAACGTCCGGTGTGAACGTTCACACACGTCTGGTGTGAACGTTCACACACGTCCGGTGTGAACGGAGGACAGTCAACTCCGGCGGCTTGAAGATGTCAAGTGTTATTCTCCCTCTAGGTTTCTTGGTCAACACACATAAGATATATCTAGAAGATATATTTACAACATCTCTCTATATATAACAAATTGCGAAGACATTAATCGTACTACTCAAAAGTCATCAATGGCAAATCTTACACAGCATTTGACATTTGCGCTCATCCTTTTCGCTCTCACAACAGGTACCAAACTAAAAACATTCTACACCTAGGTGCATTCACTTTGATGGGTGACAAAAATTTAATTATGCCTTTAAATATTTTATTTCTTATCCCACATTTTATACAAAAGAGAAGTTCACAATTTTTTCTCCTTTGAAGTGAAAATAAGGAAGGAAAAATAGTGAACTTCTCTTTTGTGTAAAATGTGGGATAAGAAATGAGACATTTAAAGGCATAAATTTTTGTTATCCCTTCATTTAGAGGGATAAAAAGCAAACACACCCATAAAGTTTGAATCAATTTTTTAGATTAGAACAACTCAACTTTTCTAGTACAAAAAAATTGAAGTGGGTCTAGATTCCATGTGGATTTTGCAAGATATATAATCACCAAGAACAGTGGAAACGGCCCTATTAAAAAAACACTTGTAACGATCGAAATTAACGACGGAATATATGTGTGGCATGCAGGATTTTGGCATGGAGGAGAAGGCGGCACGTGCGAAACGCCGATAGAGTTTGCAAGTTGCGAGAAGGATCACCCGTCGTCGTGTACCAACATTTGCAGAAGTGGGCTGTATTTCCCGCCATATCTCCTCATTAGAAGTGTATGTGCTGAGTATTTCAAATACGGCCGTTATTTGCATTACTGTAAATGTATCTGGGAATGTGATGCCGACAAAAACGGCCACAGGGCTCGGCCTCCTATCTCAAATGTACACCCCCCTATTGCTCAATGAAATGTATGCATTTCTAATTGATTATGATATATACAAAAACTTTTAATTAGTCTCCACACTTGTTTTAAAGTTAAAATTCTCAACTAAGAATAATATTAATTGCGTATTCGAATTTTAAATCTGAAATTCACAACAAGGAATAATTGCAGTTGTGAATTCTAATTTTAAAGTTAAAATTCACAATCAAGCCATATATTATTTGTGAATTGTGAGGGTAAAATAATAAGTGTGATTATTTTTTATGTATGAGTGGATACTTTTTATTTTTACTATCATAATTTGGAAAATTTAAAATTGCACTCTTAAAAAAACTAGAAAAAAAACCACCAAACCCGCGGGTTCCTCGGTTCGGAACATTTTCTTTGTTCTATTTACTTTGCATGATTGATAAAATACATGATAGAGTATTTTTATTCTCAAGAGAAAGATTAATTTCTACAATCTCACATGTTTAATCTGATAAAAATCAAGCAAAATTAGCTCAAATGTATGAAATAATCAAGGATTTTGGGATTTCTATAAGTTTCAATCCATCAAATTAAACAAAAGATCAACTTTACTATTTTTATATTCAATAATAATCCACCAAAGTAAACGTCACGTAAATATAAATTCACACACATTTACATTATAATTTTATCCATTTTAATAATGGTCCCGAAAGAAATAAACCAGGTAAAATGAAAACTAGGAAGTGCGACATACACTTAAACAGTGGCGTACGTTTAATTTAGGTATATACCCTTCACCATTCTATTTTAGAATAATACATCAACGTTCTATATATACACATACACCTCAAATGCAACTGTTTTTAGTATCTTACACATTGGCATGTAGGGGCGCAGTCGCATACGGGTTAGGGTTGGCTATTTTTTTTCTTTAATGTTTATTAATTTTATAAAAGTTACAATTATTTAATTGTTCAATCCGTTTATTATATATATCATTCAATTAACATTGATTTTATATGTATCCGTTGCTTTTATTGAGAGAGCATTTTCTTAAATGAAGATTGCCAAGAATGATTTGTAAATCGTATATGAAAGATGAGTACTGGATAAAGGAAAGTTTCATGTATATTGACTTATTGAGAAGGATATATTCTCAACAATTGATAATGAGAAGATCTTGCAACGTTGAGTACACATCGAATTCAATTGTCATTATTTTGTCAAATAGAAACAACTAGCTTGTCATGTACCCATTCTCAGGTTATTTGTAATGTATTGAAACTATATATTTGATCTATGAAAATATTGTTCATTATATTATTACTATTATTCTTGTTTAAGAAAAATAAAAACTTATTATTAATATTATGAATTACCCCAAAAAATTTAACTCAGAGCTATCGCGCTAAATTCCATACGAATTCAACCCCAATAAAAATTTATAGCTCCATCGTTATTATTGGTATGCAGAAAGTTTAAGAAAAGTAAGAGGAAACATGGGCAGAATATTGCATTGTATATTATATCCTGGCATAAGCAAAATCAAAAAATGAATAGAAAAATAAAGATGAATATGGAAGATTGGGTTGTATGAATGAATAATTTTATTATTTGGAGAAGAGTTTAGTGAAGAAGTTTCCAGAAGAAGAAGGTTTCTGCAAGCATGCAACATGCACGTATCTCCCTAACTTGTCGACTTGCCTCGCCTCACCTTTGGTGTCTTTCTTGCACACTTTGCACGTCTTGTCCACCCATCCCTCCTCCACGTACACTCCATCCACTGCAATTCATCACAAAATTAAAACTATTTCAAATTTTCCAATTATATATTTTCATCAACTCTTTCTTCCTAATAAACGTACACAAATTATAAAACAAAGAGTGGAATTTTTTTATCCACTTTTAATAAGTAACATGTTGAAAACACACTCACTTATATAATACAATGTAGAATTTATCTAAATTGACTAAAATAACTTTTATGTTATTGCAAAGTTGTTAGGATTGAACAATTAATTGAATACTCTAATAAAAAAATTGAACTGTCCGATCAGACAATTCAATTGTCTCATCAGATTTTTCGATTGGATACCATTTCAATTACGAAATCCAATGGTATATTTAGTGGTGGAGCCAGAAAATTATGCTCAAAGGATCCACTTTAACATAATTTGAAAAAACTATATGTAAATTATAAAAAAATAGAAATAAAAAATAATGTATACAGGTGTTAAAAAATGAAATTTAAATATGATCAACTCATAATATTTCTCTTCTATTTATATATGTTGTTAATATTCTATTCATAGTTTTTTTTCCCTAAAAAAATATTTTTAAATAAAGTCAATTCCCTTACACGCCTACAAATTCGTATTCTGCTTTAACTAAATGCTATGTATTGAATAACCTAACACAACATTAAGGACTATTTTATGTGGGTGCGTTTACTTTGATGGAAAATGAGAGAAAAAATATATTTTCACCAATTTTCACATGTTTACTATGATGAAAAAATTTCTCTGGACAGAGTGAAATATTTTTTCGGGTATCCCCTTTTCACTCATTTTCTCTCCAATATTGGATAATATTATCCTAAAGTAGGGGTGTGAAAATATTTTCCAACATTTTCTCATCTTTTCATCTCTAGTAAACATATGATAAAAAAAATAAAAAATAAAATGATAATATTTTCTCATATTTCCAATAAAAAATTTACAACCAAAATAAGCGCACCCTTACTATTTTACATATGATTAAAAGTGAGTATTAACATGAATTAATGTAAAAGTACGTACCATCAACATATGATTTGAAGAAATCGTTGTAAGTTCCCCCGATCTTCCTCCTCAGAGCTCCATACTGAAACATCAATTACTCCCTCCGTCCCACGAGTCTTGACACGTTTTCCTTTTTGGGCCGTCCCACGAATCTTGACACGTTTCCTTTTTTTGCAAATAATTATTACCTTCTCTCTCCTACTTTATCACCTTTATTATACTATCTCTCCTACTTTATCACTTTTATTACATTCTCTCTCCTACTTTATCAATTTTATACTTTATTAATTACACACTTAAAATACTAATCTACAACTCCTTAATTCCCGTGCCGAACCCAAACGTGTCAAGACTCGCGGGACGGAGGGAGTAATAGTTAAGGTAGTAGATGAATCAAATATCTAATATGCCAAGTTTGGATTTGTACGTACCTGCTCCCTTGACATCTTATCTCCGGATTTGGTGGCTTCTCTAGCTTTATCGAGCAGCTCCGCATCACGAGCTGACCTAACCTGGGAGAAATCTAGGGCTTCTGTCACACTCTCAAATAGGGATTGTTTCCTCTTGGGTATGGGTTCTTCTTCCACATTCTCTTTCTTGGCGCACACCGTTCCAACTTTTGATGAGCTTCTTCCTCTGAAGTTAAAATTGTAGTGTGAATAAGTGTGTGCAGTGGGTGTTGGAGGAAGAAGCAGACCAAGTGCCTTAACTCCCATGTATATGTTTTGTATCTCTATTTCTTCAATGTCAATTTGAAGCAGGAACACACTATCTCTCTCTATATATAAATGTGTGTTTGTGTGTGTATGGAGAGCTAGGCAGTAGAGAAGAGAGAATATTTAAATGTGAGGCGGAGAGGAAGTCATATTGTGTGTGTTTTGGAAGCTTGTTTTCTGATTTGAAGTGTAAGATTGCATGATTACCACTCGGGATATCTATTGGTTAAGAGGTGAAGACGTGGCCCTTTAGCTGGCAACACAAATTTCTGACGGGAAAATTTATAGACCTCTAAATTAAATAAATCTCTTCTTCTTTAGTGGGATAATGGAATTTACTACTATATATATATATATATATTTAGGGGTAATTGCCTGTAAATTCATAACGTTACACGGAATTGGTTTTTGCTCATATTTTGAAAAATCTGTTTATTAAATACATAACCTTTCATTTGTGTCTTGTTTTTGTCCGATCACCGATTTTTTCTTACGACGGCGCCGAAAATTACACGGTGGCAGCCGAAATCAACAAGGTGGTAGCCGAAAATTGACATTAGGTGTATTATTGACATGTGGATAAAAAATTTAAAAAAAAAAGAAAAAAAATTATATATCATCATCTTCCCAACCTCCCCCACTATCAAACCCTAATTACCTTCCCCCCACCCGCCGCTGCCCCCTCCCCTTCCCCCATCCTCTGTTGCTGCCACCTTCCCCAACCGCACAGAACATAAAGATCTCCGGTCGAATTCGAACAGGGAAGATCTCCCTGCCACCTCCGTCACTTCGTCTCTGGCCGAAATCTGTAATCTTCCCCTACCCCACGCCGCCAATTCCCCAAAATGAAGCCGGCGACAAATCTGAAGCCCAGATCCGCCCAGACGCTTTGAAGCTTCGTCCTCCAACGAAGGCGGCGAAAGATCTCGAAGCTTTGAAGCTTCATCCTCTCTTTCTGTTGAAGATTGTGGCGGCGTGGGGTGGGGTTGCGCTGAGGCTGGGGTTCACTACAAAAAAATTCGCAATTCTCGACGGAAAATCCCGTCGACAAATATAAAAAAACCGTCGTTATTTTATTTCTTGACGGATTCTCGACGGAAATCGGGAGTCATTAATTTAATCGTAGGGAAATTAATTCTCGACGGAATTTTCGTCGAGAAATTCTCGACGGAAAATTCCGTCGAGAAAATATTTTAGCCCGTCGATAGATCGTTGGAGAATTATGCCAAATCTTACTAATTAATGGCGGATTCTCGACGAAAATTCCCGTCGATAATTTCTCGACGGAATTTTCCGTCGAGAATTTGTTTTCCCTCTTAAAGTGGATTCCGTCGAGAATCCGTCGAGAATTCGACAAGTTTTGCTTTCCGTCGAGAATCCGTCGACAATTATTCAGTTTGTATATATATATATTTCTCAATATTGAATATCCTGTAAAAATCAATATAAAATATTCAAATTCAAATATACTTATAATAAACATCCAAATTCAAACATATTTACTAGACATCCAAATTCAAACATACTTACTAAACATCCAAAGTCAAACATACTTACTAAACATCCAAATTCAACATACCTAAATTAAGCTAAATATCAAGTATCATAAGTTCTAACTCCATAGTTACTACATAAATCCAAACTCAACACAACATAAATTCAAACTTCATAAAAAGTATCAATTATGACCCTTCTTCATATTTGCCATCAACTCCGCCACCATACTCTTGAGATCATTAATGGTGCCATCTTGCTCCAGCAGACGTGCCTCGAGGTCGTTCCCTCTAGTAGCCTGAGCATTCACTTCAACTCTTAGCGCCTCGACCTCCTCAAGAGAAGCAGTAGGGGCAGTCTGAGACGTGCTAGTGGACTGAGTACTAGATCCACTAGACACCATCTGTGTCATCATTCCCATCCCGAGCACACGGCCTTTCGTGTCCCTCTTCACCACCTCCTTAAAGATGGCGTCTACCTCTTCTGGTGTCGAATCCCTACCCTGAGTGGCTTGAATATCTTGAATGCGACTCTCAATCTCCACCTACAATTAGTTTAGTTGAATCGAATTAAAACTATATATTCAAGTAAAAATGAAATAATGAAACTTTAACACATATTAAAGTAATACACTTACCGCGTGTGCCTCGGAACGTATGCCCGTGTATACTCCTCCCTTCCGGTGTATGCGTAGAAATGTATCATACGCAGCACAGCCAACCGGGATATTCTTTTCCCGAGCCTATAATAAAAACATAAGATGTTAACAATATATATATAAAAAAATAATTTAATTTATTACAATGAAATAAATTATTTAACTCACCAGATGCTCGGCGTGGTCAATGGCACTACGCGAGCCGCCATGATGTATGGCGATTCCTATACCGGGACCACAAGGTTCAGAGCGCCGGTTCTTGCTCGCCTGCTCGGATATGCGCTTCACTTCAGGTAGATCCCAATAGGCTTTCCAAGCCGTTTCAACATGTTCCTTCAGATATGCTGGCGTCTTCTTTTCAATTAAGACGAGCTTCTTTGTCGCGCTCACAAAGTCCTTGTAAGCAATTCTAGCCATCTTGATCCATGCAGTGCGGATAACTTCTCTTGAATACATAGAAGGGTCCCACTCAAATGCATTCTGTATATTTTAGATGATGTCAATTTCTTATATAACATTAATATTATAATAGCGTTAGGAAAATAATTAAACAATCACTTACAACAAACCGATTGAAGTAAACTTCAATCGTGTCTTCAGTAAGCGCCTTCCATGAGGTGCCGGTGACCTCTATGTATGCTTGAAAAGTATGTGATGTGTAACGCCGGATTTTATTGGTTGGTCGTAAAATCCTTCAAATTACAAATTGGAGGTTATATATTTGTATATTAAAACAATATAAATTGTATTAAAACAATATAAATTGTATTAAAACATTATAAATTACATACCCATTAGTTAAAGTGCATAAAATCTTCCCATTAGGAAGAACAGTGATATTCTCGCCTGACTGAGAGATATGTGACGATGCAGGCTGCTGCTGGATCTCATCACTAGAAGTAGAGGTGCTACCAAGTGGCTGGGTGCTCATCTATATCACAAAATAAGAGTTGTATAAATAAGATATATGCCGATTATATAACAGCATGAATGATTTAGAATTTTAATATCATAATATCATATCATTGCATAAGGTAGAAAAAACAAGGATGGTAGTCATTTCAAAGATCTAAGCAATCATTTGAATCATTATTTACCTGAATTTCAAAGATCAAAGGTAGAAAAAACACCATGCCTAAAATAAAACACAAGCACATGTTTTATTCGCTATCATCTGAATCATTATTTGTGGAGTCAGATGTTTCTAAGACATATTCATTGGTGTCAACATCTTCTTCATCATCCTCATCTACTAGATATACCAAAGCACCATCTGGATGAATTGGCATTGTATAATCATCAATTGTCGTGTGACGGGTTCTACCAACAAGCTCTTCTTGAAAAGGAGTAGGATCGATAGGAATATTTTGAATAGTTGATACTTCTACAAGTGGTCTTGCCTTCACCTTACAAGCTGCCAACCAATCTTTCCTACTTTGATTTTTACTTGGATATGTGCAGTAAAATACTTGAGAAGCTTGAGTTGATAGGATGAATGGTTCATAGTTGTCATATCGACGACATTGGTTAATTGAAACCAATTTGAAGTCACGATCAACTAACGTCCCTGATGGTCTGGGGTCAAACCACTCACACTTGAAAAGTGTGATCGTTTTAGTTGGTACACCAGAATACTCAAGCACCACTACTTCAACCAAACGTCCATAATAAAAAGTGTAATCTCAGTAATAGAACCAAGCCCAACAATTTAAGAAATATATAATCAGCCCAAACTGTTCCTCTAAGAAGCTAAACTTACCATCAACACTAATAGTGTTCGCAGCCTGGTGTTGTGAATCAGGAGGTTGATGTCTAACAAAAATATAAAAAATAAATACTGAAAAAAGGAATGACATAGAAAAAAATAATAATAATAACAAAAGAACCGTGACATTTTATTTTTTTTGAGAGTCAAGAATCGTGACATAAAAAAAGGGAGGTAGGAGAGAGGAGATGATAGATGAGAGATGAGAAAGAAAAAAAAATTGTGATTTTAAAGAATAATAACTTATTTATTTTAAATTTATTTTTTATAATTTTTACATCAAATTAATGATTTTGTCATTATCTTTAATTTAACATCCATGCATATCAAATATTTTTATAAATCAAAGTTGATGATTTTTTAAAAAGAATCAAAACAAAAAATGAAAAGTAAAGAGAGAAATTTTTGGTGAGAAAAATTTTACGTTAAACTCATATTTTATATATTATATAGATTTGTTTTTGCGACTAATCGTAATCGCAATTAAAAACAAAATAAAAAAATAAAAAAACACCGAAATTATGAATGCCGAATCTGATATGGATCCATGCATATAGATCAATTTTAATAGCTATTCTTTTCCTCAAAAACATAACACAATAAGTCATATGATTGAAGTATAATTTCTTATGTACGAAATAAAGTTTCTAAATTAGGTAAAAGGATACATGACATAATAGTTCAATTTATCCATTTCCACTTAATAAAAGGAAAAGTACTCATGAAAAAAAAATGAAAATACTGTTTTTTTTTAATATAACAATATATTGTTTCAAACATCCACTTTCGAACTTGACTTCTATTGTGCCTGCCTCGACGCATTGTAGTAGTCCAAATCTGACTTAGATTGTGACGCCAAGAAAGGCGATCATGGAGGATCCCTCCATAACTCGCGGCCGAGGGCGTCTGAAGGATGCTACCAAGAAGGGGAGAGTTTCTGATTCCTTTATAAAGCATCGGCTCCGGCAGATAATCAAGAATGGTATGTCTTCAGATATGAGTAAGCCCCAAAAAGCAACGGACCGTGCTGCTGGTGCCGTTTTGCAGGGCGCAGGTGCAGTTCTTGACACCTCGTCGCCGGTGGAATTCTTGAATAAGGTGCAACATGCTCAGGCAGGAAGTGCGATTCTGCAAAATTTTGTAGTCCATTCTTCTTCCAACGCAAAATTTCTAAAAGATTAGGAGATATGTTGGAAGACAAAGATTCTTTGGATGAAGACGACCCTCTTAATATTTTCTCATAGTCTTGGTTTGTTTGTATTTCGGTTACCCGTGGTTTCTTGCGGATGTTTTCACCTGTTTTTGTTTTGTTTCTAGACGATTCTTTTTTCCTTTTTTAATAAAATTTCTATTTCAGTAGTTAAATATAACAATATACCCTTAGGGATCGTTTACTTTGAATAATAGATAAGATTCATGATTGAGGTTTTTTCGTTTTTTGAGTATTTAATCCTCAAGAATTGGGATTTTTTCAATTTCACTCTTTTGTGATATAAATCAAGTAAAGCTAGTTCAAATGATTGAAATAATTAAGGGCATCTAATAAAGATATACTCAATTAATTAGACGCATGCTCTTTATATGCATGTGTGGAAGTGGGTTCTCAAGTTGGTAAGATGCATATTCTTTCTACGTAATCCCTTCGTCCCAATTTTTAATATTCAATTGAGAATGACATAGTTTTAATAAAGTGGTTGGATGTATTGTAAGTGGAATAAGAGCATCTCCAATGCATGGTGTCTTAGGGGGTGTCTTAGATGGTGGTCCCCACCTAAGACACATCCCTCTCCAATGCATTGGTTCTTAGAGGGTGTCTTAGATCTGCATTTCCACAAAATTCATATTTCTACACTTTTATTTTTAAATTCTCAATTTCATTAAAAATAAAATTAAACATTACAATAATTAAAATAAAATTAAAAAGATAATTAAAATACGATAATAAAATAAAAAATAACAATAATTTTCTAATTTAAATAAGCCCTCGACGCTTGAGCACTTCTTGGACTAGGTGGTTGTGCAAGGCCAATTGTGCCTCCGTCATACCCGTCGTGTCCTTGTTCAAGAGCTTCATATCCATCTCCTCCCGTTTCATCTCGGCTTGCATTTTTTTGACCTCAACGATTTCCCCCGTTTTGAGAGCATGCTCCTTCATGCTTTCGGCCAACTTCTCGAGGATGTAGGAGAATTGCTTCTTGAAATTCGCCTCGAACATCGTCTGGGCTTGTTGGGTGATTTGATCGTTGCTCATACCACTCCCCCAATTCTCCTTGCAAGTGTTGTAGAAACCCTCGAAGAATTCAATGAGTCGGGAGCGCCGACGCGAAAGCCGGAACATCTCAAGTCCCACTTCGCTTGAACTTCTCCGCGATTGTTCCCCAATATTGGAGCAACCTTTGGGAGGTCCCCAAAATAGGATTGTGGGTTGCCTCCGCCCACAAGATTGCCACGAGCTCGGACTTCTCGCAAGAATATGAAGCGCGGGTGCCCTTGGCTTTCGGCCTCGCCGCCTCCGGCTCTTCTTGAATGTTGGCGTGCGCCGCCGGCGTGGGAAGATTTCCTGTAGCCAAGACATTGGAGGCTTGCGAAAATGGAGCAAACCCCATCATCGGAAGCCTCGAACCGCCGCCTTGTTGCTCGAGGTATTCATCGAATTCGCGATCCATTACAAGAAAAATGTAGAAGAGAGAATTGTAGTTGAGATGAGAAAATTTTTTAAGAGAGATTTGTAGTTGAGAAAGTGGTGAATTTTAGATTGTGAAAGAGTGGTATTTATAGAACGGAAAAAAGGGGGAAAAAATAGCCGTTCAATGCAACGGTCGAATTTAAAAATAAAAATCAACGGTTAAATTTAAAAAAAAAAAACAGATTTTCGATTTTATTTTTTAAATGGGGCGCGTCCGCCGGACGCGCCAACCATTTTCTCTCTTCGCCTCGGGTCTCCACCAAGACACGGCCTTGCAACTGGCCGCATCTCCAGTGCAGCCACCCTCCCAGCGATCCGGATTGATCCGGCCTTCGCCTCCCTAGATGGAGATGCTCTAAGGGTCTTATCTTTTATATGAATGTTAAAATAATTAAAATAAAGTAAGGGTCGCACCTATTTTTACTAAAATTAAAAATGAATATCAAAATGTGAAACATTCAAAAATGAAAATATGGATCTTAAAAAATATGGATCTTACAAGTTGGAACGGAGGGAGTATATTATATAAACGTATATTCAATTAGTTAGACCCATTCTGTTTTCAATGCATATGTTGAAGTGGGTTGGGGACGCATAATCTTTCTACATATATATGAAAAAGGCTTCTTCAGTAAGTTAGACGCATTCTCTTTCTATACATATACACAAGTGGATTAGGAATAATTCTCTGTTAGCCGCCAACCTAAAAAATATGCCATATGTGGAATGGCCATACTCTTTCTAATTTCTATGCATTCCCTACAAAACAAATCTATTTCCCTACAAATTGAGAAACACCAAAAAAGAAAAATTAATAAAAATAACTTGCCCTTAATTAACCCGCCCCAACAAAGATGGCACAACTTCAACGCGTAGACTTCCTATTTCTCCACTCCCTGCAATAAATTCCTCTACACCAAGCCAACCAAATCTTCTTAGATACCCCATAATTTCCTTTTACTTCTCACTGGAAATCATCACTCAATCATTCGCGATATATCGATCATCATGGCCAAAAAACTCGTGCATTCCGTCTCCATAATAGCCCTTCTCTCCTTTTCCCTTCTCTTTCTCCAACATGCATCGGCCCGCCCCGCCCCCAACGGATTGCCTAAAACACTTTCCAACAACGCAAAACCCACGGATTCTTTCGAAATTGGCAAGACTCGAAGCAACGATTCTAGGAAGCTCGGATTGGCCGCATTTGGACCTTCGCTCATGCACATGCTGCCCAAGGGTAATATTCCGGCCTCCGGCCCTAGTCGCAGAATCAATGACTTAAAAAACTAGATGTTTTTTACAAGCAAGGGAAGATAATTCATGCTTCTTCACTTTTAATGGATCCATCAAGTTCAGGCTGCGGTATTTTTTTTATACTTGTTTATTCTTTTTTTTTTTTTGGTGTTTAAATGTACGAGATATGCCATTTTATGATCCCATAGGCATGATGGAGCTGAATTCAGTTTCAGTTTAGTGATAGAGTGTTGTGCTAATTCCGTGACTTGACTAAATTAGCAAAAACATGATGTAATCTCATGTATTTGATTTGATATTACAGTTTTATTCATCTTTATTCTGTTTTTATTTCAAACACCAAATTCTCAACAACGCAATTCTAAAAAAATAAAATAAAATGTAGTATATCACAGATCCGCACAACACAAAATCGACCCAGACAAAAATCTCACGATCATGGATGCCCCAACGGACGCCAAAACTTGCAGATCCGCCCAAAAGCGACCCTGGCTTCGGAACCGCTGCCAAACTCGCAGTGATAATAGAATTAGAACAAAAAAACAAACTGAAATAACTAACGATATGATAAATATAGTTAGTATCTGCCAAAAATAAAAAGATTTAGCTTTGCATAATTATAATAAACAGCCCTTAGAATCTAAATGAGTTTTACAATTATAATCTTTTATATTAAAATTGATATGGGGTCGTTGGATGTATACAAATTAAGGTCTAAGATTAATTCTCAATTCTTACTACATATTGTTAGGTCCGGAGGGTCTCGAATAGGTGTATGGGGGAATACACCTATAGGCTATTTTTTAAAAAGAAACCTGAAACACAAACTGACTCAACCTTTTTAGTTAAAAGAGTTTTAGCAAAACAAGGTTGACGATTGATACTGAATACTCTTCGGTAAAAAGTTATCAGTTAAGTCAAAGACTTTAACTGATACACGTAAAGCTTCAGTCGAGTTTGTTAAACAGAGAGATGTTATGAATCTTACTGACTATCCGGAGATAGATCAGTTAGACTAATAACACACGCAGCGAAAAACTTTTTTTTCGAAATAGCCTATGAGATTAATCACGTTGTCAACAGTTAAATTTCTCTTTGCAGTTAATCAGTTTTCAGTTTAAGAAAGTTTGAACACAAGTAAGAAGTTAAATACCGAAAGCTGTAAATAACACAGAGATTTTTACGTGGTTCGGAAAATACTTCCTACATTCACGGTCAGTTGATCAGACCGACAACTTTACTGGGCATGTGCTTACGGGTGCACAGCAAACCTGGACAACAGAAGATCATATCTTCAGTACCAACACACCTGGTTGGATTTCTCACTCTTAGCGCACACTGGGCACTAAGATCTCTTCGGAGACAAAGTACTGGTCTGAACTCCTTACAACTCAAACTCTCGATTCGGTCGATTGAAAAGAGGTTCGAAAAACTTGCCAACTAGATTACAGAGAACTTGCCTAAGTTCTAAGAGAATGTATGTAATCAGCAGTGACTGATTTTTAGCTTTGTGATTTTCTTCTTCGATTCAAACTTTGGAATTGCTTTGAATGCTGAGTGACGAATTCGGCAGTGTTTCAGCTTATGTAGTTGAATCGGTGAAGATTGAAGTGATCATCGAGCTCTATTTACAGGAGACGTCTTGAATAGATCCGTTGACTAAAATGGTCTTCAAGAATACTTCCTTTAGAGAGTAATTTAAACTTGGGCTGAGGCTTCAACCTTCGAGGTTCCTTTGTTTGGTGTGAACGGCTACTAAGGAGCAGGAGATATGACATCTCTGAAAAGATAATCACAAAAAAGGAAGGGCCTCTGCAGAGAAAGGACGATCCTGAGATCACTGCATTTAATGCGACTGTACTTCTGGAGTGCGTAGCTTCCTTTAAACTTTAGAGGTTCAGTCCGAGGAAGAATGTTTAACTAATACTTGACTTTAGTATCAGTTCGCTGAATCCACATGGCTCGCATTAAATAATCAGTCGTAACTGATTCTTGGACTATTTAGTCAAATATCAATATTTGACTCTGCCTTAATTCGTTACATCAGTCGGCTACTTCAGTCTTCAATCCTCCGGCTTCAGTCTTCAGAACACTAACTAAACTAGAAAAAGAACTCTAACACTTGAGTTCGAACAGCTCTAGTCTATTACAAGGAAAACCTAAGAATTTTGGTATCATCAAAACTAGGATTAGGATATTTCATTAAGTTCTAAACACATATATAATTCTCAATGGAACATTTCTTATATATATATATATATATATATATATATATATATATATATATATATAGGCCAAGGTTCAATGAAGAAGGCCTAAATGTAAGAGAGAAGAGAGAAGTAATCTCATCCGTTGATCTTATCTAATCTAACGGACATGATTTATTCACGCCATGTTCAACGAAAAAATCCATTGAACATATGGGGGTCGAACCCTAGAACCCCCAAATATTTGATGAATGTTCAACGAAAAAATCCGTTGAACATGGCGTGAATAAATCATGTTCGTTAGATTATACAAGATCAACGGATGAGATTAATTCTCTCTTCTCTCTTATATTTAGGCATTTTTCATTGAACCAAACCCTATATATATATATATATATATATATATATATATATATATATATATATATATATATATATATATGGGAGGGCTACAGTAAAAACACTTTTTAAAATATAAATATAAACGTTTTTTAATGTACGAATTTTATCCAACAGGGTTACGAATTCATCCAACATTGTTACGAATTGTGAAAAATAAATTTTTGCTACCTATGGGATTCGAACCCAGGACCACGAATTCATCCAAAAGGGTTACGAATCAACCGTAGATCTTGATGATCTAAGGGCTGAAAATCATTTATATTTTATACACTTAAGAGTGTTTTTATTCTAGCCCTCCCCTATATATATATATATATATATATATATATATATATATATATATATATATATATAGGGCCGCTCCAATGAGATCCTCTAATTTTCGTGTAACATGAGGCACGATCTGGTGCATTTATTTTATCAATCCTATGGTTGATATTGTATCTGGAGGGAGATTTTTTTCGCATGGTTCAAATTCTGGGGAGCAGAATATTTTAAATTTTGTTATTCATCAGTATATACTGCATTGTCCATCAGTACATATGTCTTATTCATTACCAATTTTTAAAATTTTTTTTTTTGATCAGTATATACATTTTGTTCGTTAGATAGACGTCTTGTTCATTAGTATTATATGTCTTATTCATTGTACTCATGTTACACGAAAAATATATATATAGGGGCGCGCTCCAGTGAGACCCCCTATTTTTCGTGTAACATGAGTACAATGAATAAGACATATAATACTAATGAACAAGACGTCTATCTAACGAACAAAATGTATATACTGATCAAAAACAAAATTTAAAAAATTGGTAATGAATAAGACATATGTACTGATGAACAGGGTCGTATATACTGATGAACAACACAGTATCATACACATTTACAAAATTGAATGCCAAGGTACGTGTGAGTGAGATCAAGAAAAAAATATACACTTTGAACAACACATAACAAAGTCTATATCGGTTATCAAAGAATATTATTTTATAAAATTTGATTTACCTATTATATCTCTTATATATACTTAACTTAAGGTTAATTGGAGTTTATCTAAAGATGTACTATGGTTTATGTTTTATATTTTAATAATTATTTAAAGGGGTAATTGTCTGTAAATTCATAACGTTTACACGGAATTGGTTTTTACTCATATTTTAAAAAATCTGGCTCTAAAATACATAACTTTTCATTTTGTCTCGTTTTTGTCCGATCACCGATTTTTTCTTTCGCCAGCGCCGAAAATTACACGGTGGCAGCCGAAATCGACAAGGTGACAGCCAAAAATTGACACCTAAGCATTTTATTGACATGTGGAAAAAAAATAATTAAAAAAATAATAAAAAAAACCACATCATCTTCCCTAACCTTCTCCACTCCCAAACCGTAACTTACCCTCCCCGACCTGTCGCCGCCTGCTACCAGGCCGGCGCCCGCCACCCCCCTCCTCCTCCTCCACCCCAGACCACGTCGGCCCTCTTCCTCCCCAAACCCCGTCGCCCCTTCCCCTCTCCCTTCCCAGACACCGTCAGCCATCCACCCCAAATCTTTGCACCGCCTCCTTTCCATTTCTGCCTCTCCCTTCGATTTCCGGTCGTGTGTGTGTGTGGTGTCGGTGGTGGTGGCGGCTAGGGAAACTAAGCAAGGTGGGGAAGGAGACCGCGATGGAGAAAAGGGATCTAGGGCACGACTTGGCGGCGGGAATTTCAGGCGATGGTTGGCGGCGGGAGAGACCAGAGAGAGAAAGAGGGAGTCGGGAATTTCAGGCGGGTGAGATCAGAGCCAACACGAGCTCGCCGGTTCTCTTGGGCTCGACTGAATAGGGGGGCGGTGAGGTGGGAAGAGGGAGGGGGGCAGCGAGCACCGTCGCCGGCGGCGGCGGGTGGGGGGGGGGGCGAAGATGATGATGTAGATTTTATTATTTTTTTATTATTTTTTTTTCACAAATGCTTAGGTGTCAATTTTCGGTTGCCACCGTGTAATTTTCGGCGCATGCATAAGAAAAAATCGGTGACCGGACAAAAGCGAGACAAAATGAAAGGGTATGTATTTTAGAGCTAGATTTTTCAAAATAAGAGCAAAAACCAATTCCGTGTAAACATTATGAATTTACAAGTAATTACCCGTTATTTAAATAGTAGTATTCCCATTAGAACTTTTCATCCACATAGATTAATATATTTTTTATTCTATAAAAATACAATACAAATGAATATTAATAGTTTTATTAGAAGTTTAATTTTACTAGAATCCTTGAAATTATGACCAGATAGAGACAGCGCGAATTTAAAAAAAAATATGGTAATTGTGTTTGAGTGAAAATTAAGTCCCACATCTTTTTATAAATAGTGAGGAAAAATTTGTGGGATCATTTTTAAATAAGAAAATATTACAATTTTCAGGGACATCAATATAATAATAAGATCATAATTTTCAGGGACGAATGGAGTATAGTTTAGAGCGTAAAAGACTTGATTAAATTACAATAAATCCCTCAAGTATGGCTGTTGAAACGGCAACTGTATTCATTAGATCAAGTATTAGATATCAAAAGCAAATCCTTAGATGCCAAGGTCAACAGAATACAGCAGATGTCAAATGTGGGGAGGATTTTCATAATTCTGAAACTCCAGGGGAGGAAAGTGTAATTCTCCACAACATTTGGAAGTCATTCAATTTCCTTACAACCAAACTTGTTGCATAATGCATCAGCAGCTGTTGAAATTCTTGATATATCCTATAAACCAAGTTCAATAAATTCTTCAAAAATCAATCTCAAAACAAGTCAAATATCATCAAAAAAGAAAATAAGGTAAAGATTGATGTACCTTTCCTTTGACTGTTATGATCAAAGAGCCTCCTCTTGATTCGCGATACGCCCCTTCACGTCCCAAGAAAACCGGATTAGGAAACTACGAACGCTGAAATGATCGATGAAAGTATGGTTTTTGATGAAAGAAAAGTGTTCTTACCAATGTGGAGGTCAGGAAATTTACAGCAGATTTCAGACAGAGGCTGAGCAGCATCTAACTGCATTATAGATGATTGAAAATTACATTTCCAAGAAGAAACGAAACCATATGATGCATCTTCGTATTTATATGCGTTCAGCTCTTATGTGAGATCGATTCTAGCTCAATAAGGATAGAAGACGAAAGGAGACGATGGAAAAAGACTTACATCGGAAAGTGTTGTTGCCAGTTTCTTTGAAACAAATGGTTCGGTGATTACTAGAAGTCCGTCAGATGGCATCAGCTCGATCAAGCAATCCCACTCATTTTCCAGCTCAGAGGCATTCGTCGCAGTAAGAATTATCACATTTTGGCACTTAATCTACGAGGCGAAAATGGAGAAGTTTATAAAATATATATATTGTACTAGATGAGGAAATTACATTTTAAACTTACCAAAGGGACTCTCAGTTTCTCGTGATGCAGCAGCTCGGTGATGCCTTCGGGCAACTGTGCCATCTGAAGGGGTAAAACGGGAAAGTTAATAACTATAGTCTTTATAAATAATTACCCCTTTCTCAACACCAACTGCCACCACTTTTACCAAATTTGATTTTCACATATGATTATACTATTTGAAGAATAATATCCAGGCATTATTATGTAATTGAAAAACAAAATAACATCAAAGAAACATTTTACTGCAGACCAGCAGCATATTAAAAGAAAATAAAAACAGAACAATTTGAACCAAGTGCCGCTGCCAGCTGCGAAATTCCACCTCAGCATAAAATCGTGTTTTAAAACAAAAGAATACTTCGTTGCATAAACATTTCTTCTGATTTTTGCTGATCACTTCTCATGGTGTTTCAAGATGCAGCTTCAGCATAGTATAACAAAACAGTAAGAAAATATACACTATGTTACCTCGTTCCTATCTCCCGTGCACCTTTCACCTAGTATATGCCTCAAATATTCTTCAAATTCTTCGTCAGGGGCCTTCAAGGGGGGAGAAAATAGTAGTGTTAAGTAAATGCAGTAACACTGGGATGTACAGCTCGATAAATTTGCAACACAAGCAAAAGAGTCGCGAAGTTTCTTCGGCATTTAGTGCCACAACTATCAAATCATACGTAAAAGCAGAGATAAATTATTGATAACAAGATATACCATCCGGACACTGAATGCTTTAGCAACACCAGCTACAGTAAGATCTGAGGGCAGTGGGCCGACCCCTCCATATATGAAAACCTGCAGCGATAGTTTCGAGTATCATGGCCATATCGAGGTGAAATTCTAATCTATAAGCTCCCATGCCAAAAGTCGGTGACAGCCACCTCTCATTCTTGTATACACACACAACAAAAACCATAAAAGCTGGCTTTTAGTGCAAAAAGTTTACCATATCACTTGTCGACTTTAGCCGCTCAACTTCATCTGCTACAGAATCAATCTGGAAAGATAAGTCAACGAAAGGGAGGATTAAACACATGATATAGGCAAAGACTTAAAAGCTACACAGCAGTTCCTCCCCCAAAGGCTAAAGCATACTTGATAAGTCTCAACCACATGATATAAATGCAATAGAAAGCTTAGAATACTGTTTCCTCAAAAACATGAACAAAAACAGGTGATTCGGTCAGATTACTGAAAACATAGAGGATTTCCGATTCTTTTACAGCAAGGAAATCCACCTGATGGCTCAGAGACATCATGATGATGACGATGCTTATAAAAATTCAAAAATCAAGCAGCCAATCTAATCGAATGATAGAAATGAGTAGATACTGAGTCAAGTTGCATAGGGCTGACAATTTTCGACACGACACGAAAACACGACACGAAACCGCACGAAATTAATGGGTTAGTAACACGCATGATAAGGTTCGGGTCCTTATCAGGTCCTGATAATTTCGGGTCGGGTTCGGGTTGGGTTCGGGTCGGGTTCAGGTAACCCGATAGTGATATTATTATTTTTATTAAATATTTATTTTAATTTTTAAATTTTTGATTTCTTAGTTTAGGCCTTAGGGTTTCATTCATTTCAAATTTCAATCAATTATTTGCACTAGAGATTGGTTGTTTGGAGAAAAAGGTATGAGTTTTTTGTGTTATTAATGTTAACATTTTATATTATTGATATATATTTAATATTAATTCATATTTTTTTTCGTTCAAAGCCTTCAAAAGCGAAGTACCAACATCTGAGTTAGCCGAAGACTTTCTACATGGCGATGATGAACCTCAAACCGAATCTTCTTCGGTCTCCACTATTGCTGTTGCATGAAGGCTGTCACTTAGTCTAGTTATGTTTTGATTTGTTAAGCTCACTTGGATTATGTTGTAGTTATGTGAGGGATTGACGACTCTTGGTTGATGCATTGTTATTTTCATTTGAGCTTATTATATTTTGTTAAGCTTATTGGTTTAATGCTGTATATTGATTGTATTTTTAGTTTGGCATATGTTGAATTGTTGATTTATTGGATATGTTGATTGTTGAGCATATATGATGAATTTTGTATTTTTTTTAATATTATTATTCATGTGAATGAATCAAATCAAATTTGTGTTGTTATCAGGTCGTAATCAGATCGTGTCGCTATTGTGTTGTGTCAACCCGATTCAAATCGGGTTGTTATCAGGTAGTAATCAGATCGTGTCGCTATCGGGTCGTGTCAACCCGATTCAAATCGGGTTGTTATCGGGTTCGTGTCGGGTTCGGGTTGGGTTCGGGTTCGGGTTTAGGTGTATCAGGTTGGGTTCGGGTTGGGTTCTAGCATTCCCTTATCAGGTCGGGTTCGGGTTTGGCCTTATCAGGTCGGGTTGATATTAGGTCGAACCGATAGCGATCCGACCCGCACGATTTGCCAGCCCTAATTAGTTGCATGGATGAGCCATCCGAACATACAAAAATGATTAAGAGATCCATGCCAACAATGTACGTTGTAACTATATAAACTCCTTCTGTACTCCATACTTTATTGAGAAACAACATAAGGATATATATAAATTCAGTATTTCTCAAAAAACTTACATCATTTCGGGTAACAGAAATATGTGAAACAGCCCACCCAACAGAGTGGAGCTTTCTACACAGTATGGACCTCATCCGATCCTCGACAGTGCCAAACCTGAGCTATGAAGCCAACAGAAAATTCTCACTTAGCAAAAAGTAACTTGTGGCAGCTGCAGTAAAATTATAGACACTATATTTATGTAGACCACTATTTCCGGATAGGGAATCTAACTGCAACCCTCTTCCATTAGATGCAAGTTTGTCGTGTCAAGACGCAAATAGGTCGTTTCTAATTATAAAAAAACTGATACCTCTATCAGATATGACCAAACAAGACAACTGAGACATTGGAATGAAAAAGATTGAATTCCAAACACAGCAATGCTTGACAGCAGGGGCGGATCCAGTAGGTTTTTTTGTTTTTTTTTAAGAAATAAGATATGAGAGAGAGAGAGAGAGAACATAACACATTCTTTTAATAATCGAAGTTAGCAAGAAAGTCAGTTCCTAGTTTTCAATACAAGCATTTTTTATAGAAGAATTTGTCTTTATTTTATGAGTTTGTAGCATTCATGCTAATTGCTTAACATTTTGCAGTGATTTGTTAATTAGTGTGCTACATTTGTGTTATTTTGTCCCCTTTCCCACTATTAGTTAATTTTCAATGCTGAGTTTGAGTCAATCCTCTAGTTGAAATAAGATTGTGAACTATTAATAATGAAAATTAGTTTTTGTAGAAGATTGGAACATTTATTTTAAAAACGCATAGAGGTGGCTCTTCTCGTGCTTTCAATGTCCTGTTGTTGAACCAATGGAAGAACAACTATTTATGATAGCAAGTGACTGAGCCCTAATCCTAAGCAGCACATTAGGATTCCACCTGGGCCCAAAAAACGAATTGCATTGACTGCGCAAAAAAATTTGGCCCGGGGATCCCCCTTGCACCCCCCCCCCTTTTCTGGATCCGCCACTGCTTGACAGCCAACCTCATTTATAAGTTATAACAACCACATAATAAGGGCATCAAGGAACATGGAGAAAAGATCTAGTAAATCATATTTTTGCAATAGAACAATCACAAACAAAAGAACTTACAGAATTTCATCTCCCACAGCAATAACCGAGGCGGTAAAATTTCTTTTCAAATGTGAGTCATCATGCTTAAAGCCATTACTAGCAGCAGGTGATGGCTTAAAAGTGCCCTTTTTAACCCTCCCTGCTCTTTCCAATCTTCCGTCGGAAAGCAGATATGCAGGTTTGTAATTCTGTTCGTTACCTTTTGTCTTGCTATGGCACAATAGTGCATTAGGAACTGTATCGTGAATGCTACCAATTGAAGTGTAACTGCAGAAACAAATTACAATAATAGAATGACTGAGTACCAAACAAGGAAAACAAGCTTCACATAAAGGAAAAGAAAGAACGGGGGGCAACAAATTTGTTGCCTGCATATATGTATAGGAAACATAAACATGTTTTGTGCATAAATACAAGCAAAATAGCATTAAGTACATGCTATAAATTTTAACATTTTTATCGGAAGAAATTTTGAAGCATGGAGTAAAGATTTACCCTTGATCATATAGGCTGCAGTATTGAACCTTGCAAGTCAAGAGAAAGGCCCAAACGTCTCTGCCATGAAACATTAAAAGGTAAGACCTCATATTAATGCAGCAAGACAATCCATTCTAAAAAACCAAAATCCTAGAATTGCTTCAGCTATTTCAACAATGTTCAAGTTTCAAAGAGCCAATCATCATTGCTCAATGTAAAAAGCTATAAAAATTCTCAAGCCGTCTAGCTTTATAAAAATAAAAAAGGAGTAGAATTTGCTTTATAAAATAAAGTGTTCCGACATGATATAAATAGACTATCCATGATACTCCCTCCTCCATCCACGAAAAAATTGCCACAATTTCCTTTTTGGTTTGTCCACAAATTTTTGCCACTTCCATTTATAGTAGTAGGGTCAACACAACTCCACTCACATTTAAAGCGGGACGCTTACTCTACTAACAACTTCACTCACATTTTATTAAAACTCGTGCCGTCCACAATATGACAATTTTTGTTGTCAACGGAGGGAGTATCATTAGACTATCTCTTTAGCCAGGAGAACAAAATCTTTCGCCTCTCCTCACTCTATTGAATGAGTTCATGCTTTACATTCGCAAACGTATATCAGTTTGGCTAGTGGGAGTCAGACCAAGCTCCAAACACTAATATACATCCCCTGCGAATTGAGACAATTAAATTTTACTAAAATAGTTTCATTAGCTCCCGAAGTATTATAAAATTAAAAAAAAAAAAAAAGATGTGAATTTTGGGGGTATTTGAAGGGAAATAGATTAAGAACTAGATTAATTCGTCGCTTTAGTTTCAAATATAAAAATAAAAATAAAAATAGAATGAGTATAGATTTGGAGAAATCTGGACCCCATAATTCTTCTACTTCCTTAATATTTAACCAACCTCAACCGAAAAAGGTATTTGCCATTTATAACATGTGAAATTACGAATTCCCTCAATAAAGATACTACTGATTCATACCCATATCAGATTTCATCATCCCACACTCCAGAGTAAGTAGTAAAATAAGGAATAAAATCTTGCTATAACAAACCACAAAAATGCGGAAGTCCAATTACTCAGGAAAGAGATGTATATGAGAATGTAGAAAAAAATGCACACACAACTTTGATCCACTGAACTAACCTGTATGACCAATCCAAGATGGGATTCACTCTCATGAAAGGCGGCCATCCAGGTGAACTCGGCGAGAATTGCTCTTGCCCAACCTGAAGATTAAAAACCATTTTCTAAGTCGTACTAACTTATTATGCTAAAAAAAACCCAAGATCAAGAAGCTGTTAACATACAGCAGTTGGATCACCAATTCGAACACCTAGAAAAATAGCTCTAATAGGATGTGCTTTTAAAAGGCCCTCCAAGCCTGACTTGAAATCTAGGCGAATGATGTCCATCTGCAAGTTATAACTGCCAAATTGTAAATAACATATCAATAGTCAATCATAATAACTACAAAATGAAAGATCAGATAAAAAGGGTAAAAAGAAATTGTATGGGGCAAAGGAAGTTATATTCACATACATAGATGCTATGTCATAAGTGAATGAGTTGATTTCAGGGAAAGCCGAAGAACTCTCAAAATAAATGGTCCGTATTGGAAATGTTATTTCAGTATCTGCAGCGGACGGATTCTTTCCAACCTTGTGCAAATAATGGCCTGCCCTAAGAAGGTGCAACAAAACCTGCCAATACAGAATCATATATTCCGTTATTAGATTCTTCAAATTGGGAAAGATATAATGATATTGGCATGGGAGAACTTGTGCATTTATGTAAGAACTTACAGTTGAATCTTTTCCACCATTGAAGCTGAAGGCAACCTCTTCAACACTGTCGATAAAATCACTTTAGTGTTTGGTCTAATTTTTCTCGGTGGCGTTTGATGACATTGCTAAACAACCATTGCCATATACTTGGCATAAATAATTAACATGACAAGCTTGCGGGGTTCTATAACATGCCTACAAGACAAGCTTTCGAGTTTCTATAACATTTTTTCCCAAACACAAATTGCATACCAAAAAATGGATTTCCTTATGCTAAAACTAAAAATTCTGTGAAAGCCAACACGTGTCAGCTTCGTGGGCCATTGACTCAAAATCCCCATCCGGCATATGCTCAGAATGATTAAATATCTACATCTCATATTTCCACCAGTTCACCACAATAAAGCATTTGAAATCATCGTTTATACTAAAAATTAACAATAAGCATTTATCAATTCAAATGTGAGATAATCTCTATTTTACAAAATTGACCATTCCAAAAGATCTTTTACGACTTCTGACAGATGAAAACCGAAAGGCAACCATTGACAGACTGATTCTAAGAACCATCAATGCCTCTAAGTTATCACAAACACAGCACACTAAATATCAAATGATGTCAAACTTTAAGCCCGGCAACAAAGATCCCACTCACAATATAAAGATATGAATCAACTCAGCAATAGTCTAAGCAGAATCCTTCTCTGGGAAACAACTTAATACATAGCAATACCTCAATGCTGAGGGCAAACACAAACGAAAAGGAACTTACGAGTAAAGAGCAAGAGCTCTTTGGATTACGTAGACGGCATTGTTGTACTTTGTCTTCAACCTTGTATCATCACTTTCTCTTATGGCCTTATCGATCTCCATTTTGACTTTAAATCAAATTATCCTTCTGCAAGGTTCCTAAAGGGCAAAAAAGTTAACAAAAAATCAACCAAAACTATCTTTGAATTCAAGAAACTGAATGTAAACAAGTAGTTTTCGTGAAATTCAATAGTTGAAAAACATAAGTGCCCAATTACTAATCAATCCTTTTACTGAAAAAGAAAGAAACAATTTTTACAGAAACTCGAGAAAGAATTCATTGTCAAGAACCACAATTCGCTTACTTCGATGCAAAACGTAAATAGGTTTTCCATGGATTGAAAACATTCAAATTAAACGATTCACATTCAATCAAATAACTAAATCAACACACAAATAAAGGCATATCTAAATACGCAAATTCAGATATATACTTGGAGATTTATGCTGTGGCTTCGAGCTGCTGTTGTCGGCCGTGGTGGAGATTGGGGATCTTGGGTTTTACAGAGGGAGAAGGAGAAATAGGGAGATGGAGGGAGGCAGGGTGGCGACGACGGCGGCAATTAGCTGCTGGTCGTCGGGAATCGAGGCCAAGAGCCGCGATTAGAGTGCCTGAAATCAGGGAGATCTGGAGCTCGGCGGCGGCAGCCTATGGTTGTGCAGTCGCCGGAGATTTGAAGGGGCGGTGGCTGGGATTGGGGATCTAAGGTTGGGGGAAGAGAGGGCGCCTGATTGTGTGTGCTGTCGTGTGAGAGACGAGAGAGAGGGAGAAGAAGAGAGAGAGCGAGGGCGTCAGGGGGCGGCGGCTTCCACCGCCGGAGAAGGGAGAGGGCAGCAGGGAGGCGTGTGATGTGTGAGTTGTGTGTGATTTTGTGTGTGTGTGTGTGCGTGTGTTTTAAAGAAGAAGAACAAATTGATTTGGGGCATTGTTTTAATTTCACAGTTGGGCTTGTAAAGACTTGGCTGCAGATTTTAGGGTGATTATATTCATAGCCCCCATTTGACTCACTATAGCTTTTATTTAATTTACTATTTTATCCTATAATTTATAACTTCAAATTAAAAATAATTATCTTAATATATGAAATTAAATTTCAAATCAAATTTTTCTTCGAGATGACTCCAAATCAAATTTAATTCATGTCTTCATCTCGCCTCCTTCATCTTATCTTATCTCCATTGCCATCTCTTTTTCCTTTTTGGCTATATGATTTCATGTAAAGGGATTTTTTTGTATAACGGCAACGATGACTTCTTGGTGGTACTTAACGGCGGCTCTCACGCCGTCACCGGCGATGACTTATTTGTTAGTGAACTGCTCGACTTCTCTAATGACTTTCAAGAACAAGGGGAAGAACACAAACCACAACTGCGGAGCAAATAAGAGGAGAGCGAAGTAGGTCTCTCTTTTGCACCGGAAAATTGTCTGCTCTGTTTTGCACTGGGAAAATAAGACCGTTTCTACCAACAATGATTTTGGGTATCTCCCCAAGAGTGAATTAAGTATTCCCTTAAACCAAATTTTCAAGAGCAAAGATGGAGTCTTGTTGCAGGTTCCAACCTTCTGAAGAAAAATGTCAAGAAGGAATCATTTTACACTCAATTTCTTATAAACAGAAACCCACTTGAAAATAAGCAAATTAATATACAAAGGAGATCATGCAACAAAAAAAGAAAAGTAGATGGCATGTAACCTGGAGACGAGCGAAGGAGAAATGAGATAAAGATGAAGAATTGGTTTTGAGTTGCGTGGGTGGGGTTCTAGGGGGCTATAGCAAAGCTTGAAAATTCTAATTTGATTATGAAATTAATTTTTCCTAATTTAGAGGGCTATGTAATTGAGGATAAAATAGTAAATTTATAACTATTTTTATTATTATTTTAAATAAGGGGTTATGATGAGTAAAATGGGGGCTATGTATAAAATTACCCCAGATTTTATTTAATAGTTGGGCCTCACATATATTAATGATTGAGTTGCTTATTTTGTATAATTTACTGTTGGGCTGCCTTTTATTTATTAATTAGATTTTACGTTAAGTTCGATTAATTATTTCTAGGTATGAACTGCATAATAATAATATTATCATGTGCATATGTATTAAGTGTGATTATTGATTATATGTTTTAAAGCATGAAAGAGATTTGCATCGAAAATTTTGCATAAAATTATTTATGATTAAATTGTCTTTATTATTAATTCAATTATTTAAGAAAGATCGAGTAAGGATATTGTTGGTGTCCTTGACTCAAGAATTTAGTTTTTAATTATTTATTTATTAAATTTTGAAAACCCGGTTAAGTGAATCATAGGATGATAAGCACTTCACCATGACTTAAGATTAGATTCAAGCGACCTATTAAGATTATAGATTTCTTGTAGGCTTTGTGGATCGTGAGGACTAGCGTTGCTATTCCGATTCAAAGTTAAGATTAAACGACAGGCATTACCTAATCAGGTGGGCTTATTTTCCAAATGTATGATTTAGCTATTGAGCTTAAATATTTCAATGAAATGAAAACTGTTTATCCGATAAAATATTTTTGTGCACTCTGCTCTGTTTAAGGCTCGCATAAGTTAATCGATCGAGGTTCTCTCTTGACCTAAAACGTTATTTGAGAATTGTGTACACCTATTAGCTGACTCGGTGGGTTGATCTCCATTCGGGCACTAATCATGTATGAGGCGTTATAAGGGTGCTCGACGGGATGTGTTCCGGAGCATTGGGTCCCAAATGAGAACTTGACTGGGTTACGCCCTTAGTTCAAGTAAGCAGGAGTAATGGATCCGTCGGTGGCTAAAAGGTCCGGGATCACAGCGAGTAACGGAAAGGGAGTGTGACAATTGCGCGCAATATAATAAAATGTTTTAACATGCTTAGAAGTTATTTCAATTTAAAACCTTCTAAGTCATGTCAAGTATAATTGGATAAACTGCTCTTATGATTATGAAATGTTTATAAAAATGCTAGCCCACTAAGTACATTAGTACTTAGCCCAAAAATACTTTCAAATGTTTTCAGGTTGATTGGTCGGTGCTGACGGGGCAGAGCTGAGGCTAGGGCTCAACTCCGTATTTTGTCTTCCGCTGTTGCACTAGCTCTTATTTGTCTTTTGTTTCTCCAACTTAAGACTTTTATGTTAAATTCTGAATTATGTTTCTTATCGAGCTTAGACTCTCAACTTCTAGCTCTATGCTATTTAACGTTGGTTATTAGAAGCATGAAATCAAACTTGTGATCCTAAGGTTTAGAATGTTGTTGATTGATTAGTATCACTTGATTTCTATCTTTCTTCACTCAAAGGGCGTTGCCCGACTTTTTATCCTATTATTTGAATTTCACAAGGTTCTTTTTTTGTTCATTTCTATGATTTTAGTCACACCTCGATTATAGTTTATTCCTTCAAGAATTGGGGTGTGACAGAATGAGTTGATTTCAGGAAAAGCCGAAGAACTCTCAAAATAAATGGTCCGTATTGGAAATGTTATTTCAGTATCTGCAGCGGACGGATTCTTTCCAACCTTGTGCAAATAATGGCCTGCCCTAAGAAGGTGCAACAAAACCTGCCAATACAGAATCATATATTCCGTTATTAGATTCTTCAAATTGGGAAAGATATAATGACATTGGCATGGGAGAACTTGTGCATTTATGTAAGAACTTTCAAATTGGGAAAGATATAATGATATTGGCATGGGAGAACTTGTGCATTTATGTAAGAACTTACAGTTGAATCTTTTCCACCATTGAAGTTGTTAGGTCCTGAGGGTCTCGAATAGGTGTATGGGGGGGAATACACCTATGGGCTATTTTTACAATCTACCGACCTCAATCAGAGGGATCTCAGTCAGAGATCAAAACGAAACTTTGCATGCAAACACAGACGCTTGTTTGACTGAAATCAGTTTTGACCAAATAGGGTTGACGACTGATACTGAAAGCTCTTCAGTAAGGAGTTATCAGTTAAGTTGCTGGAACTTAACTGATGCAAATAAGGGCTTCAGTCGCGTTTGCTAAAACAGAGATGATATCACTCTTCCTGACTATCAGAGGATAGGTCAGTCAGACTGATATCATACGCAGCGGAAATTAAACTTAGTTTCGCAATAGCCTCGGTGGAGCACGTTGTTGGTTTAGGTTGCTCTTTGCAGTTAATCAGTATTCAGTTTTATCAATTGAGATAGCACAAGTAAGAATATAAAACTGAAAGCTGTAAACAACACAAAGACTTTTACGTGGTTCGGAAAAACCCTTTCCTACATCCACGGTTGGTTGATCAGACCAACAATCCACTCCACAAGTGCTTAACTGGTGCACTGCAAACCGAATCGTGTGCTTGCCTGGTGCACACAACCACTCCACTGAAGAAAACCCTTCTTCAGTACCCACGCTTCACTTGCATCGGATTTCTCTGCTCCGCACAACACGTGCTCAGACTTCTCACTCAGAGTTCAGAGTACCTTCCTGAACACCGAACCACTCAAACACTCTTATGGAGGGGAGGTTTGAACGAGTGCCAACTATACTTACAAAGAACAAGTTCTTTGAAGCAAGTTTGACCTTTGGCTTCTGGGTAAACAGATATTTGCCTAAGGTCTAAGAGAATGTATGTAATCAGCAGTGACTGATTTTGGCTTTGGAATTCTCTTCTTCGATTCAAGCTTTGGGGAGGTTAAGCTTTAGGCTGAGTAGCAATTTCGGCAGAGCTTCAGCTTATGTCGTTGAATCGGTGAAGGTTGAAGTGATCCTCGAGCGCTATTTGTAGGAGAGCTCTTGAATAGATCCGTTGGCGTAGATCGTCCTCAAGATTTCTTCCGTTGGAGAGTAATTCGAATTTGGGCTGAGGCTTCAATCTTCGAGGTTCCTTGTCTGGGTGGAAACGGCTCTCTTTGATGGACAGGAGATGTGACGTCTCTGAAAAGTAACCACCAGATAGGAATGACCTCTGCAGAGATAAGGATATCCTGAGATCTCTGCATTTAATGCGGCTGTACTTGTGAGTACGTGGCTTCCTCTGAACGTTTGAAGATCAGTCCTAGGAGGAATGTTCAACTGATACTTGACTTTAGTATCAGTCCATTGCGCGCATTAAGTAATCAGTCTTCAACTGATACTTCAGTTGGTATCAGCAGTCTTCAGTCTTCAGTCCTTCGTTCTTCAGTCTTCAGTCTTCGATATCGCAAACTAAACTAGAAACGAACTCTAACACTTGAGTTCAAAACAATTCTAGTCTATTACAGTTAAATCCTATGAATTTTGGTATCATCAAAACAAGGATTAGGATATTCCACAAGGTTCCCAACAATTTCCCCCTTTTTGATGATGCCAAAACCACACAGCAGTTCTAGACAACAAAAAGACTGAACTCACAGTACAAGTTCTAAAACTGGGGTGAAAACAGTTCCCCCTTAACAATAGAACCTAAAAACTTGTACTTAGAGTTAAGAACGAAACAGTTCTAAAACAGAACAAGGAGAAGACAGAAAAATATAATCAGAGCCTGGACAAAGAGTCATTGTCTTCAGGTTGAGATAAAAAAGAAGTTCTTTTCATTAATGAAAAACTGATAAGTCATCAGTCTAGGTACAGAGCAAGACTTTCATTGGAGTAAAGAGAAAAACAAAAACAACATGGGAAACCCATGGACTCCAGCAGTCTGCTTGGCTGCGCCTTGAACTTCTTGATCTTCATCTTCTGTCTTCGTGTCTTCATGTTCCTAAGCTTGTTCCACTCTCACTTGTTTTCCGTTGATTTGAGGTCTTATCCTCTTGGCTAATCTTCCTCATGATCATCGGATGAAATAGAAAGATCATTTTGCTTGATCGTCTTCAGTCTTTTGAGAATAAGTCTCTTAAGAATTTCCCCCTTTTTGGCAACATAAAAAAGGTGGGATTTTGACTGAAGGATGAAGCTAAGACCACTGCGTGGAAACAGAATCGCAGAATGGTCCAGAGAAAGATGTTGAGGGTCAGAGGTAGATGGAGAACGCGGAGGGTTTAGAAAAGAAAAATAAAGAGTGATGGGAGGAGGGATGAAGGAGACGAAGAAAGGGGTAGGGACTGGTTTGCATGGCTCTCGAGACTGGAAAGAAGAGAGCAGCAATCATGCAAACCAAAGGAGGTTGAGGAGAGGGTTGATGGTGAAGAGAAAGAAGCATATGAGAAGAAGTGTATGGGAAAGGAAAATCGAATCAGTGGCTATCGTGAGGATAGACACTGTCGATGTAGCGCCGGTTGACAACGAGCTCCTGCTCATTGTTGTTGCTCCGCATCGAAACTCCACAAAAGGCGAGAGGCCTTTTGGTGAAGACGATGAAGTCTGTCCTATTTCAGACAAGTACTTCAAGCCGATGCACCGGGCATGAGGATAGAAGACACTCGCTTCGCTGGATACAAGTGAGGGTAGAGCAAACTTTGACGTCGGAGAGACGTTGAGATCCAGTGGAAGGGTCCAGTGAAGACCAGGTATGTGAGCGTCATTCTTCCACTCCATGACTTTGCAGTCATAGATTTTTCCTTTAGTCGGAACAATTTTTCTCTGCAACTTTGGAAAGATTGAAAGTTTTTCTCACAGTGAAGGCTGTGGAGAGTTGTTAGTTGATGCAGAAAAATCGTGAAGACAACATGGTATAAATAGACAAGATGTGAACCATGTAAGAAGATGAAAAGGTTTTTCGAAAACTGTGCCTAAAATGTATTTGAAGAAAAATTCACGTCCGCCGTCACTGCGAGGGACTGTGTCTTCAAAAAGTTAAGAGGCATCATTGCATTCTGTCATGTCAATGAGCTTCTCAAGAAATTTTATTGCAGAGGCAAAAAGGTTGGAAAGATTTTTGGCAAAAGATCAGGACAAGTTCAATCAAAACAGATTTTCCCTTTTAAAAATCTTGTCCTTCTCGGATATTCCATTTTCCAACAATCAGTTAAAGTTTTTAAAAGAAACTAATCAGTTAGAGAAAAGATTTTGAACTAAAAACTCAAAACTCTTAACTGAAATAACTGATTTAAAAAGTAAGCTTTTAAAATACTTACTGATCAACTGAACATTGTAGTCAGTTGATACCACTTGATCCTGGTTGATTCATCAGGATGACTTCTTCTTCAGATGAGCGTTCAGGCGTCATTGCTTTCCACGTTGGCAATCGTAGGATCAGCAGTTGGTTGACCACCAGTCAGCATGACTGTTTGAGAAAGTCTTCAAACACAGCATCACTCTTCAGGGTTGATGAGGCCGATCTTTCCACATAGATCATTGAACCTCTCTTCTGGAAGAGCCTTGGTCAGCAGGTCCGCTCTCTGAATAGCAGTGGGAATCCATTCCACAGAGATATTCTTCTTTTCGACATGATCACGGATGAAGTGATGTCGAATAGCAATATGCTTAACTCTGGTGTGATGAACTGGATTCTGGGAGATTGCAATAGCACTGGAGCTGTCGCAATAGATAGGAACTTCCTTTTCGTCGATCCCATAGTCCTTTAATTGATGGACTAACCACAGGATTTGTGAGCAGCAGCTTTCGGCAGCAACATATTCAGCTTCAGTTGTAGAGATGGCGACTGAAGTCTGCTTCTTTGAAAATCAAGAGATGAGCTTGTTGCCTAGGAATTGACATGTTCCGGAGGTTGATTTGCGATCAAGCTTGCATCCACCGAAGTCTGAGTCTGAATATCCGGTGAGCTTGATGTCGTCGTCTGCTGGATACCACAATCCTAAATTGGGTGTGCCTTTGAGATATCTCAGAATCCGCTTTGCTGCATCCAAATGAGCTTCCTTAGGATCTGATTGATATCTTGCACATACCCCGACTGCAAATGCGATGTCTGGTCTGCTCGCAGTCAAATACAGCAAAGATCCAATGATTTCTCTGTACTTCGTCGGAGATACAGATTTTCCTTCTGAACCTGGATCAACTTTCCAGTTTGTGTTCATTGGGATCTTGACTGACTTCATGTGCTGAATACCGAACTTGGCTATCAGTTCCTTGGCATACTTGGACTGACTTATCAGTATTCCTTCGTTGGTCTGCTTGACTTGCAATCCGAGAAAGAAATTCATTTCTCCCATCATGGACATTTGGAACTTGTTGGTCATGATGTCAGCAAACTTCTTGCACATGCGTTCGGATTTGGATCCGAAAATTATGTCATCGACATAAATCTGAACAAGCAAGAGATCTTCTCCTTCTTTGAGAGTGAACAGAGTTCTGTCCACAGATCCTTTCTTGAAACCTTGTTCAACAAGATACTCCGAGAGAGTATCATACCACGCTCTTGGTGCTTGCTTCAATCCATAGAGCGCTTTATTTAGCTTGTACACCTTTTCTGGTCCAGCAACCTCAAACCCTGGAGGTTGTTCCACGTAGACTTCATTTGTGAGCACTCCATTAAGAAATGCACACTTGACATACATTTGGTGTACCTTGAAACCTTTGTGAGTTGCGAAGGCTAAGAAGAGTCTGACTGCTTCTAATCTGGCAACTGGAGCGAACGTCTCATCGTAGTCGATTCCTTCTTCTTGACTGTATCCTTTAGCTACAAGCCTTGCTTTGTTTCTCACAACGTTTCATTCTTCGTCTTCCTTGTTCTTGAAAATCCATTTCAAGCCAATCACTTTTGCATCGTTTGGTCGATCCACAAGCTCCCAAACTGAATTCCGGTTGAATTCGTTGAGTTCTTCTAGCATTGCGATGACACAATGAGTAGACTTCAGAGCTTCTTCAATATCCTTGGGCTCTATAGATGATAAGAAACAGCTGAAAATCTTATCTTCGTTGATGCAGTTCTGATTGATGTCAAAGACGAGGTCGCACATTGATCTCCGAGTCTTGACGCCATCTGATGGTTCTCCAATGATGTTCTCCTTTGAGTGGAGTTCAAACCATCTTCGATACTTCTTGATCTCTTCTGGAAATGGTGGGGCTTCTTCGGTCAGAATGGTTCTGAGGTGTTGAGCACCTTCTGGAGCAGGGGATAGTTGAGCTGGAGCTGCTTCACCACGTTCAACTCGATCTTCAGCAACTGGAGTTCCCCCTTGACTGATGCCATCTGCATTGGCTCCAGTCTGAACTTCAGACCTTTGGCTGATCTTTTGATACTGAAGTATCTCAGTTTCTTCATCTTTGCCTGGTCCCCACACCAAGATAGTAGAGGGCTCAGTGTTGTGGATTTCAGCTTTGGAACCTTCAGTGTTCTGGACACACTTTTCAGCTTCTTGTTCCCTGAAATCATCTGTAGACTCATCAAAGATCACATGAGGTGTTTCTTCAACACAAAGAGTTTGAGAATTAAACACTCGATAAGCTTTGCTTGAACGTTCTGTTCCAGAGTATCCAAGGAAGACTCTTGGATCAGTTTTGCTATCGAAGGTGTTTAACCTCTTCTTATCATTGTTGTGGATGAAACACTTAGAACCGAAAGCATGAAAGTAGGCAATCGATGGCTTTCTGTTCTTCCATAACTCGTATGGAGTTTTTCCATGTCTCTGAGTGAGGAAGGAGCGATTCTGCGTGTAGCATGCGTTGTTGACTGCTTCGGCCCAAAACTTCAAGGAGAGTTTTGATTCGGCTAGCATCGTCCTTGCTGCTTCCTTCAAAGACCGGTTTTTTCTTTCTGCAACTCCGTTCTGCTGTGGAGTTCTTGCTGCAGAAGTTTGATGACTGATTCCTTGTTCATCACAATACTTACGAATGACAGTATTGCGGAACTCAATCCCACGATCTGATCTGATGCTGATGATGTTGACTTCCTTTTCAACGCTCAGTCTTCTCAGCAGCTTTGGCAGTTCCTCCAGCGTCTCTTTCTTCTTGAAGAGAAAGATAACCCAAGTATATCGTGAATAATCATCCACAACTACTAAGGTGTACTTCCTACCGTTGTAGCTTCTTGGAGTGATCGGGCCAAATAGATCCATGTGAAGTAGATGCAGAATTCTTTCAGAGGAGTGTCCTGACTTTGACTTGAATGACATCCGCGTCTGCTTTCCTCTGTGGCATGCTTCACATTCTTGCTTCTTCTGGAACACAATAGAAGGGAGACCTTCTACCAGTTGATGTTTAGCAAGCTTGTTGATCGTCTTGAAGTTGAGATGGTTGAGTCTCTTGTGCCACAGCTAGTTGAGCTCCGAGCTGCTCTTGCTGATGAGATATGTTTCTGGTGGGCTGTCTTCCCAAGAAACGACGTATAGACTCCTTTGTCTGAATCCTTTCAGAACCACCTTCTTTTGATTGTTTCTAACAGTGAATTCATCCTTCTTGATCTTCACTGTGAAACCACTGTCACAAAATTGACTCACAGACAACAGATTATGTTTAAGACCAGAAACAAAGCTAACATTACTGATACTGGCGTTACCCATGTTGAGCACACCGTAGCCTTTTGTTTTTCCGATTGAGTTGTCTCCGAATGCAACTTTGGATCCAGCTTTCTCAACATACTGAGATAGATATTCTTTGTAGCCCGTCATGTGCTTCGAACAACCACTATCCAGATACCACGTTCTGATTGAAGCTTTGACCTCTTCCTTCTTTTTGTGTTTCCTGACATTGACCTGCAAGGAAGAGTTGCTTCAGGCACCCAATCAAGTTTTGGGTCCTTCGATGTTAGCTCGAGTTCCCTTTGGAACCCATATCTGCTTCAGAATTGGTCTGGCTAATCTCTTGCGCTTTGTTGATTGTCTGATTGACGTCGTTGGCGCTTCAGTTGGCACACGAGCATTCTTCTGTTGAGAAATTCCTTTGAAGGCCTCACTCTTGCAGTAGTTCAGTCTGATGAGTGGTTGAGGTCTTCTTTGCTCGGCGAAGTATCTTCCTTGAGATACTCGAGTCTTTGCAGACTTGTGGAGACTTGACTGATGTCCAGTTGCTTGTTGTCGTGGATGTCGCTTGGCTCGACTGGACTCAACATTGTTTGGTCTCCATGGATGTTGTTCCTTTTGAAACTGAGCTGATGTCAGTCTCTGACTGATGTGGCCTTTCTTCCCCCTGGATTGGTGAGGAAGATTCTTCTTGACTCCTGATGTTCCCTCCCCGATCTTTGACTGAAATCTGCTTTCCAGTCTTCTCAGTAGGGTGATCTAGTTGGGGGCCACCTTTGCTCGTCTGTAGCTCCGTGGAGGTGGAACATTTGATCTAGCCATCAGTCTGCGTTTGCGAACTTTATCCATATCATGATCTCTTGATTCTTCTGATGTTGTGATTTCAGAAGGATCGTCCTTTGAAATTGATCATGACATTCTTTCCTTTGTCAGCTGCAACCTTTCCTCCGATGCTTTTAACAAGGCCTTTCGATGGAAAGTTGTTCATCATGGGAGACTGCATCGTGCAGTTCTTGACTGTTTCTTCCAGCTTGTGATTGAGCCTCTTGATCTCATGAGATGCTCTCTCACATTCTGAGTTGGAGATTCTGAGCTTTTCTTCCAGTCGGCTGTTCTCCATGATTAGCTGATCAAGACAAGTTTCATCCGGAAAGTAGATGATTGTCTGATTCTTAGCTCGTTCATCATTGATCTCCTTGTCCATTTTCTGATTCTGCTTGAGGAGATCTTCGAACATTTTCCTCAGCTGACAGTGATCAGTTATGAGCTGATCAAACTCGTCAGTTTCATCGGATGAGCTATCTCCAGATTCTGAGTGGTCTCCTGAAAGCATCAGGAAGTTATCAGTATAACGAGTTTTTGAATGAGAGATTACCTCTGAGCCATTCATTCCATTGTCGTAGCTGTTGTCAGCCACGCTTTCTGATTCATTGGCCATCAGGGCTCGGCTCTCATCGTCTGAGCTGGAACTGTCGAAGTCGGATGATTCTGATGTGTCTTTGGAAGAGTCAGCATCGTCAGCAACCATCGCTTTCTTCTTCGAAAAGCTGCGATCTTTCTTAGCTTTAAGCTCTCTGCGCTCAGCTAGAGTCAGATCAGGGCATTCATTTCGAAAGTGCCCTTTCTTTCTACATCCAAAGCATTCCATGTCTTTGATGTCGTAAGCGGCTGCCTTCCTTTCTCCGCTTCGATCTGTGGAATGTCTGGAGTTGCTTTCTCTTTCTTTTCCTTTGTAATGCTGCTTGTGGAACCTTCTGTACTTCCGAAACTTGGACTCCTTTTGTTGAATCTTTCAGTCAACAAAGCATATTGACTGAAGAAGTCCTCAGGGTTGAGTTCCGTTGGTTCCTTGATATGCTTCTTGCCTTCTCTTGTTGAGGCTTTCAATGCTACTCCTCTTGAGGTTGATGGACCATCTTCGTCTGATCCTCCAGCCTTCTTGTTTCCAAGATTTCTCAGAAGGTCGAACTCATTTGCCATGAGATCGGAGGAAAGCTTGTTTGTCGGGAGCTGACTGAAACCTGGCTTATGCTGATGAGCGACTGAGTAGATCTGCCATTCTCCACGTGGCAGTGCTCAAAGAATCTTCAGGTTGATTTCTCTTTGAGTGTATTTGTCTTTGGAAATGGATTGAACTTCATTCAAAATTTGGTTGAATCTAAGTTCCATTTCCTCGACAGATTCATTCTTGAGCATGAGGAAGGAGTCGAACTAATGGCAAGCTATGTATAGCTTATTCTCCTTGATTTCCTCGGAACATACGCACATTTTTTCCAGAATATCCCACATCTCCTTTGCAGTTCCGCACTTGATGATCTTCATGACATGCTTGTCGGGAACGGTGCCGGAGATGATGCTTTTGGCGAGGTTGTCTAGCTCATCTTGCTTCCTTTCTTCGGTGGTGAAGTCTGCTTTTTGCTAGGGCTGGACCTCATCGTAAGGATCTTGTTGTAGATCAACAAGAACCTTTTTGACGGTTTCGGTGATGGTGATCGGTCCGCTGGTGATGACTTCCCACATTCGGCAATGTTAGACGGTGAGGAAGCTTTCAAGCTGAAACTTCCATATGTCGTATTTTTCAGTTGGTATCAGCAGTCTTCAATCTTCAGTCCTTCGTTCTTCAGCCTTCAGTCCTTCGTTCTTCAGTCTTCAGTCTTCGATACCGCAAACTAAACTAGAAACGAACTCTAACACTTGAGTTCAAAACAATTCTAGTCTATTACAGTTAAGTCCTATGAATTTTGGTATCATCAAAACAAGGATTAGGACATTCCACAAGGTTCCCAACAGAAGTTGAAGGCAACCTCTTCAACACTGTCGATAAAATCACATTAGTGTTTGGTCTAATTTTTCTCGGTGGCGTTTGATGACATTGCTAAACAACCATTGCCATATACTTGGCATAAATAATTAACATGACAAGCTTGCAGGGTTCTACAACATGCCTACAAGACAAGCTTTCGAGTTTCTATAACATTTTTTCCCAAACACAAATTGCATACCAAAAAATGGATTTCCTTATGCTAAAACTAAAAATTCTGTGAAAGCCAACACGTGTCAGCTTCGTGTGCCATTGACTCAAAATACCCATCCGGCATATGCTCAGAATGATTAAATATCTACATCTCATATTTCCACCAGTTCACCACAATAAAGCATTTGAAATCATCGTTTATACTAAAAATTAACAATAAGCATTTATCAATTCAAATGTGAGATAATCTCTATTTTATAAAATTGACCATTCCAAAAGATCTTTTACGACTTCTGACAACTATACTTACAAAGAACAAGTTCTTTGAAGCAAGTTTGACCTTTGGCTTCTGGGTAAACAGATATTTGCCTAAGGTCTAAGAGAATGTATGTAATCAGCAGTGACTGATTTTGGCTTTGGAATTCTCTTCTTCGATTCAAGCTTTGGGGAGGTTAAGCTTTAGGCTGAGTAGCAATTTCGGCAGAGCTTCAGCTTATGTCGTTGAATCGGTGAAGGTTGAAGTGATCCTCGAGCGCTATTTGTAGGAGAGCTCTTGAATAGATCCGTTGGCGTAGATCGTCCTCAAGATTTCTTCCGTTGGAGAGTAATTCGAATTTGGGCTGAGGCTTCAATCTTCGAGGTTCCTTGTCTGGGTGGAAACGGCTCTCTTTGATGGACAGGAGATGTGACGTCTCTGAAAAGTAACCACCAGATAGGAATGACCTCTGCAGAGATAAGGATATCCTGAGATCTCTGCATTTAATGCGGCTGTACTTGTGAGTACGTGGCTTCCTCTGAACGTTTGAAGATCAGTCCTAGGAGGAATGTTCAACTGATACTTGACTTTAGTATCAGTCCATTGCGCGCATTAAGTAATCAGTCTTCAACTGATACTTCAGTTGGTATCAGCAGTCTTCAGTCTTCAGTCCTTCGTTCTTCAGTCTTCAGTCTTCGATATCGCAAACTAAACTAGAAACGAACTCTAACACTTGAGTTCAAAACAATTCTAGTCTATTACAGTTAAATCCTATGAATTTTGGTATCATCAAAACAAGGATTAGGATATTCCACAAGGTTCCCAACAATTTCCCCCTTTTTGATGATGCCAAAACCACACAGCAGTTCTAGACAACAAAAAGACTGAACTCACAGTACAAGTTCTAAAACTGGGGTGAAAACAGTTCCCCCTTAACAATAGAACCTAAAAACTTGTACTTAGAGTTAAGAACGAAACAGTTCTAAAACAGAACAAGGAGAAGACAGAAAAATATAATCAGAGCCTGGACAAAGAGTCATTGTCTTCAGGTTGAGATAAAAAAGAAGTTCTTTTCATTAATGAAAAACTGATAAGTCATCAGTCTAGGTACAGAGCAAGACTTTCATTGGAGTAAAGAGAAAAACAAAAACAACATGGGAAACCCATGGACTCCAGCAGTCTGCTTGGCTGCGCCTTGAACTTCTTGATCTTCATCTTCTGTCTTCGTGTCTTCATGTTCCTAAGCTTGTTCCACTCTCACTTGTTTTTCGTTGATTTGAGGTCTTATCCTCTTGGCTAATCTTCCTCATGATCATCGGATGAAATAGAAAGATCATTTTGCTTGATCGTCTTCAGTCTTTTGAGAATAAGTCTCTTAAGAATTTCCCCCTTTTTGGCAACATAAAAAAGGTGGGATTTTGACTGAAGGATGAAGCTAAGACCACTGCGTGGAAACAGAATCGCAGAATGGTCCAGAGAAAGATGTTGAGGGTCAGAGGTAGATGGAGAACGCGGAGGGTTTAGAAAAGAAAAATAAAGAGTGATGGGAGGAGGGATGAAGGAGACGAAGAAAGGGGTAGGGACTGGTTTGCATGGCTCTCGAGACTGGAAAGAAGAGAGCAGCAATCATGCAAACCAAAGGAGGTTGAGGAGAGGGTTGATGGTGAAGAGAAAGAAGCATATGAGAAGAAGTGTATGGGAAAGGAAAATCGAATCAGTGGCTATCGTGAGGATAGACACTGTCGATGTAGCGCCGGTTGACAACGAGCTCCTGCTCATTGTTGTTGCTCCGCATCGAAACTCCACAAAAGGCGAGAGGCCTTTTGGTGAAGACGATGAAGTCTGTCCTATTTCAGACAAGTACTTCAAGCCGATGCACCGGGCATGAGGATAGAAGACACTCGCTTCGCTGGATACAAGTGAGGGTAGAGCAAACTTTGACGTCGGAGAGACGTTGAGATCCAGTGGAAGGGTCCAGTGAAGACCAGGTATGTGAGCGTCATTCTTCCACTCCATGACTTTGCAGTCATAGATTTTTCCTTTAGTCGGAACAATTTTTCTCTGCAACTTTGGAAAGATTGAAAGTTTTTCTCACAGTGAAGGCTGTGGAGAGTTGTTAGTTGATGCAGAAAAATCGTGAAGACAACATGGTATAAATAGACAAGATGTGAACCATGTAAGAAGATGAAAAGGTTTTTCGAAAACTGTGCCTAAAATGTATTTGAAGAAAAATTCACGTCCGCCGTCACTGCGAGGGACTGTGTCTTCAAAAAGTTAAGAGGCATCATTGCATTCTGTCATGTCAATGAGCTTCTCAAGAAATTTTATTGCAGAGGCAAAAAGGTTGGAAAGATTTTTGGCAAAAGATCAGGACAAGTTCAATCAAAACAGATTTTCCCTTTTAAAAATCTTGTCCTTCTCGGATATTCCATTTTCCAACAATCAGTTAAAGTTTTTAAAAGAAACTAATCAGTTAGAGAAAAGATTTTGAACTAAAAACTCAAAACTCTTAACTGAAATAACTGATTTAAAAAGTAAGCTTTTAAAATACTTACTGATCAACTGAACATTGTAGTCAGTTGATACCACTTGATCCTGGTTGATTCATCAGGATGACTTCTTCTTCAGATGAGCGTTCAGGCGTCATTGCTTTCCACGTTGGCAATCGTAGGATCAGCAGTTGGTTGACCACCAGTCAGCATGACTGTTTGAGAAAGTCTTCAAACACAGCATCACTCTTCAGGGTTGATGAGGCCGATCTTTCCACATAGATCATTGAACCTCTCTTCTGGAAGAGCCTTGGTCAGCAGGTCCGCTCTCTGAATAGCAGTGGGAATCCATTCCACAGAGATATTCTTCTTTTCGACATGATCACGGATGAAGTGATGTCGAATAGCAATATGCTTAACTCTGGTGTGATGAACTGGATTCTGGGAGATTGCAATAGCACTGGAGCTGTCGCAATAGATAGGAACTTCCTTTTCGTCGATCCCATAGTCCTTTAATTGATGGACTAACCACAGGATTTGTGAGCAGCAGCTTTCGGCAGCAACATATTCAGCTTCAGTTGTAGAGATGGCGACTGAAGTCTGCTTCTTTGAAAATCAAGAGATGAGCTTGTTGCCTAGGAATTGACATGTTCCGGAGGTTGATTTGCGATCAAGCTTGCATCCACCGAAGTCTGAGTCTGAATATCCGGTGAGCTTGATGTCGTCGTCTGCTGGATACCACAATCCTAAATTGGGTGTGCCTTTGAGATATCTCAGAATCCGCTTTGCTGCATCCAAATGAGCTTCCTTAGGATCTGATTGATATCTTGCACATACCCCGACTGCAAATGCGATGTCTGGTCTGCTCGCAGTCAAATACAGCAAAGATCCAATGATTTCTCTGTACTTCGTCGGAGATACAGATTTTCCTTCTGAACCTGGATCAACTTTCCAGTTTGTGTTCATTGGGATCTTGACTGACTTCATGTGCTGAATACCGAACTTGGCTATCAGTTCCTTGGCATACTTGGACTGACTTATCAGTATTCCTTCGTTGGTCTGCTTGACTTGCAATCCGAGAAAGAAATTCATTTCTCCCATCATGGACATTTGGAACTTGTTGGTCATGATGTCAGCAAACTTCTTGCACATGCGTTCGGATTTGGATCCGAAAATTATGTCATCGACATAAATCTGAACAAGCAAGAGATCTTCTCCTTCTTTGAGAGTGAACAGAGTTCTGTCCACAGATCCTTTCTTGAAACCTTGTTCAACAAGATACTCCGAGAGAGTATCATACCACGCTCTTGGTGCTTGCTTCAATCCATAGAGCGCTTTATTTAGCTTGTACACCTTTTCTGGTCCAGCAACCTCAAACCCTGGAGGTTGTTCCACGTAGACTTCATTTGTGAGCACTCCATTAAGAAATGCACACTTGACATACATTTGGTGTACCTTGAAACCTTTGTGAGTTGCGAAGGCTAAGAAGAGTCTGACTGCTTCTAATCTGGCAACTGGAGCGAACGTCTCATCGTAGTCGATTCCTTCTTCTTGACTGTATCCTTTAGCTACAAGCCTTGCTTTGTTTCTCACAACGTTTCATTCTTCGTCTTCCTTGTTCTTGAAAATCCATTTCAAGCCAATCACTTTTGCATCGTTTGGTCGATCCACAAGCTCCCAAACTGAATTCCGGTTGAATTCGTTGAGTTCTTCTAGCATTGCGATGACACAATGAGTAGACTTCAGAGCTTCTTCAATATCCTTGGGCTCTATAGATGATAAGAAACAGCTGAAAATCTTATCTTCGTTGATGCAGTTCTGATTGATGTCAAAGACGAGGTCGCACATTGATCTCCGAGTCTTGACGCCATCTGATGGTTCTCCAATGATGTTCTCCTTTGAGTGGAGTTCAAACCATCTTCGATACTTCTTGATCTCTTCTGGAAATGGTGGGGCTTCTTCGGTCAGAATGGTTCTGAGGTGTTGAGCACCTTCTGGAGCAGGGGATAGTTGAGCTGGAGCTGCTTCACCACGTTCAACTCGATCTTCAGCAACTGGAGTTCCCCCTTGACTGATGCCATCTGCATTGGCTCCAGTCTGAACTTCAGACCTTTGGCTGATCTTTTGATACTGAAGTATCTCAGTTTCTTCATCTTTGCCTGGTCCCCACACCAAGATAGTAGAGGGCTCAGTGTTGTGGATTTCAGCTTTGGAACCTTCAGTGTTCTGGACACACTTTTCAGCTTCTTGTTCCCTGAAATCATCTGTAGACTCATCAAAGATCACATGAGGTGTTTCTTCAACACAAAGAGTTTGAGAATTAAACACTCGATAAGCTTTGCTTGAACGTTCTGTTCCAGAGTATCCAAGGAAGACTCTTGGATCAGTTTTGCTATCGAAGGTGTTTAACCTCTTCTTATCATTGTTGTGGATGAAACACTTAGAACCGAAAGCATGAAAGTAGGCAATCGATGGCTTTCTGTTCTTCCATAACTCGTATGGAGTTTTTCCATGTCTCTGAGTGAGGAAGGAGCGATTCTGCGTGTAGCATGCGTTGTTGACTGCTTCGGCCCAAAACTTCAAGGAGAGTTTTGATTCGGCTAGCATCGTCCTTGCTGCTTCCTTCAAAGACCGGTTTTTTCTTTCTGCAACTCCGTTCTGCTGTGGAGTTCTTGCTGCAGAAGTTTGATGACTGATTCCTTGTTCATCACAATACTTACGAATGACAGTATTGCGGAACTCAATCCCACGATCTGATCTGATGCTGATGATGTTGACTTCCTTTTCAACGCTCAGTCTTCTCAGCAGCTTTGGCAGTTCCTCCAGCGTCTCTTTCTTCTTGAAGAGAAAGATAACCCAAGTATATCGTGAATAATCATCCACAACTACTAAGGTGTACTTCCTACCGTTGTAGCTTCTTGGAGTGATCGGGCCAAATAGATCCATGTGAAGTAGATGCAGAATTCTTTCAGAGGAGTGTCCTGACTTTGACTTGAATGACATCCGCGTCTGCTTTCCTCTGTGGCATGCTTCACATTCTTGCTTCTTCTGGAACACAATAGAAGGGAGACCTTCTACCAGTTGATGTTTAGCAAGCTTGTTGATCGTCTTGAAGTTGAGATGGTTGAGTCTCTTGTGCCACAGCTAGTTGAGCTCCGAGCTGCTCTTGCTGATGAGATATGTTTCTGGTGGGCTGTCTTCCCAAGAAACGACGTATAGACTCCTTTGTCTGAATCCTTTCAGAACCACCTTCTTTTGATTGTTTCTAACAGTGAATTCATCCTTCTTGATCTTCACTGTGAAACCACTGTCACAAAATTGACTCACAGACAACAGATTATGTTTAAGACCAGAAACAAAGCTAACATTACTGATACTGGCGTTACCCATGTTGAGCACACCGTAGCCTTTTGTTTTTCCGATTGAGTTGTCTCCGAATGCAACTTTGGATCCAGCTTTCTCAACATACTGAGATAGATATTCTTTGTAGCCCGTCATGTGCTTCGAACAACCACTATCCAGATACCACGTTCTGATTGAAGCTTTGACCTCTTCCTTCTTTTTGTGTTTCCTGACATTGACCTGCAAGGAAGAGTTGCTTCAGGCACCCAATCAAGTTTTGGGTCCTTCGATGTTAGCTCGAGTTCCCTTTGGAACCCATATCTGCTTCAGAATTGGTCTGGCTAATCTCTTGCGCTTTGTTGATTGTCTGATTGACGTCGTTGGCGCTTCAGTTGGCACACGAGCATTCTTCTGTTGAGAAATTCCTTTGAAGGCCTCACTCTTGCAGTAGTTCAGTCTGATGAGTGGTTGAGGTCTTCTTTGCTCGGCGAAGTATCTTCCTTGAGATACTCGAGTCTTTGCAGACTTGTGGAGACTTGACTGATGTCCAGTTGCTTGTTGTCGTGGATGTCGCTTGGCTCGACTGGACTCAACATTGTTTGGTCTCCATGGATGTTGTTCCTTTTGAAACTGAGCTGATGTCAGTCTCTGACTGATGTGGCCTTTCTTCCCCCTGGATTGGTGAGGAAGATTCTTCTTGACTCCTGATGTTCCCTCCCCGATCTTTGACTGAAATCTGCTTTCCAGTCTTCTCAGTAGGGTGATCTAGTTGGGGGCCACCTTTGCTCGTCTGTAGCTCCGTGGAGGTGGAACATTTGATCTAGCCATCAGTCTGCGTTTGCGAACTTTATCCATATCATGATCTCTTGATTCTTCTGATGTTGTGATTTCAGAAGGATCGTCCTTTGAAATTGATCATGACATTCTTTCCTTTGTCAGCTGCAACCTTTCCTCCGATGCTTTTAACAAGGCCTTTCGATGGAAAGTTGTTCATCATGGGAGACTGCATCGTGCAGTTCTTGACTGTTTCTTCCAGCTTGTGATTGAGCCTCTTGATCTCATGAGATGCTCTCTCACATTCTGAGTTGGAGATTCTGAGCTTTTCTTCCAGTCGGCTGTTCTCCATGATTAGCTGATCAAGACAAGTTTCATCCGGAAAGTAGATGATTGTCTGATTCTTAGCTCGTTCATCATTGATCTCCTTGTCCATTTTCTGATTCTGCTTGAGGAGATCTTCGAACATTTTCCTCAGCTGACAGTGATCAGTTATGAGCTGATCAAACTCGTCAGTTTCATCGGATGAGCTATCTCCAGATTCTGAGTGGTCTCCTGAAAGCATCAGGAAGTTATCAGTATAACGAGTTTTTGAATGAGAGATTACCTCTGAGCCATTCATTCCATTGTCGTAGCTGTTGTCAGCCACGCTTTCTGATTCATTGGCCATCAGGGCTCGGCTCTCATCGTCTGAGCTGGAACTGTCGAAGTCGGATGATTCTGATGTGTCTTTGGAAGAGTCAGCATCGTCAGCAACCATCGCTTTCTTCTTCGAAAAGCTGCGATCTTTCTTAGCTTTAAGCTCTCTGCGCTCAGCTAGAGTCAGATCAGGGCATTCATTTCGAAAGTGCCCTTTCTTTCTACATCCAAAGCATTCCATGTCTTTGATGTCGTAAGCGGCTGCCTTCCTTTCTCCGCTTCGATCTGTGGAATGTCTAGAGTTGCTTTCTCTTTCTTTTCCTTTGTAATGCTGCTTGTGGAACCTTCTGTACTTCCGAAACTTGGACTCCTTTTGTTGAATCTTTCAGTCAACAAAGCATATTGACTGAAGAAGTCCTCAGGGTTGAGTTCCGTTGGTTCCTTGATATGCTTCTTGCCTTCTCTTGTTGAGGCTTTCAATGCTACTCCTCTTGAGGTTGATGGACCATCTTCGTCTGATCCTCCAGCCTTCTTGTTTCCAAGATTTCTCAGAAGGTCGAACTCATTTGCCATGAGATCGGAGGAAAGCTTGTTTGTCGGGAGCTGACTGAAACCTGGCTTATGCTGATGAGCGACTGAGTAGATCTGCCATTCTCCACGTGGCAGTGCTCAAAGAATCTTCAGGTTGATTTCTCTTTGAGTGTATTTGTCTTTGGAAATGGATTGAACTTCATTCAAAATTTGGTTGAATCTAAGTTCCATTTCCTCGACAGATTCATTCTTGAGCATGAGGAAGGAGTCGAACTAATGGCAAGCTATGTATAGCTTATTCTCCTTGATTTCCTCGGAACATACGCACATTTTTTCCAGAATATCCCACATCTCCTTTGCAGTTCCGCACTTGATGATCTTCATGACATGCTTGTCGGGAACGGTGCCGGAGATGATGCTTTTGGCGAGGTTGTCTAGCTCATCTTGCTTCCTTTCTTCGGTGGTGAAGTCTGCTTTTTGCTAGGGCTGGACCTCATCGTAAGGATCTTGTTGTAGATCAACAAGAACCTTTTTGACGGTTTCGGTGATGGTGATCGGTCCGCTGGTGATGACTTCCCACATTCGGCAATGTTAGACGGTGAGGAAGCTTTCAAGCTGAAACTTCCATATGTCGTATTTTTCAGTTGGTATCAGCAGTCTTCAATCTTCAGTCCTTCGTTCTTCAGCCTTCAGTCCTTCGTTCTTCAGTCTTCAGTCTTCGATACCGCAAACTAAACTAGAAACGAACTCTAACACTTGAGTTCAAAACAATTCTAGTCTATTACAGTTAAGTCCTATGAATTTTGGTATCATCAAAACAAGGATTAGGACATTCCACAAGGTTCCCAACAGAAGTTGAAGGCAACCTCTTCAACACTGTCGATAAAATCACATTAGTGTTTGGTCTAATTTTTCTCGGTGGCGTTTGATGACATTGCTAAACAACCATTGCCATATACTTGGCATAAATAATTAACATGACAAGCTTGCAGGGTTCTACAACATGCCTACAAGACAAGCTTTCGAGTTTCTATAACATTTTTTCCCAAACACAAATTGCATACCAAAAAATGGATTTCCTTATGCTAAAACTAAAAATTCTGTGAAAGCCAACACGTGTCAGCTTCGTGTGCCATTGACTCAAAATACCCATCCGGCATATGCTCAGAATGATTAAATATCTACATCTCATATTTCCACCAGTTCACCACAATAAAGCATTTGAAATCATCGTTTATACTAAAAATTAACAATAAGCATTTATCAATTCAAATGTGAGATAATCTCTATTTTATAAAATTGACCATTCCAAAAGATCTTTTACGACTTCTGACAGATGAAAACCGAAAGGCAACCATTGACAGACTGATTCTAAGAACCATCAATGCCTCTAAGTCATCACAAACACAGCACACTGAATATCAAATGATGTCAAACTTTAAGCCCGGCAACAAAGATCCCACTCACAATATAAAGATATGAATCAACTCAGCAATAGTCTAAGCAGAATCCTTCTCTGGGAAACAACTTAATACATAGCAAAACCTCAATGCTGAGGGCAAACACAAACGAAAAGGAACTTACGAGTAAAGATCAAGAGCTCTTTGGATTACGTAGACGGCATTGTTGTACTTTGTCTTCAACCTTGTATCATCACTTTCTCTTATGGCCTTATCGATCTCCATTTTGACTTTAAATCAAAGTATCCTTCTGCAAGGTTCCTAAAGGGCAAAAAAGTTAACAAAAAATCAACCAAAACTATCTTTGAATTCAAGAAACTGAATGTAAACAAGTAGTTTTCGTGAAATTCAATAGTTGAAAAACATAAGTGCCCAATTACTAATCAATCCTTTTATTGAAAAAGAAAGAAACATTTTTTACATAAACTCGAGAAAGAATTCATTGTCAAGAACCACAATTCGCTTACTTCGATGCAAAACGTAAATGGGTTTTCCATGGATTGAAAACATTCAAATTAAACGATTCACATTCAATCAAATAACTAAATCAACACACAAATAAAGACATACACAAATTCAGATATATACTTGGAGATTTATGCTGGAAGAAACTTAAGAAATATTTGCCTTATTTCAAGACTCAAAGGAGAGTAGGATTTAAGAAGGTTCGCAAATTTAGAAAAATCCTTGTGTGCATCACTTGTGCGGCTGTGCCTCGCGGTCGCGGCCCTCGCCTTTTATTTCTTTTTATTCGGATTGCTCTACAATAAATTAAAATTATATCCGTCTCCCAAATGCAACTCCACTTTGTTTTTTTTCTAAACCAATAATGTTCCAAGATACCCTTCAAAAAAAATATTCCAAGATAAAATATTCCATGACAATGAAATTCATGGAAGGAAATGAAAATTTAACGTTGAATTCAAAGATTGCTTTTTTTTTTTTCAAGGTTTAAACTTCGGGTGGTACTTCTCATCCACTCTCGTTTAATTTTATTTTAAATACGTCTTAGCCTAAGCTGAAATACGTGAAAAACATTATTTGTAATATAATATAGTTATATTTTACAATAAAATCACAATTAAGTAATGTCCTAGTCACATAGAATTTATACAAATAAGTGATTAGATTCGCTTGTATATTTATTCGCGTCATGTGATGGTTTATGATGTGGACTTATATGAAGTATTAGAAAATGATCACAAATTGATACCTAATTTTTTGGGTTATCTTTTAAAAAATACTAAAATAAATGAAAAAAGATGTAGATAGAAATGTATTTTGTGCGTGTGGTGTGTGTAAAATTTTGTGGAGTTTGTGTTTCTTAATTGAAGTCTGTTTTTTTTCTTTTCTTTTCTTCTTTAGGTAAGTGTGTGGAGAATAAAAATGCATTTTAGATATAGCATGGTGTCAAATTGTTTCGATTGTGATATGTAGTAGTCATTCTCAAATATAAATATCTACATATTTTATGATTTTTTCATTTCTTATAGTTAGATATATATACTTAGCTTCGTTTTCTGGTTCTTTCGAATACATACTTAATATGTAAATATAAATATCACATAAAACTTTATCAACACATCAAATTTGACACGATATTATCTCAAACTTTATCATGAATACAAACTCTGTTTCATTACGTAACCATGTTTTTTCAAATAATTAATGCAATAATTCTGAAAAGTCCAAGCAAAATTCCAAGAAGTTTCTGAAGGAAAACCCACCATGAATTCCACAAAGAAATTTCAATAAGAAATTGCTTAGGAAATTTTAGCAGCCCACAAAAAATACAAGTTGCAATGGAATATGACCTACCAATCGATATTTAAAATTTAAAAGTGCTAGAAAACAAAATCATCATCATCATCTAACTTAAATTTACGTGGAAATTTCAGTAGACATATATATCATAGTATAATTTTTGAAAAGTCAAAGAAGCATTCAACAACGCAATCAATCTGGGAAAAGAATTGCAAACAAGAAAACCAATATCCATTTTTGAAACTCCTACTACACCAAGAACTGCAAGATTCAGTTCCAAGATCATCGACTAACAAAAACTCGCACTAGTTAAGACGAAAGCAGCAAGAAAGGCAGACGCGTTTCTTGGTCATAAAGAGTCGCATTAGTCTTCTTCCCACACTGCAACCAAGAACTCGGCCATCTTCTGTTCGTGTATAAAGTAGTTGTGACAACGGTACCAAACTCAAAAAAGGCTAATATGAAAGGGGAAAAAATGGTTGAAGAACTTACAGATAAAGGAACTGGTTTATCAAAACGCCCCTCCATGAACGTGTTCGAGCTACAAGACCACCAACTTCCAATATGAGGTTACAAAAATCTCAAGTTTGTTTTGGATTGTTCCCAGTTTGTCGAATAGGCCTTCATTAAAGGGGTAGGATAAGAGAAGAGATACGAGTAAGAACATACCAGTGCCTCGTTGGCTCCCTAGGCTTTTGTGGGGAAGCTTTCAAGCCGAAACTTCCATATGTCGTATTTTTCAGTTGGTATCAGCAGTCTTCAGTCTTCAGTCCTTCGTTCTTCAGTCTTCAGTCTTCGATACCGCAAACTAAACTAGAAACGAACTCTAACACTTGAGTTCAAAACAATTCTAGTCTATTACAGTTAAGTCCTATAAATTTTGGTATCATCAAAACAAGGATTAGGATATTCCACAAGGTTCCCAACAGAAGTTGAAGGCAACCTCTTCAACACTGTCGATAAAATCACTTTAGTGTTTGGTCTAATTTTTCTCGGTGGCGTTTGATGACATTGCTAAACAACCATTGCCATATACTTGGCATAAATAATTAACATGACAAGCTTGCGGGGTTCTATAACATGCCTACAAGACAAGCTTTCGAGTTTCTATAACATTTTTTCCCAAACACAAATTGCATACCAAAAAATGGATTTCCTTATGCTAAAACTAAAAATTCTGTGAAAGCCAACACGTGTCAGCTTCGTGGGCCATTGACTCAAAATCCCCATCCGGCATATGCTCAGAATGATTAAATATCTACATCTCATATTTCCACCAGTTCACCACAATAAAGCATTTGAAATCATCGTTTATACTAAAAATTAACAATAAGCATTTATCAATTCAAATGTGAGATAATCTCTATTTTATAAAATTGACCATTCCAAAAGATCTTTTACGACTTCTGACAGATGAAAACCGAAAGGCAACCATTGACAGACTGATTCTAAGAACCATCAATGCCTCTAAGTTATCACAAACACAGCACACTGAATATCAAATGATGTCAAACTTTAAGCCCGGCAACAAAGATCCCACTCACAATATAAAGATATGAATCAACTCAGCAATAGTCTAAGCAGAATCCTTCTCTGGGAAACAACTTAATACATAGCAAAACCTCAATGCTGAGGGCAAACACAAACGAAAAGGAACTTACGAGTAAAGAGCAAGAGCTCTTTGGATTACGTAGACGACATTGTTGTACTTTGTCTTCAACCTTGTATCATCACTTTCTCTTATGGCCTTATCGATCTCCATTTTGACTTTAAATCAAAGTATCCTTCTGCAAGGTTCCTAAAGGGCAAAAAAGTTAACAAAAAATCAACCAAAACTATCTTTGAATTCAAGAAACTGAATGTAAACAAGTAGTTTTCGTGAAATTCAATAGTTGAAAAACATAAGTGCCCAATTACTAATCAATCCTTTTATTGAAAAAGAAAGAAACATTTTTTACATCAACTCGAGAAAGAATTCATTGTCAAGAACCACAATTCGCTTACTTCGATGCAAAACGTAAATGGGTTTTCCATGGATTGAAAACATTCAAATTAAACAATTCACATTCAATCAAATAACTAAATCAACACACAAATAAAGACATACTCAAATTCAGATATATACTTGGAGATTTATGCTGGAAGAAACTTAAGAAATATTTGCCTTATTTCAAGACTCAAAGGAGAGTAGGATTTAAGAAGGTTCGCAAATTTAGAAAAATCCTTGTGTGCATCACTTCTGCGGCTGTGCCTCGCGGTCGCGGCCCTCGCCTTTTATTTCTTTTTATTCGGATTGCTCTACAATAAATTAAAATTATATCCGTCTCCCAAATGCAACTCCACTTTGTTTTTTTTCTAAACCAATAATGTTCCAAGATACCCTTCAAAAAAAATATTCCAAGATAAAATATTCCATGACAATGAAATTCATGGAAGGAAATGAAAATTTAACGTTGAATTCAAAGATTGCTTTTTTTTTCAAGGTTTAAACTTCGGGTGGTACTTCTCATCCACTCTCGTTTAATTTTATTTTAAATACGTCTTAGCCTAAGCTGAAATACGTGAAAAACATTATTTGTAATATAATATAGTTATATTTTACAATAAAATCATAATTAAGTAATGTCCAAGTCACATAGAATTTATACAAATAAGTGATTAGATTCACTTGTATATTTATTCGCGTCATGTGATGGTTTATGATGTGGACTTATATGAAGTATTAGAAAATGATCACAAATTGATACCTAATTTTTTGGGTTATCTTTTAAAAAATACTAAAATAAATGAAAAAAGATGTAGATAGAAATGTATTTTGTGCGTGTGGTGTGTGTAAAATTTTGTGGAGTTTGTGTTTCTTAATTGAAGTCTGTTTTTTTTCTTTTCTTTTCTTCTTTAGGTAAGTGTGTGGAGAATAAAAATGCATTTTAGATATAGCATGGTGTCAAATTGTTTCGATTGTGATATGTAGTAGTCATTCTCAAATATAAATATCTACATATTTTATGATTTTTTTCATTTCTTATAGTTAGATATATATACTTAGCTTCGTTTTCTGGTTCTTTCGAATACATACTTAATATGTAAATATAAATATCACGTAAAACTTTATCAACATATCAAATTTGACACGATATTATCTCAAACTTTATCATGAATACAAACTCTGTTTCATTACGTAACCATGTTTTTTCAAATAATTAATGCAATAATTCTGAAAAGTCCAAGCAAAATTCCAAGAAGTTTCTGAAGGAAAACCCACCATGAATTCCACAAAGAAATTTCAATAAGAAATTGCTTAGGAAATTTTAGCAGCCCACAAAAAATACAAGTTGCAATGGAATATGACCTACCAATCGATATTTAAAATTTAAAAGTGCTAGAAAACAAAATCATCATCATCATCTAACTTAAATTTACGTGGAAATTTCAGTAGACATATATATCATAGTATAATTTTTGAAAAGTCAAAGAAGCATTCAACAACGCAATCAATCTGGGAAAAGAATTGCAAACAAGAAAACCAATATCCATTTTTGAAACTCCTACTACACCAAGAACTGCAAGATTCAGTTCCAAGATCATCGACTAACAAAAACTCGCACTAGTTAAGACGAAAGCAGCAAGAAAGGCAGACGCGTTTCTTGGTCATAAAGAGTCGCATTAGTCTTCTTCCCACACTGCAACCAAGAACTCGGCCATCTTCTGTTCGTGTATAAAGTAGTTGTGACAACGGTACCAAACTCAAAAAGGCTAATATGAAAGGGGAAAAAATGGTTGAAGAACTTACAGATAAAGGAACTGGTTTATCAAAACGCCCCTCCATGAACGTGTTCGAGCTACAAGACCACCAACTTCCAATATGAGGTTACAAAAATCTCAAGTTTGTTTTGGATTGTTCCCAGTTTGTCGAATAGGCCTTCATTAAAGGGGTAGGATAAGAGAAGAGATACGAGTAAGAACATACCAGTGCCTCGTTGGCTCCCTAGGCTTTTGTGGGGAAGCTTTCAAGCCGAAACTTCCATATGTCGTATTTTTCAGTTGGTATCAGCAGTCTTCAGTCTTCAGTCCTTCGTTCTTCAGTCTTCAGTCTTCGATACCGCAAACTAAACTAGAAACGAACTCTAACACTTGAGTTCAAAACAATTCTAGTCTATTACAGTTAAGTCCTATGAATTTTGGTATCATCAAAACAAGGATTAGGATATTCCACAAGGTTCCCAACAGAAGTTGAAGGCAACCTCTTCAACACTGTCGATAAAATCACTTTAGTGTTTGGTCTAATTTTTCTCGGTGGCGTTTGATGACATTGCTAAACAACCATTGCCATATACTTGGCATAAATAATTAACATGACAAGCTTGCGGGGTTCTATAACATGCCTACAAGACAAGCTTTCGAGTTTCTATAACATTTTTTCCCAAACACAAATTGCATACCAAAAAATGGATTTCCTTATGCTAAAACTAAAAATTCTGTGAAAGCCAACACGTGTCAGCTTCGTGGGCCATTGACTCAAAATCCCCATCCGGCATATGCTCAGAATGATTAAATATCTACATCTCATATTTCCACCAGTTCACCACAATAAAGCATTTGAAATCATCGTTTATACTAAAAATTAACAATAAGCATTTATCAATTCAAATGTGAGATAATCTCTATTTTATAAAATTGACCATTCCAAAAGATCTTTTACGACTTCTGACAGATGAAAACCGAAAGGCAACCATTGACAGACTGATTCTAAGAACCATCAATGCCTCTAAGTTATCACAAACACAGCACACTGAATATCAAATGATGTCAAACTTTAAGCCCGGCAACAAAGATCCCACTCACAATATAAAGATATGAATCAACTCAGCAATAGTCTAAGCAGAATCCTTCTCTGGGAAACAACTTAATACATAGCAAAACCTCAATGCTGAGGGCAAACACAAACGAAAAGGAACTTACGAGTAAAGAGCAAGAGCTCTTTGGATTACGTAGACGACATTGTTGTACTTTGTCTTCAACCTTGTATCATCACTTTCTCTTATGGCCTTATCGATCTCCATTTTGACTTTAAATCAAAGTATCCTTCTGCAAGGTTCCTAAAGGGCAAAAAAATTAACAAAAAATCAACCAAAACTATCTTTGAATTCAAGAAACTGAATGTAAACAAGTAGTTTTCGTGAAATTCAATAGTTGAAAAACATAAGTGCCCAATTACTAATCAATCCTTTTATTGAAAAAGAAAGAAACATTTTTTACATCAACTCGAGAAAGAATTCATTGTCAAGAACCACAATTCGCTTACTTCGATGCAAAACGTAAATGGGTTTTCCATGGATTGAAAACATTCAAATTAAACGATTCACATTCAATCAAATAACTAAATCAACACACAAATAAAGACATACACAAATTCAGATATATACTTGGAGATTTATGCTGGAAGAAACTTAAGAAATATTTGCCTTATTTCAAGACTCAAAGGAGAGTAGGATTTAAGAAGGTTCGCAAATTTAGAAAAATCCTTGTGTGCATCACTTGTGCGGCTGTGCCTCGCGGTCGCGGCCCTCGCCTTTTATTTCTTTTTATTCGGATTGCTCTACAATAAATTAAAATTATATCCGTCACCCAAATGCAACTCCACTTTGTTTTTTTTCTAAACCAATAATGTTCCAAGATACCCTTCAAAAAAAATATTCCAAGATAAAATATTCCATGACAATGAAATTCATGGAAGGAAATGAAAATTTAACGTTGAATTCAAAGATTGCTTTTTTTTTTTCAAGGTTTAAACTTCGGGTGGTACTTCTCATCCACTCTCGTTTAATTTTATTTTAAATACGTCTTAGCCTAAGCTGAAATACGTGAAAAACATTATTTGTAATATAATATAGTTATATTTTACAATAAAATCATAATTAAGTAATGTCCAAGTCACATAGAATTTATACAAATAAGTGATTAGATTCACTTGTATATTTATTCGCGTCATGTGATGGTTTATGATGTGGACTTATATGAAGTATTAGAAAATGATCACAAATTGATACCTAATTTTTTGGGTTATCTTTTAAAAAATACTAAAATAAATGAAAAAAGATGTAGATAGAAATGTATTTTGTGCGCGTGGTGTGTGTAAAATTTTGTGGAGTTTGTGTTTCTTAATTGAAGTCTGTTTTTTTTTCTTTTCTTTTCTTCTTTAGGTAAGTGTGTGGAGAATAAAAATGCATTTTAGATATAGCATGGTGTCAAATTGTTCCGATTGTGATATGTAGTAGTCATTCTCAAATATAAATATCTACATATTTTTTGATTTTTTCATTTCTTATAGTTAGATATATATACTTAGCTTCGTTTTCTGGTTCTTTCGAATACATACTTAATATGTAAATATAAATATCACATAAAACTTTATCAACACATCAAATTTGACACGATATTATCTCAAACTTTATCATGAATACAAACTCTGTTTCATTACGTAACCATATTTTTTCAAATAATTAATGCAATAATTCTGAAAAGTCCAAGCAAAATTCCAAGAAGTTTCTGAAGGAAAACCCACCATGAATTCCACAAAGAAATTTCAATAAGAAATTGCTTAGGAAATTTTAGCAGCCCACAAAAAATACAAGTTGCAATGGAATATGACCTACCAATCGATATTTAAAATTTAAAAGTGCTAGAAAACAAAATCATCATCATCATCTAACTTGAATTTACGTGGAAATTTCAGTAGACATATATATCATAGTATAATTTTTGAAAAGTCAAAGAAGCATTCAACAACGCAATCAATCTGGGAAAAGAATTGCAAACAAGAAAACCAATATCCATTTTTGAAACTCCTACTACACCAAGAACTACAAGATTCAGTTCCAAGATCATCGACTAACAAAAACTCGCACTAGTTAAGACGAAAGCAGCAAGAAAGGCAGACGCGTTTCTTGGTCATAAAGAGTCGCATTAGTCTTCTTCCCACACTGCAACCAAGAACTCGGCCATCTTCTGTTCGTGTATAAAGTAGTTGTGACAACGGTACCAAACTCAAAAAGGCTAATATGAAAGGGGGAAAAAATGGTTGAAGAACTTACAGATAAAGGAACTGGTTTATCAAAACGCCCCTCCATGAACGTGTTCGAGCTACAAGACCACCAACTTCCAATATGAGGTTACAAAAATCTCAAGTTTGTTTTGGATTGTTCCCAGTTTGTCGAATAGGCCTTCATTAAAGGGGTAGGATAAGAGAAGAGATACGAGTAAGAACATACCAGTGCCTCGTTGGCTCCCTAGGCTTTTGTGGGGAAGCTTTCAAGCCGAAACTTCCATATGTCGTATTTTTCAGTTGGTATCAGCAGTCTTCAGTCTTCAGTCCTTCGTTCTTCAGTCTTCAGTCTTCGATACCGCAAACTAAACTAGAAACGAACTCTAACACTTGAGTTCAAAACAATTCTAGTCTATTACAGTTAAGTCCTATGAATTTTGGTATCATCAAAACAAGGATTAGGATATTCCACAAGGTTCCCAACAGAAGTTGAAGGCAACCTCTTCAACACTGTCGATAAAATCACTTTAGTGTTTGGTCTAATTTTTCTCGGTGGCGTTTGATGACATTGCTAAACAACCATTGCCATATACTTGGCATAAATAATTAACATGACAAGCTTGCGGGGTTCTATAACATGCCTACAAGACAAGCTTTCGAGTTTCTATAACATTTTTTCCCAAACACAAATTGCATATCAAAAAATGGATTTCCTTATGCTAAAACTAAAAATTCTGTGAAAGCCAACACGTGTCAGCTTCGTGGGCCATTGACTCAAAATCCCCATCCGGCATATGCTCAGAATGATTAAATATCTACATCTCATATTTCCACCAGTTCACCACAATAAAGCATTTGAAATCATCGTTTATACTAAAAATTAACAATAAGCATTTACCAATTCAAATGTGAGATAATCTCTATTTTATAAAATTGACCATTCCAAAAGATCTTTTACGACTTCTGACAGATGAAAACCGAAAGGCAACCATTGACAGACTGATTCTAAGAACCATCAATGCCTCTAAGTTATCACAAACACAGCACACTGAATATCAAATGATGTCAAACTTTAAGCCCGGCAACAAAGATCCCACTCACAATATAAAGATATGAATCAACTCAGCAATAGTCTAAGCAGAATCCTTCTCTGGGAAACAACTTAATACATAGCAAAACCTCAATGCTGAGGGCAAACACAAACGAAAAGGAACTTATGAGTAAAGAGCAAGAGCTCTTTGGATTACGTAGACGTCATTGTTGTACTTTGTCTTCAACCTTGTATCATCACTTTCTCTTATGGTGTTACGACCGGACCTAATTGAGGATAATTAAGCCGGGGAAACCGTGACTAAGGGAGGGAGATTAAAAGCGGGGTAGAAAGGGGAATAATTAAACAAAGAAGGATAGTATTTAATTGATGTTAACAAAAGGAATATTTATAATATAACGAAGGTTTAGTCATATTGACTCAAATAAACTAGTAAGTTCGGATAATTCCAACTTAGCCAAAATATCATAATACTTTTGAGTACGCAGCGGAATAAGGCTCTGATTACATGTATGAAGACATGTATCCCCAGAGTTCATTAATACATAACGATAAGACAAAAGACTCCGCTCGTCACTTCATCACCACCAGCATCTGCTCAACCTGCACATTTAGAAATATATGCAGGGCTGAGTACAAAAGTACTCAGTGGGCACGTATGCCTAAGTATAAAAATACATGCTTCAAAACTGTAAATTGTCATGCCATCATAAACAGTACAGCAAGGGAGTTTTCGTGAAATAGGCCCAAGCTTACTAAATTCATTTGTGATTCTTAAAGTTCGACTGCAGTCTAAGTTCTCTTGTAATCTATCATATCTGGAACTACGTGCCGGAGAGGTGGCCACCTCTCACGGTCACTTGACCGGCCAACCCGCTAGATGACTTACGGTCACTGGTGTACACTAGCCCTGGCAGGATAGCTATCAACTGCTCAGGACCCGAATTCAATTACATAATTTGGCAAAGCCACATCAGATAGATATCATACTGAAATTGAAACATTTTATGGCAAGACAATACTTGAAATAACTTCAATTCAAAGATTTTGTAACGAGATAGTTGTTCAAATGTAACATTTAAACTCATTTGATATATATATATATATATATATATATATATGAAAGTAATGCCCACCTGATAGCAACTCTTGTTGTGGTGTAGTGGCTCTTAATCTAGTTATTGCTCTCCCGCTTGACCTTTATTGCGAGAACTTTAAATAAGAAATTTGCTCGAACAGAATTCTCAAATAATGAGAATGCGAAAATAAATATGCATGACTCTCTTATGCATGATTTATTATCTGGCTTAATAGTTCGGGAAATACTACTATTGATCCTAACTTTCGGATTAAATAAAATAAATAACTTAAATAAGGCTCGTCGCATGAGGTCGGATAATAACTATAATTAATCCGCTCATCTTAGAGTGTTCTAACCCACTTGATAATTAAATAGATCTCGCCCTATTTAATCGATAAAAAGAAAGTAGCTAAATCGAACATCCGCTTAATAACCTCGTAAGAATTAATTGGGCTTAATAAGTGGTTAGGAATTATTAATAATAATACAATAATTAAGTGAGTGAAAGTGGGCCTAAATTAAATAAATAAATACAGCCCATTTATATATAAATCTGGAGCCCAAGTAAAATAATTAAATTTAGGCTGAATGATTAAAATACAAGGCCCAATTGAGATATGATTACTGGGCTCGAATAACTAAATAAATCTGGGCCCCAAATGAAATAGTAACAGGCCAACCAAAATAACATAATTCTGGGCCCAAGTAAAATAATTGAACAGGCCCAAGGAAAATGGTCCAATTACTGAAATAATTACAAGCCCAAACTATAAAATGAAAATTAATCTGGGCTAGATTACATAAGATGCAGAGGCCCAAATAATTAAAGAAATTCGGCCCAAAGAAAATAAATGAGGAGGCCCAACCCCTCCCCCTCAACAATCGGTTCTCTCTCTCACTTTCTCTCACTTCTCAATTTCAGACGCCGCTCAAGACCTCTCTCTCTCTCTCGCCCGCTCTTGTCTCTTCGCGAGCTCCGCCGCGAACTGCTCCGGCGAGGACGACGGCCAGCCGAGCCTCCTCCCTTCGTCTCGCTTCTTCCTCAATTCACATCAGCCCTAACTCACGAATTGAAGGCCTTAATCGAGCCCTAACTCATGAATTGAAGGTCGCCGTCGCCGCTGCAACTGGGTGTCCGGCGAACGGCTGTCGTCTGCGTCTCTGAGGCCGCCGCCTTCGTTCGTCCTCCCTCCTTCCTCAATTGAATGGGGGATCCCCAATGAGGAGCCCTAATTTCCCAAAATCCAAAATCGCCGCCGCCGCTGTAACTCCCGGCGAACAGCCGAGGTCTCGTCCGTCCTCCTGCGTCGGATTCTCTCTTCATTATCCCCCCTCTCTCAAGCCCTCCGAAGGTGATGAAGGGAAAGGCCCTAGTTATTCCCCTATCTGAATTGCTGTCGCCACCAGTGGAGGCCGGCGAGTCCGCGAGCCAGTGAGGTCAGCGTCGCCGTTACGTTCCTCCGGCGACCAGGGAAAGGTCCGGCTTTGTTGTTGCCCTCCGGAGTCAGCGGGTTCGAGCCGTGCTATGCCGCTGCTGGATTCTGGCGGAGGAGGGTACGCCGCTTGTTGCTGTCCTATTCGGTTCCAACGAGGCAGCGGGAGTTCGCCTTCACCGCTGTCATCGTCGTCTCAGCTTCAACCGAACGGGAAAGCCGTCGTTCTTCCTATCGTAAGCTAAGTGTTCTAAATCCTATGGTTGCCTCTATAGGTGTTTATACTGCTCATCGATAAGTTCTGTATTTCTTATGTGAATAAGCCTTCCTGTTTCCTATTCACTCCTTTCATAAAAACATAATATGATGTTGTGACTTGTGCGGCATGAGGGAGTAAACTGAGATAGACTGATCACCTTGAATGTTTGTTTTGGTGGGATGTTGCTGTGGTTGAGTTGATGATAACTGAAATAGAAGGTTGTTGGCTTTTCTCAATACTTGCAGGAGTATAAGAATTTAAGTGGAGGAATTAAAGCCAAATTTACCTCTTGAAGTTTTTGGCAGGGAAATGAACTGATGGTTTATCTTACTTCTTCCATTGTTAGCTGGAGTATCAAATGCTTGAAACTGAAAATGGTAGTATTTGTTGTTGCTTAACGAATGCAGGTAACATTATGGAAGAAGATGGAGAAGTTTAAGCCAAAACTTACCTTGAAGTTGGCAGGGCAATGGATGAAGATTTCTGCTCCAAAAGCTTCTAAGTGCAGAATGAGGAGGATAGTGAATTGGAGACTGGAGTGTGAGGAAAAAGGGCTTGTTAGCTGCACACTTGAGTGTGCTAAAGAATAGGTAGGAGGGTAGGGAGAAGGGGATTGGAGGGGTGGGCGGCTATAGCATAGGGAAAGGGGAGGGTGTAGGGAGAAGGGGATAGGAGGGGAGGGGCTGTAGCTGTAGCAGCAGCAGCAATTTCACACGCCTCTTATCCCTTTTTCTCCTCTTTGCTTTCTTTTTTTGTTTCTATGTTGGCAGATGGTGTTTTTGAATTGTGGGCTTGGAACTTTGTGTGATCATTGTAATAGATATGTTGTAAAAATTGTGCTGTGATAGATAGAATCTTCCAGCGTTGGTCATTTTGTTTCAAAAATGCTAACTTTGATTCTACTATTTAATCGCCTATCTGTGTATCTGTATATTCTAATAAATCTCGTGTCTCGATATTCTATTTCTTGTTTTGCTAATGTCAATAGACTGTAAAATAATTCTAAATTAAATCCGTAGATTTAATTCATCTGATCATCTAATATCTAAATTAAATCCGAAGATTTAATTTTCCTCACAAGTCGGAATAATCCACGACTCGAGTAAAATAATAATAATAATAATAAAAATAATATTTCTATTGCACTTAATAAATAACATGACTTCGCTAAGTCAGTTATAATTCTGAAATAATAGATCATCACTGAAAGACGCAATAATTAATTATTGCATTGCTGGTTTTAATAAATTAAAAGAGCGGGTTACTACATACTACCCCTCTTATCAAAAATTTCGTCCCGAAATTTGCATATCTCTTGCTAAAACAGCTCGGGGTATTTCTCCTTCATCTTGTCTTCAAGCTCCCACGTGGCTTCCTCTTGTCCGTGGTGTTTCCATAAGACTTTCACTGATGTGATTGCCTTATTCCTAAGTTGTTGCACTTTTCGATCTAGAATGGCCTCTGGTCTCTCTTCATAGCTTAAGTCTGGGCTAAGGATCATCTCTTCTTGGTGGATCACATGCTTCGGATCGAAAACGTATTTCCTAAGTTGCGACACGTGGAAGACGTTGTGAACGTTTCCAAAACTTGGCGGTAACGCCAACTTATAGGCCACTGGACCTATCCTCTCTAAAATCTCATAAGGTCCTACGAATCGGGGCCTAAGTTTTCCCTTGACACCAAACCTAGTTATCCCCTTGGTAGGAGATACCTTTAGGAAGACCTTGTCTCCTATTTCAAAATGTAACTCAGTTCGGCGTGCATCAGCGTAAGATTTCTGTCTATCCTGTGCCTCCTTTATCCGCCCTCTGATCTGGCGGACTATCTCAACCATCTCATTGAGTCATTGACCATGTCCGGTCCTAAAACTTTTCTTTCACCCACTTCATCCCAGTAAAGTGGGGATCTGCACTTCCTTCCATACAGCGCATCGTAAGGTGCCATATCAATGGTCGCCTGATAACTATTATTGTAGGCAAACTCGGTCAATGGCAGCACCGCTTCCCAATTTCCGCCTCTGTCTAACACCACTGTTCTTAACATGTCTTCGAGGGTCTGAATTGTCCTTTCAGATTGCCCATCTGTCTGTGGATGGAAGGCGGTGCTGAAATTTAGCCTCGTGCCTAACTCCTTCTGTAAGCTCATCCAAAATCTAGAAGTAAATTTAGAGTCTCAGTCTGAAGTGATCGACACGGGCACGCCGTGTAAGCGCACGATCTCTCGAACATACAACTGAGCTAGCTTGTCTGACCCGTGTGTGATTGGTATTGGTATAAAATGAGCACACTTCATGAGTCGATCCACTATTACCCAAATGGCAGTGTTTCCTTTCCTTGTCTTGGGCAAACTGGTCACAAAATCCATTGCTATGTGCTCCCACTTCCATTCTGGGATTTCTAATGGTTGTAGCTTTCCATATGGCCTTTGGTGTAGGGCCTTCACTTGTTGGCAAGCTAGGCATCTCTCTACAAAGGATGCTATGTCTCTTTTCATGCCTTCCCACCAAAAATGCTTCTTTAGATCTTGATACATCTTAGTGCTCCCCGGGTGGGCAGTATAAGGGGTATCGTGGGCTTCGCTCATGATTTTATCCTTAAGTTCATCATCGTGGGGGATGCATATCCTTCTCTCAAAAAGGATAGCATTATCTGATGCTTCTTGATAATTCTTGACGCCTCATTTCCTTACCGCTTCCCGTAGCTTTTCCATCTTCTCGTCTTTTCTTTGTGCTTCTACGATCATCTTCCTTAAGTTAGGTACCGTTGCCACAACGCTTGCTATCGTTCCTGGTGGTTTGACCACTTCCATGCTCATTTTACCAAATTCTCTTATGAGCTCCATCTCTCGAGTGATGAGAGATCCCAATTTGGATTGAGTCTTACGACTCAATGCATCAGCCACTACGTTGGCCTTGCCTGGGTGGTAGTTAATACCACAGTCATAATCTTTCACTAGTTCGAGCCATCTCCTTTGCCTCATGTTAAGGTCCTTTTGCTCGAAAAAGTATTTCAGGCTTTTGTGGTCCGTGAATATCTCGCACCTAACTCCATATAGGTGATGTCTCCAAATCTTCAGTGCGTGTACCACTGCGGCTAACTCCAAATCATGAGTCGGGTAGTTAAGTTCGTGTGGTCTAAGTTGTCGCGATGCGTATGCTATCACTCTTCCTTCTTGCATCAGCACGCAGCCAAGTCCATTTTTGGACGCGTCTGTATAGATCACGTATTCCTTGTCAGCTGTTGGGACGGCTAACACTGGTGTCGTAGTTAACTTTTCCTTGAGTTTTTGGAAGCTCTTCTCGCACTCCTTTGTCCAAGAAAATTTTATTCCCTTCCTGAATAGTTGCGTCATTGGCCTTGCGATTTTGGAAAATCCTTCTATGAACCTCCGATAGTAACCTGCCAATCCTAAGAAACTTCTTATCTCATTAGGGTTAGTAGGCGATCTCCATTCGCGCACCGCTTGCACTTTCTCAGGGTCCACTTTAATCCCTTCTAATGACACAATATGTCCTAAAAACGTGACTTCGCTGAGCCAAAACTCGCACTTGCTGAATTTGGCATAAAGGCGCTCCGTCCTCAATGTTTCTAGGACAATTCTCAGGTGTTCCTCATGATCTTTCTTGTTCTTCGAGTATATCAAGACATCATCGATGAATACTAAGACAAATTTATCTAAGTACGGATGAAACACTCGATTCATGAGGTCCATGAACACGGCTGGCGCGTTGGTTAGCCCGAATGGCACAACTAAAAATTCGTAGTGGCCATACCTAGTTCGAAACGCCGTCTTAGGTACGTCTTCTGGTCGAATCTTTAACTGGTGATAACCAGACCGCAAATCAATCTTCGAGAACACGCTTGCTCCCTTGAGCTGGTCGAAGAGGTCATCTATCCTTGGTAAAGGGTATTTGTTCTTGAGTGTCACTTTGTTCAGCTCCCTATAGTCTATGCACATTCGCAGTGTGCCATCCTTTTTCTTCACGAAAAGTACGGGTGCACCCCAAGGTGATACACTTGGCCTAATGAATCCAAGATCCAAAAGTTCTTGCAGTTGTATCTTGAGTTCTTCCAACTCTTTAGGAGCCATCCGGTACGGAGCCTTTGAAATGGGAGCTGCCCTGGGCTCCAAATCAATGGTAAACTCAATTGGTCTGTCCGGTGGCGGCCCTGGCAGAATCTCTGGAAATACATCTGAAAAGTCCCGTACAATTGCTACATCTTCTATGCTCTTTTCAGTTCCCGGTTCTCCATGTAAATACACGAGGTAGGCTGGGTGTCATTTCTTCATCATTCTCGTTGCTTGCAGAGCGGAGATGATCATCTTTCTTCTCCCCATGCTAATTCCGTGGAAATGTGACGGCTCCCTTCCTGGGGGTCGAAATGATATCCGTCTTTCATTACATAGGATGGTGGCGTAGTTCTCAGCCAGCCAGTCCATTCCTAGAATTATGTCCACGTCTCCCATCGGTATAACATATGAGTTGTTCACTAAAACCCTGAGTGGTCCTATGTTCAGTTCTAGGTTCAAGCACACATGTTCTACTGTCGTCATCCCCCCTATTGGTGATGATATACTCAACCCCTGATAAGCTCTTTCCGTTTTTAGTCTTAAGGCATCAACGCAGGCACTTGCAATGAAAGTATGCGATGCGCCCGTATCAAATAGGAGTACAACAGGAGTATTGAGTAGCATGCCCATACCTGCCAGGTTTCCCTGGTTGTTCTCGGGCTGCTTCTGCCTCATAGCATAGGCTCTAGCATGACGAGGCTCTTCATGTTGTTTCTGTTGTCGCTGCTGTTGTTGGCGAGCCTGTTGCTGATACGGTTGTTGAGGTTGTGGTTGGTACGGTAGCTGTTGGTGTTGCTGTGGCAGCTGATACTGTGGTTGCTGCCCTGGGTATGGTTGGGGCAGAGCTTGGATTGCTCGCAGATGCGGAGCCTGGATAGGTGGGTTCGGCCTTGAACCCATCCCGTGTTGCTTATTCGGGCATCGGTTTGCATAGTGCCCCTTCTGGTTGCAGATATAGCAACTATCACTGCCGGCCTTACAGATTCCCACATGACTTTTGTTACATTTGGGGCAAGGTGGAGTTCTTTGCTGGCTATTTCCCATCTGTTTTGATGCACTCTGACCCCCATAGCTCTGTGACGGGAAAGTCTGCCCCTGCCATGGCCTCTTCTCGGCTTGGCCCGAGTTACTATTGTCCCATTTTCTCTTTCCCTTGAAATTCTGATCATGATTCTGATTATGTGGAGGTGCTGGCATAGATGCTGGTCTTTTTCCCGGCATTGCTGCCTCAATGTCCAATGCTCGGCTAAGCGACTCAGTATAAGACAATCCTCCATGGCTTGCCAACGCCATCCTAATTTCGTGCCTCAGACCGGCACAAAATTTCTCAGCCATTTTCTCATCCGTGTCAACCTGTCCTGGCGCATACCTAGACATATCGCAGAACATCCTGTCGTATTGGGTTACCGACATCTTCCCTTGTTTCAGATTGTAAAACTCGGCCTCCTTATTCTTGCGATAGCTCTTGGGTATATACTTGTCATATAAGCCGGCTTTGAATTGTTCCCAAGTCAGATTTTCCAATTGCTCGGCTGTCATTGTTTTCATCCTTGCTTCCCACCAGAAATCAGCTGACCCAGTCAGTTGAAAGGACACGCAATTCAGGCGTTCTTGATCAGTGCAGCGCAGAAAGTTGAAAATGCGCTCTATAGCGCGTATCCAGGTTTCGGCCTCTGCCGGATCCCCTATTCCGTTAAAGGTAGGTGGGTTCTGTCGCAGGAATAATTCTTCGATTCTTCGTTCCGGCTGCACAGGTGGTGGGACAATTTCTGGTTCTGGCCCAACTTCCGAACCTCTTTCCTCATTTCGGGGACCCCTTCCCCTTCCTCTCGGGCGTCCTCGTCTCGGTGGCATTCTAATGAGTCAAAACACAAGTTGTCAGCGCATTAAAACGCAATAAGGACATACTATCATTTCTATAGTTACTCATTAACTCATCGAGTTCTGCTCCTACTAAAACTTAAGCGAACATATAAATAAAACATAGTGGAACGACTTGCCGCGAAGGACCAATAGGTCACTGTATGCACCTCATAAGAAAATTGCCTCAATGAGGACTTCACATCGATATGAGAGCCTGGATCTAAAGATCTATCTAAGTGCTACCCCTGACGTACTGGCCATCTGGCGGAACCTTTACAAGGTATTCAGTCACGGAACGGGTGATCATAATTTGAACTACCGTACCTCAACATCGTAAGATCTTAACACTAGACTCGGGTATCAATCGTGTAGTCGCTATCATGTTGTAAATAGTACTGACTAGGGTTCGATGGAGGTATCCTATTATGCTGCGTCTAGCTAGCCATATATATATATCACACTTATTGTAATGAGAAATGCTCATGATACTCGTTCGATTAAGGCTATAGTTGATTCGGCGTTCCGCCTTGCGTGAACAGTCCGAACGAAGAACTATGCCCGTGTCATTAACTAGCATGACACACTTCTTTACACCTCGTTGTATCTTGGTTGCCAGCTTCTTGTGTCCCCTTGTGTGACGTTTGACTTCCACCTCTTGTAGCTCACTCTTCACCTTAACCTGTGGTGAATAGTAATCGTGTTCCTGCAAGTTGCTTCTACTGTATTTCTCACAATGGTGATCATGCATTCTTAACGCATCTAAGTTCATTGAGTGATCTTCTTAATAAAGGCATAAGCATGATAATAAACACTTGCGGATTCGCGCGAAATATAAAGCTTTTGACTCTTGAAAACCTTTTGTTGTTCTTCCTCCTGGTTGAGCATGGCGATGTGATGAAGTGTTGAGCTTTGGTTGACTGACTCTTATATACTAGTGATCATACTAGAAAAATGGGTTAACTCTAGGGTTCAGAGCAAATGATCTGCTCTGATACCACTCTGTCACGACCGGACCTAATTGAGGATAATTAAGCCGGGGAAACCGTGACTAAGGGAGGGAGATTAGAAGCGGGGTAGAAAGGGGAATAATTAAACAAAGAAGGATAGTATTTAATCGATGTTAACAAAAGGAATATTTATAATATAACGAAGGTTTAGTCATATTGACTCAAATAAACTAGTAAGTTCGGATAATTCCAACTTAGCCAAAATATCATAATACTTTTGAGTACGCAGCGGAATAAGGCTCTGATTACATGTATGAAGACATGTATCCCCAGAGTTCATTAATACATAACGATAAGACAAAAGACTCCGCTCGTCACTTCATCACCACCAGCATCTGCTCAACCTGCACATTTAGAAATATATGCAGGGCTGAGTACAAAAGTACTCAGTGGGCACGTATGCCTAAGTATAAAAATACATGCTTCAAAACTGTAAATTGTCATGCCATCATAAACAGTACAGCAAGGGAGTTTTCGTGAAATAGGCCCAAGCTTACTAAATTCATTTGTGATTCTTAAAGTTCGACTGCAGTCTAAGTTCTCTTGTAATCTATCATATCTGGAACTACGTGCCGGAGAGGTGGCCACCTCTCACGGTCACTTGACCGGCCAACCCGCTAGATGACTTACGGTCACTGGTGTACACTAGCCCTGGCAGGATAGCTATCAACTGCTCAGGACCCGAATTCGATTACATAATTTGGCAAAGCCACATCAGATAGATATCATACTGAAATTGAAACATTTTATGGCAAGACAATACTTGAAATAACTTCAATTCAAAGATTTTGTAACGAGATAGTTGTTCAAATGTAACATTTAAACTCATTTGATATATATATATGAAAGTAATGCCCACCTGATAGCAACTCTTGTTGTGGTGTAGTGACTCTTAATCTAGTTATTGCTATCCCGCTTGACCTTTATTGCGAGAACTTTAAATAAGAAATTTGCTCGAACAGAATTCTCAAATAATGAGAATGCGAAAATAAATATGCATGACTCTCTTATGCATGATTTATTATCTTGCTTAATAGTTCGGGAAATACTACTATTGATCCTAACTTTCGGATTAAATAAAATAAATAACTTAAATAAGGCTCGTCGCATGAGGTCGGATAATAACTATAATTAATCCGCTCATCTTAGAGTGTTCTAACCCACTTGATAATTAAATAGATCTCGCCCTATTTAATCGATAAAAAGAAAGTAGCTAAATCGAACATCCGCTTAATAACCTCGTAAGAATTAATTGGGCTTAATAAGTGGTTAGGAATTATTAATAATAATACAATTATGCAATTTTTCTAAAGCATGAATCTTGTACCTTTATAAATTGTTAGCAACTGTATGCTGTGTTTCTATTGCATATGAGTTGATTTCAGTTTTTTGTTGATGTTTTTTATTTTTTTATTTTTATTCATTGATATAGTACTGTATCCGTATTTATTTTCGGTGTCTAGTAATATTATGATTGGAGACTCTCAACCACAAGATTCCAAAAAAAGGGCAGTGTATGAATCATGGACAAAGGAACAAAGTGATGCCTTGTTAGAAATTCTGGTTGAGTCTGCACATAGGGGATGACGCGATAATAGTGGTTTATTTAGCAAAGCCACAGTAGAGGAAATGATATTGCCTGTTCTGAATGAAATACTTAGGTGCAATAAAAATTATAATCACTACCAAAGTCGTATCAAATGGTTTAAGAGCCGTTGGAATGCTTATTCAACACTCTTGAAGTTTAACTCTGGTTTTGGCTATGACAACAACACCAAAAAATTCACGGCCTCAGATGAAGTATGGGATGCGTATATAGAGGTAAATTTGTTATCAATTATTTTTTAAACACAATGTTATTTAAATAATATAGTTAATTAATAATTTTCTTATTTATTATTTTAGGCTCACCCAAAAGATGCATACTTACGCACTGGGAGTTTTTCGGATTTTGAAGACTTGGGGATTGCTGTTGGAAACGGTGTGGCTGTAGGAAGAAACGCACACTTTTGTGCCATCTAAAGCACAAGCCAGCAAAAATACCTCATATATGCATTCACCTTATTCGCCTGCTCCTTTCCAGACACATTATATGCAAGAAATTTATGAACAATAGACAACGCCAGATCCTTAATGTACCCACTAGGCATACCCGAGCTATCCCAATTATCACAGCCAGTCAATTGATTCCACACTTGATTAACATTCCATCCCCGAGGTTTATCAGATAATCCAAAAGTAGGGAAACCAAAAACAACATTCATTCTAGCCAAACTAATTTTATACTCTCGCTCATACATCCTAGCTTTAATCCATTTCATATCACCACTCATAACATAGAGGATCATACCCAGAAAATTCAATATCTCTAGCATACTCTTTCATCCCTAGATTATTCAAATACAAAGCAACTTGCCGCTCAAGTTTCAAATCAATAACCAAGTCCCAATCCAAGTAATGCGGACAAGTAATGTAGTTCATGTTAAATTTCTTAAATATTTCTCCCTCTAGTTCGGTTTGCAAGTCAAAGGGACATTCGTACCTTTCCCTCAAAGTTGGCTCCTCCTCGCCTCTACGGACGTTGGCGTTCTTGGTTCGGACCATTATGTCGTTGAAGGTGACCGGAGAGGGTGGTGGTATGGAAGGACTGAAGTGGTGGTGGTTTTTTTGGTTTTGGCTGGGATGCTTGGGAGATGTCTGTATAGCGGCGAAAATAGAGAATGTGAGAATTAGGGCACCAGCGCCCGCTGAGTATGTATATATAGGCGATATTCCCAGCGGTCGCTGGGTTTCCAGCGGGTGCAGGGACTCCGCGGGCGCTGGGTCTCTTCTAGCGGGCGCTGGTTTCATGGAATTCAATTCCAAAATTATCCCGTAAAGTCTTCGAAAATCAGTGAAAATCGGGGTGAAATCCAACCACGAATTCTTTGAAAGTCGTCTGGAATCTATGTGAATTCCATGGAATTTAAATTCCATGGACTTTTTAAAGTCTGTGGAAATCCACAACGAATACACTCCCCTAAGTCTTTAGTTTGTGATTAAAAGTGACAATTTATCACTACTCATAACATAAAATAGTTCCTAATTTATGTTTGAAAATGAGTCTTTATTTCATCAGTTCTTACTATTATTTATATATTAATATAACAATATATGAATAGTTAATGGAAAGCGCATAAATCATATCAAGGAGATTATGAAACCCGATGGTACTACCACAAGGAAGAATGATGAGATGGATGAAGTTTTCAGGAGATATTTTTAGGAGCTCTTCACTACGGGATTCCCCAATAACCCTTCAGAGGTTCTGCAATCCATAGAGCCTGTTGTGACGGAGGGAATGAACAGGGAGCTGACCTCCCCTTATACTCAGGCGGAAATCGAGCAAGCTTTGAAGCAAATGTATCCTCTCAAGGCCCCCGGGCCTGACGGTATGCCTGCTCTTTTCTATAATTCTTGTTGGTCGTCGTGTCGTTTTGAGGTTGTTCCCATGTTGCTTGATATTATCAATAATGGTGCGTCTCCCGCTCCCTTGAATGATACTTTTATTTGTCTTATCCCAAAAAAGAAGAAGTGTTCTATCCCTGCAGAGTTTAGACCCATTAGTCTTTGCAATGTTGTTTATAAAATTGTGTCAAAGGTCATTACAAATAGGCTTAAATTGTGTCTTCCCTATATTATTAATGAGAGTCAGTCTGCCTTTGTACCGGGTCGTCATATCACGGATAATGCTTTGCTTGCTTTTGAGATTTTTCATATGATGAAAATGAATAAAGCCAAAGATAAGGGTGTTTTTGCTTATAAGTTGGATATGGTTAAGGCTTATGATAGAGTGGAGTGGTCTTTCTTGGAGTCGATTCTGACACACCTGGGTTCCAAACCTCTTTTGTTGACTTGATTATGAGATGTGTCTCTTCTGTTTCTTTTCGTGTTTTAGTGAATGGTTTTCCAGGGGGTGTTTTTCAGCCTAGCCGAGGACTGCGCCAAGGAGATCCTTTATCTCATTTTCTCTTCCTTTTATGCGCCGAAGCTTTATCCGGGTTGCTTCGACAGGCGGAAACAAGACAGTTAGTGGATGGAGCCCGACTTTGCAGAACGACTCCACGTGTGAGCCATTTGCTTTTCGTCGATGACTGCATCATTTTTGGGCGTGCTAATACAAGGGAGGTGGATGAAGTAAAGAAGAATCTTCGGGCCTATGAGGAGGTTTCAGGACAAAAAGTGAATTTGGAAAAATCCACAATTTCTTTTAGTGGAGGGGTTCTGGAGCAAAAGCAGATGGATCTTGCGAGACAGATGGGGGTTACTCTCAATGTAAACCGTTCTAATTATCTTGGAATTCCGAACACTGTGGGCAGATCGAAGTCTAAAATTTTTCAGATATTGGTGGACAGAACTAGAAAAAAATCAAAGGACTGGAAAAAGGAGATTTTTATCGGGTGCTGGCAAGATGGTGCTCATCAAAGCAGTGTTGCAGTCTATCCCTAGCTATCTTATGAGCTGCTTTGCACTCCTGGATCAGATATGTCAAAGGCTAAACAGTGTGGCTGCTAGTTTCTTTTGGGGTCAAAAGGAGGATGAACGTCGAATCCATTGGCGTAGTTGGAAAAGACTTTGTTTGGCTAAAGGCGATGGTGGGCTGGGTTTTAGAGATCTCTCACTCTTCAACCGAGTACTTTTAGCCAAACAGGTGTGGCAAATTTTAAGGGATGATTCATCACTGCTGGCTCGTTCACTCAAAGCGCGATATTTCCCGCGGACTGATATTCTCTTGGCAAGCAAAGCTCATAACCCTTCTTTTGCATGGAAAAGCTTGCTTGTAGGACGTGATTTGTTGGCGGAAGGAGTTGCGTGGAAGGTGGGAAATGGTGCAAGAATTAGAATTGGCATAGACTCTTGGATTCCGGTGGGCGAAGGGAGATTTGGGAAGGCGTGTGTGGCTGAGACGCTGGCAGATGTTAAAGTTCAATAGTTGTTTTTGAATGGTTCTTCTAGTTGGGATGTGGATAAGGTGTTGAATCTGGTTAACCATAGTGATGGCTGGAAAATCTTATCGCAGTTGCATAGGAATCCGAATGAAGAAGATAAACCCTTTTGGCCCTATGGCAAATTCAATTCCTTTTCGGTGAAATCGGGATATTGGTTGGCTTCTGATTTGAAAAGACGTTCTGAACCCTCGGTGTCAAATTCCTCTCGGGATTTATGGAGGTGAATTTGGGGGCTGGATGTGATTCCAAAGATTAAGCTTTTCATGTGGAAATGTTTAGCGGATGCTCTCCCAACCAGCTCTGCGTTAAGAGAAAGATCAATTGACATTGATCCGATTTGCAGGAGATGTGGAGAGTGTGACGAAGATATGGAACATGCATTATGGGATTGTGCATGGACTCAAGCTCTTTGGGCGGTTTCACCTCTTAGACTCCAACCGATTTCGATTGATGATATTTGTACTATTCCCGAGTGGTTTGAGCGGATCCGGCGATTACCCCAAAAGGAGAGTCATGCGATGTTTGCTTCCCTTGCTTGGTCCTCCTGGCATGCTAGAAATATGTTGATTTTCCAAGGTAAAGTGATAAGCCATGTTGAGTGTCTCCAAATTGCCCAACGTGCTAGTTGGCCGAAGAAGATTTGGTCGCCCACCAATCAAATGACGCCTCGTAAGATTCTCTGCTCGAGGTCGGGTCAGCTGAAGATCTCGTGTGACGCTGCTGTTGTGAACGATGTTGGGATTAGTGTGAGGGGTGTTTTGCAGAATGGTGACGGTGAGATCGTAGGGTGTCGTTATGGAGCTAGGCGAGGAGTCTTCTCTATCCTGGAGGGGGAAGCTTTGACTGTCCTGGAGGGGCTGCGGTTGTGCACTGAGAAGGAGGTGGGGGATGTGATTGTGGAGACTGATAGCCAGATGCTGCATTGGTGTTTGGTGAAGAGGGAGCCAGATCTTTCCTATCTTGGGGACACTCTTGATGAGATCTTTAGAGTGATGGATTCGCTGCATGAGGTTGCGCTCAGCTGGACTCCACGGGAGGGTAATTATATAACTGATAGGCTTGCTAGTTTTGCACTTTCTAATTTCTCGCCTTCTATTTCCCAAGTGTCTCTTCCCTTTGTTCTGAATTCTTCTTCTACTGAGTAATGAAAGTTTAGCTCTTGATCTAAAAAAAAATCATAGGCTGAAAAAATGTTGCTCGATATTTGTTGACGTGTCTAAATATAGACTAGCGAGTGATACTTGAATTAGCCACAAAAAATAATTTCAGATTAATTTAATTATCTATAATGGCTGTGTAATAAGACATTTTAAGACAAATGAGAATTTCAACATAATCTGACATATAATGTCGTTTGAATAAATCAAGGTTATGTATCACAAGCATATATTGCCATCTAAATATTTAATTCTTAGAATAAGTGTACAGGCTCCAAATTCAATAATTAGATTCATATTAAATTCCTAGAATAAGTTATGAACAAGTTCCAAATTCAATAATTAGATTCATATTAAATTCCTAGAATAAGTATGAACAAGTTCCGAATTCAATAATCAGATTCTTAGTCAATCACATATATACCGTGGTATATTGTTTCTAAATAAAATATATGTTACAAATCAGATTCATATCATAGAAACATGAAAATTTAAATTATATCTTACGTATCAAGTTTCAAATATTAATAATGCATCATTCGTTTGATATATCTCTCTCTATATATAACAAATTGCGAAGACATTAATCGTACTACTCAAAAGTCATCAATGGCAAATCTTACACAGCATTTGACATTTGCGCTCATCCTTTTCGGTCTCACAACAGGTACCAAACTAAAAACATTCTACACTTAGGGTGCATTCACTTTGATGGATGACAAAAATTTAATTATGCCTTTAAATGTTTCATTTCTTATCTCACATTTTATACAAAAGAGAAATTCACCATTTTTTCTCCTTTGAAGTGAAAATAAGGAAGGAAAAATAGTGAACTTATCTTTTGTGTAAAATGTGGGATAAGAAATGAGACATTTAAATGCATAAATTTTTGTTATCCCTTCATTTAGAGGGATAAAAAGCAAACACACCCATAAAGTTTTAATCAATTTTTTAGATTAGAACAACTAAACTTTTCTAGTACAAAAAAATTGAAGTGGGTCTAGATTCCATGTGGATTTTGCAAGATATATAATCACCAAGGACAGTGGAAACGGCCCTATTAAAAAAAACAATTCTAACGATCGAAATTAACGACCGAATATATGTGTGGCATGCAGGATTTTGGCATGGAGGAGAAGGCGCCACGTGCGAAACGCCGATAGAGTTTGCAAGTTGCGAGAAGGACCACCCGTCGTCGTGTACCAACATTTGCAGAAGTGGGCTGTATTTCCCGCCATATTTCCTCATTAGAAGTGTATGTGCTGAGTATTTCAAATACGGCCGTTATTTGCATTACTGTAAATGTATCTGGGAATGTGATGCCGACAAAAACGGCCACAGGGCTCGGCCTCCTATCTCAAATGTACACCCCCCTATTGCTCAATGAAATGTATGCATTTCTAATTGATTATGATATATACAAAAACTTTTAATTAGTATCGACACTTGTTTTAAAGTTCAAATTCTCAACTAAGAATAATATTAATTGCGTATTCGAATTTTAAATCTGAAATTCACAACTAGGAATAATTGCAGTTGTGAATTCTAATTTTAAAGTTAGAATTCACAATCAAGCCATATATTATTTGTGAATTGTGAGGGTAAAATAATAAGTGTGATTATTTTTTATGTATGAGTGGATACTTTTTATTTTTACTATCATAATTTGGAAAATTTAAAATTGCACTCTTAAAAAAACTAGAAAAAACACCACCAAACCCGCGGGTTCCTCGGTTCGGAACATTTCATTTGTTCTATTTACTTTGCATGATTGATCAAATACATGATAGAGTATTTTTATTCTCAAGAGAATGATTAATTTCTACAATCTCACATGTTTAATCTGATAAAAATCAAGCAAAATTAGCTCAAATGTATGAAATAATCAAGGATTTTGGGATTTCTCTAAGTTTTAATCCATCAAATTAAACAAAAGATCAACTTTACTATTTTTATATTCAATAATAATCCACCAAAGTAAACGTCACGTAAATATAAACTCACACACATTTACATTATAATTTTATCCATTTTAATAATGGTCCCGAAAGAAATAAACCAGGTAAAATGAAAACTAGGAAGTACGACATGCACTTAAACAGTGGCGTACGTTTAATTTAGGTATATACCCTTCACCATTCTATTTTAGAATAATACATCAACGTTCTATATATACACATACACCTCAACTGCAACTGTTTTTAGTATCTTACACATTGGCATGTAGGGGCGCAGTCGCATACGGGTTAGGGTTGGCTATTTTTTTTCTTTAATGTTTATTTTATAAAAGTTACAATTATTTAATTGTTCAATCCGTTTAGTATATATATCATTAAATTAACATTGATTTTATATGTATCCGTTGCTTTTATTGAGAGAGCATTTTCTTAAATGAAGATTGCCAAGAATGATTTGTAAATCGTATATGAAAGATGAGTACTGGATAAAGGAAAGTTTCATGTATATTGACTTATTGAGAAAGATATATTCTCAACAATTGATAATGAGAAGATCTTGCAACGTTGAGTACACGTCGAATTCAATTGTCATTGTTTTGTCAAATAGAAACAACTAGCTTGTCATGTACTCATTCTCAGGTTATTTGTAATGTATTGAAACTATATATTTGATCTATGAAAATATTGTTCATTATATTATTACTATTATTCTTGTTTAAGAAAAATAAAAAAATTATTATTAATAGGGTTAATTATGCGAAAAATCATGAACTTTGGGCCCATTTCCAAGTTTGCCATGAACTTTTTTTTTTATATCAAATTTTCCCTTAACTTTAGGGGCTGATCAATTTTGCCATGATTTTCGAAAATCCCCAAATTCAAAGCTGACATGGCACATTTTAAGTTACCGGAAAAATGATGTGGAATTGTCGGACGACTAATAAAACGACGTCGTTTTGTCATGTATGTTGTCTCTCTCTATCTCTCTCTCTCTCACACACACACACACCCAGCAGAGATCGATACACCTTCGCCGCTCCTGCCCTCCCCCACCGGCACCACCACACCTCTTCCTCCATCGCCATCCCCAACCACCATCACAGATCCACCGCCTTTCCTCCACCGTCCGCCCCTGCGTCTTCTCTAGCTCCCTCCGCTGCCCTCTCCCACCACCACACCTCTTCCTCCACCGCCTTCCCCGACCACCATCACAGATCCACCGCCTTTTCTCCACCGCCCTCCCTCGAGTCTTCTCCAGTTCCCTCGAGTCTTCTCCACGCGAAAGGGGCTGAAGGGCGACGGCCGCTACCTTGCTGCCGTCAACCTGAGAAGAGAGCCGAGGGAGAGAGTTTTCAGAGAGGATTTTGAGCGAATGGAATTGGGGATCTAGGGCTCCAGTGGCGGCTGGGTTGCTGTCAATCGGAGGGAGAGAGATAGAGGGAGGTGGCGGCGCCTCGCTGTCGCCAAGGAGGAGGAAGGTGGAGGCGGCGTGGAGGCGGTTTCCACCGGGTTCAGTGAGGCAGAGGGCGAGAGAAGGGGGGGGGGGGCAGAGCGGCGGCGGTGCAGTCGCCGGAAGAGAAGAGAGACTCCGAAGGTGGTAAGTCGAGCAAGGGCTCGGCGAATGGAATTTGGGATCTAGGGCTCCGGTGGCGGCTGGGTTGCTGTCAATCGGAGGGAGAGAGATAGAGGGAGGCGGCGACGCCTCGCCGTCGCCAAGGAGGAGGAAGGTGGAGGCGGCGTGGAGGCGGTTTCCACCGGGTTCAGTGAGGCAGAGGGCGAGAGAAAGGGGGGGCAGATCGGCAGCGGTGCAGTCGCCGGAAGAGAAGAGAGACTCCGAAGGTGGTAAGCCGAAGAGGGACTATTTTTTGTTTATTTTTTTTTCCAAGTAGGCGCCACATCAACTCGGTATTACCACGTAGGCGCCATATCAGCTCTGTATTGCCACGTAGGCGCCAACTAAGACCGGACCTTCACCGGAGGTAAAAACCGTGGCAAAATTGATCAGCCCCTTAAGTTTAGGGAAAATTTGATAAAAAAAAAAAGTTCATGGCAAACTTGGAAATGGGCCCAAAGTTCATGATTTTTCACGTAATTAACCCTTATTCATAATTGGAAATGGGCCCAAAGTTCATGATTTTTCACGTAATTAACCCTTATTAATATTATGAATTACCCCAAAAAATTTAACTCAGAGCTATCACGCTAAATTCCATACGAATTCAACCCCAATAAAAATTTATAGCTCCATCGTTATTATTGGTATGCAGAAAGTTTAAGAAAAGTAAGAGGAAACATGGGCAGAATATTGCATTGTATATTATATCCTGGCATAAGCAAAATCGAAAAATGAATAGAAAAATAAAGATGAATATGGAAGATTGGGTTGTATGAATGAATAATTTTATTATTTGGAGAAGAGTTTAGTGAAGAAGTTTCCAGAAGAAGAAGGTTTCTGCAAGCATGCAACATGCACATATCTCCCTAACTTGTCGACTTGCCTCGCCTCACCTTTGGTGTCTTTCTTGCACACTTTGCACGTCTTGTCCACCCATCCCTCCTCCACGTACACTCCATCCACTGCAATTCATCACAAAATTAAAACTATTTCAAATTTTCCAATTATATATTTTCATCAACTCTTTCTTCCTAATAAACGTACACAAATTATAAAACAAAGAGTGGAATTTTTTTTGTCCACTTTTAATAAGTAACATGTTGAAAACACTCACTTATATAATACAATGTAGAATTTATCTAAATTGACTAAAATAACCTCTATGTTATTGCAAAGTTGTTAGGATTGAACAATTAATTGAATACTCTAATCGAAAAATTGAACTGTCCGATCAGACAATTCAATTGTCTCATCAGATTTTTCGATTGGATAACAGCGATCCAATAGTTGAGTAAGCCAATCCAAAATCCATTTCAATTAGGAAATCCAATGGGATATTTAGTGGTGGAGCCAGAAAATTATGCTCAAAGGATCCAATTTAACATAATTTTAAAAAACTATAAGTAAATTATAAAAAAAAATAGAAATAAAAAATAATGTATACAGGTGTTAAAAAATCAAATTTAAATATGATCAACTCATAATATTTCTCTTCTATTTATATATGTTGTTAATATTCTATTCATAGTTTTTTTCCCCTAAAAAATATTTTTAAATAAAGTCAATTCCCTTACACGCCTACAAATTCGTATTCTACTTAACTAAATGCTATTTATTGAATAATCTAACACAACATGAAGGACTATTTTATCTTTACCTTGATAGAAAATGAGAAAAAAATATATTTTCACCCATTTTCACATGTTTACTATGATGAAAAAATTTCTCTGAACAAAGTGAAATATTTATTTGGGTACTCCATTTTCACTCACTTTCTCTCCAATGTTGGATAATATTATCCTAAAGTAGGGGTGTGAAAATATTTTCCAACATTTTCTCATCTTTTCATCTCTAGTAAACATATGATAAAAAAAATAAAAAATAAAATGATAATATTTTCTCATATTTCCAATAAAAAATTTACAATCAAAATAAGCGCACCCTAACTATTTTATATACATGTGATTAAAAGTGAGTATTCACATGAATTAATGTAAAAGTCAATAATGATTGAATGGTTAATTAATTAGTTACCATCAACATATGATTTGAAGAAATCCTTGTAAGTTCCCCCGATCTTCCTCCTCAGAGCTCCATACTGAAACATCAATTAATAATTAAGGTACTAGATGAATCAAATATCTAATATACCAACTTTGGATTTATACGTACCTGCTCCCTTGACATCTTATCTCCGGATTTGGTGGCTTCTCTAGCTTCATCGAGCAGCTCGGCATCACGAGCTGACCTAACCTGGGAGAAATCTAGGGCTTCTGTCACACTCTCAAATAGGGATTGTTTCCTCTTGGGTATGGGTTCTTCTTCCACATTCTCTTTCTTGGCGCACACCGTTCCAACTTTTGATGAGCTTCTTCCTCTGCAGTTAAAATTGTAGTGTGAATATGTGTGTGCAGTGGGTGTTGGAGGAAGAAGCAGACCAAGTGCCTTAAATCCCATATATATATCTTGTATCTCTATTTCTTCAATGTCAATTTGAAGCAGGAACACACTATCTCTCTCTATATATATAAATGGAGAGCTAGGCAGTAGAGAAGAGAGAATATTTAAATGTGAGGCGGAGCGGAAGTCATATTGTGTGTGTTTTGGAAGCTTGTTTTCTGATTTGGAGTGTAAGATTGCATGATTACCACTCGAGGTATCTATTGGTTAAGAGGTGAAGACGTGGCCCTTTAGCTGGCAACACAAATTTCTGACGGGAAAATTTATAGACCTCTAAATTAAATAAATCTCTTCTTCTTTAGTGGGATAATGGAATTTACTTCTTTATATATATATATATATATATATAGGGAGAGGTTAAAGAAAGAACCATAAATAAAAAAAGAACGGAGAATCATTTTCAATCATTCAATCATCAAAATTTACGGGTATCATCTTGTTGGATAAATGCAGATCCTGGGTTCGAATCCTGAAGGGAGCAATTTTATTTTATATTTTTTTTAGTGCATTAATTTTAACAGCGAATGCATTAACTTTTACAGTGAATGCATTAGATTTGATGGTTCTCACGTTCTCACAAATAATGTAGTTCTCTCTAGAACCAAACCATATATATATATATATATATATATATATATATATATATATATAGGAATTGGTTCAATTGAGATTTATATATATTTTGAGATTTTGAGATAAATGAACATATAAGTACATTTTGATGAACTTGTCAATTAATTTTTATGAACGCGCGTTGGTCTGGGGTTCAATCCCTACAAGTGGCGTGTTTTTTAAATAAATTAAATAGATTCATATGTTCATCAGTTATATTGGTTATGTTCAAAGAATTTATTGATATGTTCATTTATCTCAAAATCTCAAAAAATTTAAAATCTCAATATAAGCTAACCCTATATATATATATATATATATATATATATATATATATATAGGGGAGGGCTAGAATAAAAACACTCTTAAGTGTATAAAATATAAATGATTTTCAGCCCTTAGATCATCAAGATCTACGGTTGATTCGTAACTCTGTTGGATGAATTCGTGGTCCTGAATTCGAATCCCAAAGGTAACAAAAATTTATTTTTCGCAATTCGTAACTCTATTGGATGAATTCGTAACCCTGTTGGATAAAATTCGTACATTAAAAAACGTTTATATTTATATTTTAAGAAGTGTTTTCACTGTAGCCCTCCCCTATATATATATATATATATATATATATATATATATATATATATTTGGAGGTAATTGCCTGTAAATCCATAATGTTTACACGGAATTGGTTTTTGCTCATATTTAATTTGAAAAATTTGTTTATTAAATACATAACCTTTCATTTATGTCTTCTTTTTGTCCGACCATCGATTTTTTCTTACGCCGGTGCCGGAAATTACATGGTGGCAGCCGGAATCAACAAGGTGGTAGCCGAAAATTGACATATAGGCACATTTGGATAAAAAATTAAGAAAAAAAAAGAAAAAAAATTACATATCATCATCTTCCCCAACCTCCCCCACTCTCAAACCCTAATTCCCCTCCCCCCACCTGCCGCCCCCCCTCCCCTTCCCCCATCCTCCGCTGCTGCCACATTCCCCAACCGCACAGAACATGAAGATTTACGGCCGAATTCGAACAAGAAGATCTCCCTGCCACCTCCGTCACTTCGTCTCCGGTCAAAATCTGTACTCTTCCCCTACCCCACGCTGCCACTTCCCCACAACGAAGGCAGCGACAGATCTGAAGCCCAGATCCGCCCAGACGCTTTGAAGCTTCGTCCTCCAACGAAGGCGGCGAAAGATCTCGAAGCTTTGAAGTTTCGTCCTCTCCTTCTGTTGGAGTTTGTGGCGGCGTGGGGTGGGGTTGCGCTGGGGCTGGGGTTGTGTTTCTTTCAACACCTTGAAGGAGGCCTCGTCGCCCACTGCTTGGACGAGTTGACCTTCTGTCCCTTGATAAAAGCATGGAGAAAAACTTGTCATCTTGGCCAGCATTCATCATTTTTGTTTTATGAGAATTATGGATCTGCAATTGGAACGAAATTTAAGAAATGAGAAAGAAATGAGATTTGAACCGGGGCTGGGGTTGCTCTCTGTGTGATTGTCTGAGAGTAGGGATGGCAATGGATCCGAGACCCGGTCCAAATCCGCGGATCCAGACCCTTTTTTTCGGATTTGGACCTTGCAAAATTTGGACCCGGCGGATCTGGATCACTCTCTAAAAAATCGGATCCGGATCTGGAGTAGTTGATATAAAACCCAGATCCGGTCCATGGACCCGGTTATATTTAAATATATAATATTTTTATTTTTAATAATATGTAATATTTTTAATTCTCCAACCCTAAGCTCATTTTTATATTTTTTTAAGCTCATTTTTATATATTTTTTTTCTTTTCTTGTTTATGTTTGTGATAAGTAAAATGTATTTATTTCATGAAAACGCAATATATATATACAAATAAATTGATAGTTCTAATTGCAAGTGAAACTAGGCACAAAACATGTTTATGCAATTTAGCACCTATGGCTGGAGTAAACCTATCCTGGCATGGGGAGGAGAGAGTAGTAAACTAGTAATCATGGAAGTAAACAAGTTGATCTTACAATTGACAATTAGAAGATAGTTAAATGTAATTTGATGTAGGAAATATATTTAAGTATTGCTTATTCGAAATGTTAATTTTAGTCACAATTATTTTAGAAAGAAAATAATACGGATCTGGGTCTGGACCCGAGACCCTGTGGATCTAATGGATCTGGGTCTGGATCCCATTTTTTTGGATCCAATAGATCTGGACCGGATCTGGATCTAAGTTAAAAAATATGGATCTGGATCTGGACCAAACAGGATCCGGTCCAGATTCGGCCCATTGCCATCCCTATCTGAGAGGGCGGCCGGCGGCGGCGCCGGGTGAGGGAGGGGAAACTAGGGTTTGGAGTTGGGGGTTGGGGAAGATGATGATGTGGGTTTTTTTTTTTTTTTTATCCACATGTCAATAATACACCTTTGTGTCAATTTTTGGGTGCCACCTTGTTGATTCCGGATGCCGCCGTGTAATTTTCAGCGCCAACGTAAGAAAAAATCGGTGGCTGGACAAAAACGAGACACAAATGAAAGGGTATGTATTTAATAAGTAGATTTTTCAAAATATGAACAAAAACCAATTTCGTATAAACGTTATGGATTTACAGGCAATTACCCTTTTTTTTAAGGTAGCACTCTTGTGTACAATATTATATTATATGGTGTAACAGGGTCTGATCACAACCCGATTCGATATATAAATACTAAAGGGTTGTAGATTTCAGAGCAGTTATATCTCACCCATCTCGCTATTTTACTTCGTAAAAATATACTCCCCCTGTCCACCAATCAACTACCTATTTGGTGCTCGACACAGAAACTAAGAAAGCTAGAAAAGGTGGTGTGAAAGACTAAAATGGTAGTGTTAATGTATTTCGCTTACTTTTACTAATCTTTCATTAGAATAAAACTATTTGACATTTGATAAAGTTGATTTTCCCTTATTTAGACTTCACTGCATTGGCCATATTCTTGTGATTTTGTGTCATTTGCCGTCGCCGAGTCTTACTTATGATGAATAAGACTCATCAAGATCAACAAACATCTCCTTGTTTCCTGTCATATGATTTCTGCAACCACTATCCACATACCAAATATTTTCAGCGGCATCTTTAAACAAGAGGAATAGTATGCCTGCTCCGACTCATCTTTTTCGGTGAAGTTTGCTTCTTTTTTTTACCATCTTCTTGATGCCATCAATCTCTTTAAGAATGAGTTGCATTTTTGCATCTTTTGCACTTGTATCGACAATTATTTGTTACTTTTTCTACAAATGCAGCAACATTCATCAGAATTTTGGTAGTTGGATCTTGGAGCATTATTACCTCTAACTCCTATTCCTTGGAAGTTTTGATCCCTACCACGACCTCTTCCTTGAGCAGAATTGGATGGTGGTTTATTTTTCTTTTCTTCTTTCTTGTGATCTTTCAGCGAAAGATGAACCTTTCTTTGGAAACTCCAAATTTTGGTATGAGAATTTGTTCAATCTCTTTTCATGTGCTTCAAGAGATCCCATCAATTCATCTAAGGATAATTTTGATAAATCCTTAGATTCTTCTATGGCTGCGGCAACGGCATGCTTGAACTTCATTAGCAGGCAACAAAACATTTTCTCAATTATATTTTTCTCTTCAAAAGTGTCTCCATAGCTTCTGATTTGGTTTGTAATAGAAGAAACACTAGAGAGAAAATCTTGTATGCCTTCATTTTCTTTCATCATCAGGTTATCAAAATCACGCCACATATTTTGTAGCTTGATTGTAATAACTTTATCATATCCTCCAAATTGACTTTTCAGTACTTGCCAAGCATTTTTCGATGTTTTGGCAGTAGTAATTCGCCGAAGAATGGATCAACTTACCCCTTGGTGCATAAAGGACAAAGCTCGTGCATCTTTGAACTTGTTCACTTTATGCTCTTCCTTTTTTGCATTTGTCATCGAAGCTACCTGCTCTAGAGTCAGCGATGTGAATCCCTCTTCCACAATGTAACAGCCCGACTTCAGACTTGACGACTGTCCCTACAGACCAACATGAGTCTTTTCAAGCATGTTTTGTCATCACTCGCACGCTCCCTGAGAAACTTCACAGGGGTCACTCATCCTGGAATTGCTCCAAGGCAAGCACGGTTAACCTTGGGGTTTCTTCCACATGGTGTCCAGAAAAGAAAATGCATCTTGTTAGTATGAGTAGCCCAATCAAATCCTTTAAGATCTTCTCGAATATGTTGTCCCATACCAACATATTCTCGAAATTCCTCTCGTTCGGGTGTCTTTTCGTTCATCCGCCGCTTGGAAGCCTTAATAGGAGCCGCTCTTTGTCCGTGTCTCTTTTACACCGGTGATCACTCTGCACTTCGTCCCGGGCGTCATAGGCCTACCAGCTTCCACTTGGTTCGTCCCCGAACTACAATGTACTGGGAGAGGTTCGACTCTGATACCACCTGTAACAGCCCGGCTCCAAACTTGAGGGCTATCTCCACAGACCAACACTAGTCTTTTCAAGCGTGTTGTGTCCTCACTCGCACGCTCGCTGAGAAACTTCTCAGGGGGTCACCCATCCTAGAATTGCTCCAAAGCACGCTTAACCTTGGAGTTTCTTCCACGTGGTCACCTGAAAACAAGATGCATCTTGTTAGTATGAGTAACTCAATAAAACCCTTTAAGCTCTCCTCGAATATGCTCTCCCATACCAACATATTCTCGGAATCCCTCTCGTTCGGGTGTCTTTCGATTCCTCCATGCGCCCCTCTGCTTGGAAGTCTTAATCAGAGCCGCTATTTGTCTGTGCCTCTTTTGCACCGACGATCACTTCGCACTTCATCCCGGGCGTCACACACAATATCCCACAAATTATGGGATATAAATAGTGTTTGCATTAGAACACGCCAATATTACTCGTAGTCTTGGCCGATAAAAGTTAGAACACCTTGCTGGGAATATAAGGAGGCTAACTCATTGTTGATGGTGGAAACCATAAAAAAACAGAGGGATTATATTTTAACAAGGGGTGGTTCTCATGTCACAAATATGTTGGGTTTGTGATTAATAAGTGAAACAAGATTAAATATAATTTGGAGCAAATATTATGAACTTTCTTGAATATGAATCTTGTTCACTTTGATACATCAAATGGTAGAACATAATGACTATTTATAGGATTACATACTGATGACTAAATAGACACTTGATTACCATTAATGCATCTATCATTAACTTTGATTCATGTATCCCAACGAGACTCTTACGCATCAAAGTTCTTGAACCTTCTAGAGATGGGTAGTTTGAACATCACTTTGGATACAAATTATCCTAATTAACACCAACGGCATAATATTGACTCTTAAAAACCCAACTCCTCTTACTCAAATTTACTCACCTTTCATTTTTCCCAACCAAGAGCTAACAAAACCATGGCGGAAAGAGGTGGAGCTAGACCAGGACGGTTAAATTCGAGCGTGCATTCGGTAGCCGTGGCTGCGGTGGAGACAAGGATAACCATGGACGTGGTTGGTGCGAGGCCGAGGAAGAGAAGTGCATGGGTTCTATACATATGTGATATGTGGAAGTGAATATATTGGCAGTTCTCAGTAATTGGTTGCCAACCTAACAAATATATTGCCATGTATGGAAAGGGCATACTCTTTCTACGCATTCCCTATAACAACAGATCTCTTTCCTCACAAACTGAGGGACACAAATAAAGAAAATTAAAAATAACTCTTAACCTTAATTAACCAGACAAAGATGACACAACTAAAACGCGTAGACTTCCTATCTCTCCACTCCCTGCAATAAATTCTCTCTCTCTCTCTATTTATATCGAACGACTTGTTCACTTTCACATTCACACGCTGACCATTTCAGGATTGAGCCAAGCCAACGAAATCTTCTTAAAAACCCCATCATTTCTTATTGCAATCTCTATCTCCCAACAATCATATCGATCATCATGGCCAAAAAACTAGTGCATTCCGTCTCCATAATTGCCCTCCTCTCCTTTTCCCTCCTCTTTCTCCAACATGCGTCGGCCCGCCCCGCCCCGATGCCTCGTAACACACTTCCCAACAACGCCATAATTTTCAAAATTGAGAAGACTCGAAGCAACGATTCTAGGAAGCTCGGATTGGCCGCATTTGGACCTTCGCTCATGCACATGCTGCCCAAGGGGAATATTCCGGCCTCCGGCCCTAGCCGCAGAATCAATGACTCGAAAAACTAGATGTTTTTACAAGAAAGAGAAGGGAACTCATGCTTCTTCACTTTTAATGGATCCATGAAGTTCAAGCTGTGGTAATTTGTTACTATTTTATTTCTTTATTCTTTTTTTTAGTCTTAATTAATGTAAGAGCTACATGCTAGTTTATGATCCCATAGTTTAGTGATAGAGATAGAGTAGTGCAATGCTGATTCTGCGACTCCTCGACTTAATTAGCTAAATTTCATGTAATCGCATGCATTTGATTTGATATTACACAATTCCAGCTGTTTAATTTCTGGTGTCTGAATTTAGTTTTCTTATTTTTTCGTAACATTAAATGATATTTTAATTAATTCCCATGTAATGTGATGAATCCGATTTGGAGGTAGCCCAAAGTCGAAATAATTTGGTGATGTGGATGGGTAAAGTAACGAAATGGGATTGGGCGGTGGCGATGCGCCTAAACGACAATTAGAGCGACACCAACTTTCTGTTATGTAAAAAAAGACGCTAAAAATATTTATGGCTTGAATTCAAATTATTCTCATCTCAATATCTCATAATCTGCATTACTTTGCTTTTCGAGGTTAGGACAACGCATATCTTTCGCTTCCAATGAAAAGACACAACAAACTTTTATTGCCCTGAATCCAACTATTCTCATCTCAATATCTCATAATCAGATTTTTTTTTCTTTAAGGTGAGCTTACTTTGATGGATAAATTTATCATTGAAAAATAAGGGATAATAAAAATTTATACTTTTAAATATCTTCTTTCTTTTTCAACATTTAACAAAAGAAAAATTCATCATTTTTCCTTACTTATTTTCATTTCAAAAATGAATAATATTAATTGATGGACGACGCATACATTCCGAATCGAAAATGCAATGTCATTCGCCACTGTTTAAATTTACTTTTTATTTCAATTTAATTTTTCTCCACTCACAATACAATAACCATTTTTATTAAAACTCGTATCGTCCCTTATACCCTTAGGACTATTTTTTATGGACGGAGGTAGTATTATTTTAACGAAAAATTGGGGTGTTTACAACCACGTATTATAACATATTATGAGACTAAATTTATCTAATCCATTAAACCGACACCACCTACATCAACTGTCATACAATCAACATACTTATGTTGCATCATTGATCATATTCAATTGAACCTGATTAAAGTGCATGAGACGACAAGTTTTTCATTAAGGTTTTTCGAACAAATTGAGTAGCTAAAGTCACCACATATTCAGTAGCTAGGTTTGCTAATTTATTATCACTCAAAAACTTGTTTAACTCTTTTCTGATAAAATACTTTCTAGACGAAGTCAGCTCATCAAGTGTACTGATCTTAAGTCACCTCCAAAGTCAGTAGTTGTACTGACTCACCCATTTTGTCATTCTCAAGTAAAACAATAATTTGTTAACATGTATTCTTCCCTTCTCCCACCCCGATACTCACTCAAGACCTACACTGTAACACCCTAATCTAATAGAAGAGTAAATATAATTTAAAGAAAACTATTTAACACAGAAAATCATAAAGTAAGTAATTTTTTACCATTTCAAAATCTATTTTTCAAAAGAGATAAGCTATTAAATAGACTACCCAAATAAAACTTGAATTTATAAGTACCAAACCGCATGGCATGGACACAACATAACGATATTATAATGTACTAAGTCAAACATGGTCTGGAAAACAGTTTGAAAATTCAAAACTATTGCTAAACAAAAGTATTTGATACTGTACATAGTTCAAAAGAAGATAATTTCTTTTGATTAGTATTGTGAAAAAGGTGAAAAGTATTGTGAGTGGTGAAAAAGTGAAAAGTAAGAATAAATAAAGTATTATTAGTGATGGGGTAGTTGTCCAAAAATGGAAAGAAAGAAAGAGGAACTTATTTGGGGGACATCCCAAAAAGGAAAAAGATGAACTTATTTCAGGACGGGGTGAGTATATTTTTTAGATTATCTATAATTTAAAGTCATACATCTAACTAGGGGCACGACTAGATAATTTGTAAATTGAGCATAATAAAATTTCCAATGACTTCATAACAATTAAAATTCAAATAATTCAAAGATAAATAATTTTAAATAATTAAATTGAGTTCGGGCTGTCACATACACATTTTTAAATAAAAAATACTTGAAGAAATAAGCATTTTGGTTGTTAAATAAGTGAAATAAATTGTAAATAACGAACTATGATAATAATAAAAACCTACGATATAAATATCTTGCAAAGTCAAAGAGTTGAGATAAGTTAGATTCAAATCATATATTCTTTTTAAAAATATTTATAAATAATTTTCTAATTTAAAACCAGACAAATGAGACTATATATACAATAGTGAAAACAAATAGCTAATATGATAAAAGAAGTTCACAATCTTTCCTTTGACAAATACAATGAAAGTGATAACAATTTAAAACTCAAAGCCAAACTTTTCAAATATACTCATTGGACTTACTGTTAGGTCCGGAGGGTCTCGAATAGGTGTATGGGGGGGAATACACCTATAGACTATTTTTCGAAGATCTCAATCCAGAGATAAAAAATGGAACTACAAACACAAACTCAGACACCTGTTTACTGAAAAGAGTTTTGACCAAAACAGGGTTGACGACTGATACTGAAAGACTCTTCAGTAAGGAGTTATCAGTTAAGTACTGATGCACGTAAGGCTTCAGTTGAGTTTGATAAACAGAGATGTTATAAATCTCACTGACTATCAAAGGACAGATCAGTCAGACTGATAACATTCGCAGCGGAAAACTTTTAGTTTCGCAATAGCCTTTTGGGTTGAGCACGTTGTTAGTCTTAAGTTTCTCTTTGCAATTAATTAGTTTTCAGTTGACGAGGGGAAGAGCACAAGTAAGAAGTTAAATACCGAAAGCTGTAAATAACACAGAGATTTTTACGTGGTTCGGAAAACACTTCCTACATCCACGGTCGGTTGATCAGACCAATAACTTCACTCTGCAAGTGCTTACGGGTGCACTGCAAACCGATGCTCGTGCTTACGGGTGCACAGCAAACCGAAACGTGTGCTTGCGGGTGCACACAACCGAAACAACTGAAGATCCAATCTTCAGTACCAACACACCTTGTTGGATTTCTCACTCCTAGCACTAGGATCTCACGGAGACAGAGTACCTTCCTGAACTCCTTTGCAACTCAAACACTCGATTCTATCGGTCGAAAGGAGGTTTGAAATCTTGCCAACTAAACTTCAAAGAACAAGTTCTTTGGAGTTAGTTTGACCTAGGCTTTGGATAATCAAGGTTTGCCTAAGTTCTAAGAGAATTTATGTAATCACAGTGACTGATTTTTGACTTTGGGATTATCTTCTTCGATTCAAGCTTTGGAGAATTTGAGCTTTGGCTGAGAGATAATTTTGGCAGAGCTTCAGCTTATGTTGTTGAATCGGTGAATATTGAAGTGATCCTCGAACGCTATTTATAGGAGAAGTCTTGAATGGATTCGTTGGCGGAGAAGGTCTTCAAGATTTCTTCCGTTAGAGAGTAATTTGAACTTGGGCTGAGGCTTCAATCTTCGAGGTTCCTTGTTTGGTGAGAACGGCTATGTTGAAGAGCAGGAGATGCGACGTCTCTGAAAAAGTAGTCACCAAATAGGAATGACCTCTGCAGAGAAAGGATGATCCTGAGATCTGTGCATTTAATGCGGCTATACTTCTGGAGTACGTGGCTTCCCTTGAACGTTGGAGGTTCAGTCCGAGGAAGAATGTTTAACTGATACTTGACTTTAGTATCAGTCCGCTGATTCCACGTGGCTCGCATTAAGTAATCAGTTCAAGACTGATTCTTCGACTGCTGCTTCAATCGGCAACTTCAGTCTTCAGTCTTTAGAGCAGCAACTAAACTAGAAAAAGAACTCTAACACTTGAGTTCGAGCAGTTTTAGTCTATTACAAATGAAACCTATGGATTTTGGTATCATCAAAACAAGGATTAGGATATTCCATTAAGTTCCCAACACTTAGCAATGCAAAAATATAGTTTTTTTTACAAATAATTTATTGCACCATTACACTACAAAAAAACACACGATTACCGGCGGCATTTGCCATCGGTAATCGTGAGGCGACCGCCGAAAAAATGATTACCGGCGGGTTGTCACCGGTAATTTCCACGTCGATGATTTGCTCACCGGCGGCAAACGACCACTGCCGATAAATAACGGCGGCGACGCCGTCAGCGAATGTTTCCGTTGATTGGCGGAGCTTCGCCGGACTTTTACAGGCGGCGGCCGCCGCTTGTGATTAGCGGCGGCGCTACCGCCGCCAGTAATGTTGATTGAATGGTGGTGGCACCACTCACCGGATGTGCCAGAGTAATATCGGCGGCAGGGGCCGCCGGTAATATTGACCGGACGGCGGTGGCGCCACACGCCGGATGGTATTTTCGTATTTATACAGTATTGCATACGTTAGAAGAACTTCCCAGTCGGTCACCCATCTTAGTTGTGCTCTAAGTCAAGCACGCTTAACCTTGAAGTTCCTTTCGAGTGATCACCAGTACAGAACACTCGTATTATTGATATATCTAGTATCTATTAATTAGTTTAAACTCTATTTCAATATACAATATACAATATATATTCATAACCTTAGAATATGCCGAGATGATATCCAAGAGATGTCGTTAATTACTGATCGGTTTCGTTTCCGTCCTTATTTTTATGTTGAAAAAATATTTATTAATTATTTTATTATTATTATTATTATTATTATTATTATTATCAATCTAGTTTATACACAATCTATGTCGGCTAAGGTTTCGGTTACCCGTGATTTCTTGCGGGTGTTTTCGCCTGTTTTTGTTTTGTTTCTAGACGATTCATTTTTTCTTTTTTAATAAAATTTCTATTTCACAGTTAAATATAACAATATATCCTTAGGGATCGTTTACTTTGAATAATAGATAAGATGCATGATTGAGGTTTTTTCTTTTTTTGAGTATCTAATCCTCAAGAATTGGGATTTTTTTAATTTCACTCTTTTGTGATATAAATCAAGTAAAATTAGCTCAAATGATTGAAATAATTAAGGTCATCTAATAAAGACATACTCAATTAATTAGACGCATGCTCTTTATATGCATGTGTAAAGTGGGTTCTCAAGTTGGTAAGATGCATATTCTTTCTACGCAATCCCTCCGTCCCAATTTTTACTATCCAATTGAGAATGACATAGTGTTAATAAAGTGGTTGGATGTATTGTGAGTGGAAATGTGGAATAAGGGTTCTATCTTTTATATGAATGTTAAAATAATTAAAATGAAGTAAGGGTCGCACCTATTTTTCTAAAAGTAAAAATGAATATCAAAATGTGGAACATTCAAAAATGAAAATATGGATCTTAAAAGTTGGAAGGGAGGGAGTATATTATATATAGAAAACGTATACTCAATTAGTTAGACGCATTCTGTTTTCAATGCATATGTTGAAGGGGGTTGGGGACGCATAATCTTTCTACATATATATGAAAAAGGCTTATTCAGTAAGTTCGACGCATTCTCTTTCTATACATATACACAAGACAAGTGGATTAGGAATAATTCTCAAAATATGCATTCCCTACAAAACAAATCTATTTCCCTACAAATTGAGAAACACCAAAAAAGATAAATTAATAAAAATAACTTGCCCTTAATTAACCCGCCCCGACAAAGATGGCACAACTTCAACTTGTGGATGTTGCAAGCGCGTAGACTTCCTATTTCTCCACTCCCTGCAATAAATTCCTCTATTTGTATGAAATTATACGTATTCACATTCACACGCCCATTTCAGGATTGAACACCAAGGCAACCAAATCTTCTTAGATACCCCATAATTTCCTTTTACTTCTCACTGGAAATCATCACTCAATCATTCATCTTTTCCTTTTATCGATCATCATGGCCAAAAAACTCGTGCATTCCGTCTCCATAATAGCCCTTCTCTCCTTTTCCCTTCTCTTTCTCCAACATGCATCGGCCCGCCCCGCCCCCAACGGATTGTCTAAAACACTTTCCAACAACGCAAAACCGACGGATTCTTTCGAAATTGGCAAGACACGAAGCAACGATTCTAGGAAGCTCGGATTGGCCGCATTTGGACCTTCGCTCATGCACATGCTGCCCAAGGGGAATATTCCGGCCTCCAGCCCTAGCCGGCGAATCAATGACTTAAAAAACTAGATGTTTTTTACAAGCAAGGGAAGACAATTCATGCTTCTTCACTTTTAATGGATCCATCAAGTTCAGGCTGCGGTATTTTTTTTTATATTTCTTTATTCTTTTTTTTTTTGGTGTTTAAATGTAAGAGATATGCCATTTTATGATCCCATAGGCATGATGGAGCTGAATTCAGTTTCAGTTTAGTGATAGAGTGTTGTGCTAATTCCGTGACTTGACTAAATTAGCAAAAACATGATGTAATCTCATGTATTTGATTTGATATTACAATTTCAGCTGTTTCTGGGATTTGAATTTAATTTACTTATTTATTTCCCCAGCATAGCATTAATGAGATTTTATTTAATACCGGTGTATGCGATGAATCCGATTTGGAGGCGGCACAAAGTCGAAATGATTTGGTGATGTGGATGGGGTCAAGTGCACCAAATATTGGCATATGGGATTGGGCGGTGGCGATGCGCCTAAACGACAATTAAGCGACGCAACTCTCAGTTATGTAAAAACACGCAAAAAATATTTATGGCTTGAATTCAAATTTCTCATTATACAATACGATTTGAGATCAACGACTTCTCTGTATGTGAAATCGGTTTTTTTAAAAAATCGATTTCAGAGGAGTTTTTGTGTTTAGACTTTATTGGAAATTTCCATTTTCATTTATATGTAATCTTACAGCTCTTCGCTTTAATAAATACACCATCCTGCACAGTTTTATTCTGTTTTTATTTCAAACACCAAATTCTCAACAACGCAATTCTAAAAAAATAAAATAAAATGTAGTATATCACAGATCCGCACAACACAAAATCGACCCAGACAAAAATCTCACGATCATGGATGCCCCGCCGGACGCCAAAATTTGCAGATCCGCCCAAAAGCGACCCTGGCTTCGGAACCGCTGCCAAACTCGCAGTGATAATAGAATTAGGACAAAAAAACAAACTGAAATAACTAACGATATGATAAATATAGTTAGTATCTGCCAAAAATAAAAAGATTTAGCTTTGCATAATTATAATAAACAGCCCTTAGAATCTAAATGAGTTTTACGATTATAATCTTTTATATTAAATTGAGATAGAGGGTGATAAATAAAACTTAGATAAATAATACCTAGATAAATAATACCAAGGGGGAGAAGATATTAAATTTCTTAGTGGAACAGTGATATAAGAGCGGGCCTCTCCTTTAATGCGGGCCTTCTCGTTAACCAATATTGCTATCAAACGCTAAGATACAACATGATTATTTATCTATTTTGCTTTATCTAGGGCTATCAAACATGCCCGATATGGGGTCGTTGGATGTATACAAATTAAGGTCTAAGATTAATTCTCAATGGAACATTTCTCTCTCTCTCTCTCTATTGTGGGTCTAAGATTAATTCTCAATTCTTATTACATATAATTTTCAATGGAACATTTCTCTCTCTCTCTCTCTCTCTCTATTATATATATGTTCAATTATAGTGAGAAGCTGTAAATGAGATTAATGAACTTTTCAATAAATTCTTTGAACTTTTCAATATAACTGACGAACCCACAAATCTATTTAATTTGTTAAAAAAGATACTACAACCAAGAATTGAACCCCAAATCAACCGCGAGTTCATAAGTATTTACAGTAAAGTTCATCAAAATGTACTAACTTGTAAATTCCTTCTCACTTCTCAACACATTTGAGCTTCTCAATTGAACTTTACCATATATATATATATATATATATATATATATATATATATGGAAGAGTTTCAATGGAGACCACTCCCCTATATAGAGAACTAGAACGATCTCCCGTGCGATGCATGGCGAGTATCGAAATTAAACGACATCAATTACTCAATAAAATTATGGATTTGAAAACGTAAATTTTCAACGTATAAAGTGTAATGACAATTATAGTTATTAAATAATTAATAATTATTTGATAATGAAAATTAGCATTATACTTTATTATAATTATAAAGTATGATGCATCATAATAAATAAATAATTCACAAATATAAAAAAATATTTGAAATTATATTTTTTTAATATATATACTAATTTCATCTACAAAGTTATATTAACATTAATACAAAAAAATTATTTTTAAAAAAGAGTTATAAAATGAACCAATATATATTCCTTCACCTCTATTACATTTAAACTATTATAATTTAAAAAATATATGTAAACACAAACACATGATATTTACTTATTTTTATCTAAAAATACAAAAAGGAAAAAAAGAAAAATAATTAAATTAATATAATAGAAAAAAGTAAACATGTCATTAAAGAGAAAATTAACACTCATTAAAATAGAGAGGAAAGAACAATATGCTATATTTTAAAACTTTAAATAATCATAACTTATTCATTCTAAATTATTTTTTTATCAAAAGAGGAAAGATAAAAGATTTTTTGTAGTAAAGAGGGAGAGAGAGAAAAAAAAATAATAACAACAATTATTAAATTACAATAAAACAATTACGATATAATAACAACAATAATAATAGTGCAAAAAAGGAAGAGATAAAAATATAAAAGAATAGAGAAAAAGAAAGAAGAGAAAGAAAAATAATTATCATTAAATTTTTAATTATAATAACTTATTTGTTTCAAATTCATATTTTATGATTTTTATACCAAATTAAAAATCTTGTCATTATCTTTAATTTAAGATACATATACAATATCTTTTCATATATCATTTTTTTTTTCTTTAAAGAAAATCACTCAAGTATGAAAAAGAGAGTAGAAGAGAGAGAAATTGTATGAAAAAAATAGTAAAAAAAAACAAAACGTGTGATAGAGAGAGGAGAGAGAAAATGTGGAAAAAATGCATAGTGGAAGGAAAGAGAAAAATTGGCGGGAACAAAAACTGGTGTTTCATATATATATATATATATATATATATATATATATATATATATATAGATGAAGACCAAGTTAGAGCCATTGATCTCACCAAAATCAATGAATCAGATTCATCCGAATTCTTCAAGTTTAGATTAATCCCGTAAATTCCTCATTTTTCAATTCTGGGAACCAACAAATATTATTATGAACTTACGAACATAAGTATGTTCATTTGTTTTTATACGAACATATCGACGAATATTAGTATGTTCATTTATTTTTTATACGAATACATCGACGAACATTAGTATGTTCGTAAGTTCGTAATAATGTTCGTTGGTTCCCAGAATTGGAAAATGAGAAATTTACGGGATTTCCTAAACTTGAAGAATTCGGATTAATCTGATTCATTGATTTTGGTGAGATCAATGGCTTTGATTTGGTCTCTATTCTCTATATAGAGAAGTTGTCTCCATTGAAGCTGACCCTATATATATATATATAGGAATAGGATTATATATGTAGTATCATGCATGTCCTTTAGTACGTAATACCCAATATTGACCACACATTATGTATATGTGGCACACCAAGATTGTGACACTTGGCAAGGAGTCTCAAAGGCAAAATCTGCAGAAGGGTAAAATCGTTGAATATTAAAAATAAAAATAAAAATAAATTTTTTTTAAATTATCTCAAAACAACTATGTTTTACATGCATATAATTTCACACATAAATGCATAACTTTGAACTGAAAAATGCATTTCATTTTTACAAATTTGGTAAAATTTTTGCTCCATCATGAAATCAACATCCACAAATCAATCTAAGATCTCACCGCATATAAGAGATCTCATTGGAACGCTCCCATATATATATATAGGGTCAGGGACGGAGCCAGGAATTTAGTTCGGGGGGGGTTGAACTTGTACGGGGGTTCGAGAAATTTTTTTTGGGCATTCAGTATATTTAAGGTATTTTTTTATATTAAAATACGAGCATAATACTAATAATAACGAACAATATTTTCATAGATTATATAGTTTCAATATATCACAAAACTTTTTTTGGAAATTCCGTATATTTAAGACATTTTTTATTAAAAGGCAAGCATAATAATAATAATAACAAACAACATGTCCATAGATTATATATTTTCTATATATTACAAATTAGTTTCAATACATTATAATTTTTTTTAGCATTTCATACATATTAGGCATTTTTTATTAAAAGACAAGTATAATAGTAATAACAACAAACAATATTTCATAGATCATATAGTTTTAAAAAACAAAATTATCCTTAAATTAAGTATATATGAGAGAATATAATAACCAAATACTCTTTTATAAAACAAAATTATTTTATAATAGGTATAAACATATATCTATATATATTTTAAAATTATAAATAAATAAATAAAAAAACTCAAAATTTGGGAGGGGGCTCTAGCCCCCCCTAGCCCCCCTGGCTCCGTCTGTGTATAGGGTAGGGATCTATGGAGAAGTCAATATATTTCGTTTTGAATAAGTCAATAACTTTATTGAATAAATCAAGAGACCGCATGAATAGACATTCAGTAAATAACACGCCACATTTATTCCGTTCAGTAAAATTGTTGGCATATTCAGTAAAATTATTGACTTATTCAGACTGCCTTTCGTCTTTTGTCAAATATTTAGCTTCTCTATTGATTCCCCCATCTCTCTCTCTCTCTCTCTCTCTCTATATATATATATATATATATATATATATATATATATATGGGTAAGCTAAAATAAGAACATTTTTAAGTGTATAAAATGGTAAAAAATCTTGTCCATTAGATCTTGGTTGATCTCGTGGCTTGAAATTTGCCTAATCAGAACATAGTTCGTAATAAAAGAACTTCAGATTCGTGCATAGAATATAATTCGTAACAAAATTACTTTCAATTCGTAATAAGAAAAACGTATGAATTGCAAGGGAAACAGTTACAAATTTCAGATGTCCATATAATTTGATCTGAGCCATTAATTCACTATGATCTAATGGACATGATTTGTTCCTATTTTATACACTTAAAAGTATCTTATATATATATATATATATATATATATATATATATATATATATATATATATTGCATCTCAAGCACCACTTTTGGTCAAATTTACTATTTTCAAAATGTGAAAAGTATGCATCCAACCTTTGTAGTTTTTGCAATTAGGAAGCCACTAGAATTCTTATACATGATAAAAACTCGACGGCGTCGTTTTGCAAAGAGGCCAGGAACTCAGCTGTTTTGCATCAATTTTTTGAGTGTTGGCTGAATCGATTTTTTTATCATTGTGAAGTTCTGAATTTGAGAATTTTTACGTTTTTTACTCTAAAACAATAGCATTTCTAACACTTGGAAACAAAGTCATATTTGCAACGTCGAAATCTGGTGGTCAGAAAATTAAACTTGAGGATGATTCATGGGGGGGTGAGGATGCAAATTAATTTCTTTGGCTGAATTGTTTCTACTTTCTAATCAATATTTTTAAATTAAATTAATTTTAATTGAAATAGTTCACATTAAATCCACTAGGATGGGGTCTATCCCACAATTTAGTGTTTCTCACTCTTAATCTCTCTATTTTATAATTGTTTGTTATAAAATAGTATTATATGATGAACTTTAATTAATATTTATCATTAAAATTTGATTTTTTTTTAAAAAAATATATCATAACTTTGAATTAATTAATCTAAATATTCCATTATTAGTTCAAAATAAATATACGAATATATATAATTATAAATTCTATAGTGAATCCTTGTTAATTATCTTTTTATTATATTAAAATATAATAAATTAAAAATTATAACGAAACATAGTAAAACACATTAAATTAGGGGACCAAAAATATCATCCGAAATATCCACCTACGCTAAGCACAAAGAGAATCTGGAGATAGCATTCTTTGACCGCAATATGAAAAAGTAATGGAAAATAATGACAAAAAGGAAAAATGTTGATCTAATCTCAAGGCCGCCAGACAAAACCCATTTACTTTCCAGACAAAGCGACACCAAATGCGAAAAAATAAGAAATGAATATTAATTTGTAGGTTGGAGTTCAAATATATCCAAATTAGAACGGAAAGATTTCATTGTACTCAGGTTTATACTTCCTCCATCCACAATATTATTTTTATTTTTATCATTTTTAATTCGTCAATGATATCGTTTCCACTTTTATTTATATTATAATAAGAGAGTCTACAAGCTTATCACTCGCAACCATAATGAGACTCAAACTACACTCACAGCAATATCACTATTATCAACTATTATCCACCAATTTCCTTAAATTTGTGTCGTTCACAAAGTGGAAACGATATCGCGGACGGAGGGAGTATGTGAGATGGATTGATCCGACTTGATTTTAAAAAATATATAAAACATATGTTCATAGATAATTACTAAAATAAGGTGTTGGCGCAGCAGGTAAAGCTCCATATTTTTAACCTAATGACGCTAGGTTTGAAACATTCAGCATGCAGATTTTTCACAATTTTTTTATTTTTGAAAATTATATTTCTTCATATCAATAAAAAAAAATACGACAATAATTACTTGACCAAATAACTAAAAGTACAACCTCTCTTAAATAATTAAAAAAGTGAATTCACGGTGTTAAGAGTTGATAATCTGGTTGATGGATTTGTGTGTATTATCAACGAAAAGTGAATTTCATTATTCATAATCTCAAAGCCTCAAACAACACATAATACACAAAGAATCGATTGGTTTTACTTTACATCACCACAAATGGGAAGCTTCGACTCTTCTCCCTGTCTTCACGCACCACTCTAGTTTCGAACTCGCGGCGTGGAATGCCTCGTCATTTTGGGGTGCCTCTAGTGGGTGTGGAAGCATTGTACCTACATTGGTTCCTTTGACAGCGAGAGCTGGGCCACCGCCAACATATTCGACTCCGTCCCACGTCTCTACCGCATCATACTCACTATCTACGAACCTGATTTGTGTTGTGTGATACCCCGAATTTTAGATCCTAGAATATATAATATCTTATTGATATTATTAGAATTATGAGAATAATTATCCTTGCGATAATTTAAAGAGTCTTAATGCCTAGGTTTTCTCTTAAGAAAGGCGGAAAATAAAATAAAATAAATTAAGATGATTATTTTATTTCTTACATGTGATATTGATTTAAAATCAATAGGTATATATATATATATATATATATATATATATATATATATATATTTGCATTTTAAAGTATGAAAGACTAAGTGCATATATACGAGTTCATCTTTGAGTCGGGATTGAGCGAGTTTGGGCCGTAGAAGGGCACCCCAAGTGGGCTGATTTTTGGCAAGGCTTGAGCTGATTTTAGGTCCTAATACTAGCCCACTTTTGAAGCCCAAGCCCATATGTGATCAGCCACCTTTTATTTTATTATTTTACCAATATAATAAATAAAAGTGCATTGGAAGATTAAAAGTCCCTCCACCAATGCACTTATGCATTGGTGGCAGCCACCCTACCCCCTAGACCCCAAATTCAGCCCCCTCTCCCCTCTCTAAAGCCATTTGGCTTATACAACTTCCCTCACACTCTTTAACCTCTTTAGAAGTGTAAAGGTCTCACTCCCTCTCCATTTCTCCTTCATTTTCATCCCTCCTCTTTTCCCCCACTCTCACAAGTCTTCTCCCACCATTCTCACAATCCATAGCAGCCCTTGAATCCCCAAATGAAGTAGGAAAGCAAGGGAAAGTCCTGGAAAACCTAGGGCGTAAAGTGAGAGTGAAGATATTGCTGCAAGGGTGAGTTTTCTTTGCTTATTCCAACTGAATAATGATTGAACACCATGGATTTTTACATATATGTCTTATATGTTTCGTGAGGATATGTATAGTGTTCTTGGATTATGTTTGTGGTGAGGTTTTTTATCACTATTTTTACTAGCGACAAAACTGCAACTAAACAGTGTAATTGTAGCACGAAAACAACAAGCAGAGTATCGTATCCACATGGACTATTATAACGAATCACTCTAAGTAATCCTAAGTAAACTCTAGTAATATTCAGGTAAAGCAAATAGATAAAAGGTTTTAATAAAAACTAAACTTAGAACACAGCCAATAAAATTCAGATTGAAAAAAAATCAAATAATAAAACGATTGATCCTAGGAAAGTAAATTCATTAACCAAATTCACATAATCAATCTATTAATCCTATTTACCAATTCAATCCAGTTATGATGAGAGATCACACATTTAATCAAATACTATCGTCAGAGCAGCAAAGATCGTGATTAATAAATTATCTATCTCTGTTAGGTCTCGATCAAGATAATCTACTAACTCTCAATAGCTCCCTATGATCCACCTATCTCCATCAGGTCTCAAGGTTAAATTCGTATCATACATTCCTGAATCCACTAAACAGTTATCTCCGTTAGGTTTCAAACCGAATAGCTACTCATGCAAACTATTGATCAGATAATTCACAAGAATTCAAGCACCAGAAATTATGAATCATAAACTGGAAGACAAAAATGTATTAATAAATTAATCACATGAATCTAATTAACTATTTACAAACCCTAGAATCAAATTAAAAACTTAGCCAGACATAGTAAAAGAAAACATAAACATAATTAATAAGAAAGCAATCATAAAAACTGAATTATATAAAAACCCGTAATGAAACCAATGTAACAATCTTGAATCTTCAATCCTTGCACAAATCCAATCCAAACTCTAAAAACTAGAAAGCAATGAAAATTAAAAGCTAAAGAACTAAAAACTAAAGTTGGGAACCCTAAATAGGTCAAAAGAAGACCTATACATAGTGTCAGGGTAAAATACAGAGTTTTAACTCGAAAATAACTCTGAAAATCATAAAAATTTGGAAATATGGACGTAACGGCGACCAACTCGGCGACCACCGAGTGGGTCGCCGTTTTGTGCCTTCAAAATCACTCAAATCGGCGCTCACTGAACCTAAAACTCGTAGTGTAAAACAGAAACAAGGATATCGGCGGGCAACTCGGTGAGTTACACCTTCAAAATCACTGATTTCGGTGACCAACTCCAGTGGGTCACCGAGTTTGGACTGTTGCGTGCGATGTTTTTATTCCGGCCATATCTTCCTCGTCCGAACTCCGATTTGCAATCCGTTTGCACTCACGGAGTACAACTTCTATTTCAGAATATTTTTCCAAATTCGATCTCAAGATTCCTATAAATTTTATCAAAGTTCGGGCAAGTATCATATTTCACAAGATAAAATAATATAGGCACAAAACAACTATTCAACACTCAATCCTATAAAATTGACATCATATGAACACTAAAAACCATGGAAATATGAGTATTATCATTTTTATGGTGGAAAATCGTGTATAAGGTAAAGCTGAGAATCTGGTGTAGGCACACTGTTCTAGGAGTGGTTTACAAAGCGATTTCAGCTATCCACAAGGTGACCAAAACTTTTCAATGTGACGCTTAATGTGTCTTCTGTATTGTGGTCAAATTTCAGAATTTTCGGACTTCTTATGATTAATCTGTGAGTTTTTAAACTTCGTTGACCGTCTGAATTTTAGTTTTTGTAGACGAACTTTGAGAGGACATGAGTCGAGTTTCATTTGGTAAAAACCTTTGAAACTTAAATATGTTTCTGTAGACTTTCGTATCTTGATTTTGACACCAGCCTCACCATTTTTGGGTGAGGGAAACGGCCGGTGGCAATTTTTTAAGCTTGGTGTTTATTCTTTGAAACTCTCAGTGGGTTTTACAAACTTACGACTTTGGGAAGGCAAATGCCAACCCAAACCTCCTAGTCTTGAGTCCATTTTTATAAAAAATGTTATTTGGCATGTTTTGAACCTATTTGATAAATTTCAGAATTTTTTATAAAGTCTAGAGTTATTTTTTCAATTTATGCTATGAACCTGTCGAACTTGAACCCTAACTGTGCACAAAACTTTAAGCATTGATATCTCCTAACATTTTGAGGTTGAATCCAGCTGGAGAAGTGTTCTACACTCTCCCTAGTTTTTGGATTAATCATTGGGGTTCCTAGTGGACTTTTGAAATGGAGATATGAATTTTTAAAGATAGTCCACTGACCTAACCTTAATCTAGAAATCTGAAAATTTTCAAATTTTGTTTGATAAAATGCCTATCTTTGAAAGGGTATATCTTTCTCGTTTGAACTCCGATTGACTTGATTCAAATTGGAGAATGATCTTTGCAAGGTCAAGTTTTCAGAATATTCTTCATAACCTCCATTGGAGCTTTGAGCTAGATTTGGTGTCTATTGCAAAACAGCCCATTAAGAGCTCAAATTGTTGAAATATTTTCTAAGTATGGAAGTTGATTTTTAAAGGATTTTTCATGAAAGTTAAGTGTATCTCTGTATGATAAGGTTGAGTCATGTTGTATGCGAACTTTTCATGAAAATGAGTGAGTTAACCTAGATGAGGCATTAGATAAATTAATGAATATGAAAAATGCATATATGTATTGTAAAGTCCAGGAATAGGTTGACCTAGAGACCCTAGATGGACAATGGTTTCCATTATCTATAACATGAGCTAAGTGTTAAGAACTCGTATTGTAGGAATTGATCCACATGGCGGTGCCACAGCTTAAGATCACATATCTCTTCCACACCGAAGATCGGGTGGGTTATATTTGCGAAAGGTGGGTGAAGTTCCTGGAGACACGCTATATAACCTACAAAAACTTAAAGAGGTACCCTAACACTCAATGGGATGTCAAGAATAACTGCATCACAGTCGATAAAACTGTTTGGAGAGAAATCTTCAAGGTATGGAATTCTCTGAAGTTTGGTTTTTCAAAGTTTATAATATAATATGTGTCATGGAATTGAATCTTATCTTTTTAGGGTGCGTTTAATTTGATGGATAAATTTATCATGAGAAAATGAGGGATAATAAAAATTTATGCCTTTAAATGTCTCAAGAAGGGATAATATTATACCTCCATTTTTGGAAGGATAATATTATCCATCTTTAAAGTGAAAATAAGGAAGGAAAAATGGTGAACTTCTCTTTTGTATAAAATGTGGGAAAAGAAAGAAGGCATTTAAAGGTATAAACTTTTATTATCCTTTATTTTCCCATGATAAATTTATCCATCAAAGTAAACACACCCTTATAAGAAAAAATCTTCCCGCAAGCTTATCAATATCACAGGGAGCCACACTACTACAAACTGTGTTGTTTGTTTGGACCTCATGTTGGGAGAACTAATGGTTTCTCATTCTACACTACTCCGTATATGAGGAACAAGTGACATCCCCTGGTCCAACGTAAGATCTACGAATATAGCAACCTCAACTAGGCTAATATTGCCCCAAACCAAAGTATCCAACGCGTAATTCCCTCCCATCAAAGCCACAGGATTTCTTTGGAAAGCCCAAGTTTGCAAGTGGAAATGCCTTTGTTGTTTATGAAAGTTTTGTTGCTGTCACACCCCAATTCTGGAAAGAATAAATGTAATCAAAGTGCGACTAATTCATAAAAATAAGACAAGGGAAAAACCTTGCTAAAACCCGAATAATAAGATATCAAGTCGGGCTAGGCCCTTTTGGATCACAAGTTTTGTTTCATGCTTCTGACAACCGACATTCATTAGCATAAAACTAGGAGTTAATATTCTAAGCTCGATCAGAGATGTCATTTGAAATGTAACATGAGAGTCTTGAATTGAGACAATAAAAGACAAGATATTATCTACTGCTACAGCAGAAGTCTTAAAAGGAAGTTGAACCCTAGCTTCAGCTCAGTCCCGTCAGCACCAGTCAACCAACCTGAAAACATTTGAAATTATTTTTGGGCTAAGTACTAATGTACTCAGTGGGCATGCATGTTCTGAAACATTTCATATTTTCGTAAAGACAGTTTATCAAGTCATAATTGACATAACTTAGAAGGTTTTAAATTGAAATAACTTCTAAGCATGTTAAAATAATTTCTTTCATTTGTTCGCACATGTCATACTCCATTTTCTGTTACTCGCTGTGATCCCAGACCTTTTAGCCACCGACGGATCTCTGTCTCCTGCTTACTTGAACTGAGGGCGTAACCCAGACAAGTTTACTTTGACCTCGGGGCGCTACCCAGGCAGGCTTCATATTTCTCATGCTCCGGAACACATCCAGCCGAGCACCCTTATAACGCCTCTGGTTAGTGCCCGATGGAGATCAACCCACCGAGTTAGCTAACAAGTGTACACAATTCTCAAACAACGTGTTAGGCCATAAGAGAACATCAATTGATTAACTGTGCGAGCCTTAAACAGAGCAGAGTGCACATAAACATTTTATTGGATAAACAGTTTGCATTTCATTGAATAAACAATTTGCATTTCATTAAAACATTTAGAGCTTAATAACTCAATCATACTTTATACATTTGGAAAGTAAGCCCACCTGGTTAGGCAAAGCCTGAAGATCATAATCACATAAATTCATCTCGGAAAAGCAGCGCTAATCCACTTGGTCCACAAAGCCTACAAGAAATTCTATTCTTAATAGGTCTCGTAAAGCTAATTTTACTTCTTAGTGGATGTACTAAACATACTTGATTCGTCACGCCGGGTTGTCTTAATGAATAAATACTTGAAAATTAAAATTCTTGAGTTAAGGACACCAACAATATCCTTATTCGATTTTCTTTTATAATTGTAATTATAAATAATATCAATTAAATCATAAATACTTTTATTGCAAAAATGCAATTTCATGTCATACTCAGCATATAATAAGTGATTTCTTAAAATATGCACATAATAATAATATAATATCATTATGCAAATTATTCTTTTAAAATAATAATTAATTAAACTAATGATAGTTTAATTAAGGGTGATTCTATTCATAGCCTTCGTTTTACTCACTATAGCCCCATATTTAAAATAATAATAACAAATAATTACAAATTTACTATTTTACCCTTAAATCATAATTCCAAATTAAATATATTAAATATTAGCCTATAACCCCCCCCCCCCCAAATAGCCCAAGTACGAAAAATACCTTGCTCTACGATTCTGAAACCAGACCTCAACTTGCCTCAACTTCAAGCTTAATATTTCTGCCAAAGTTTCCTTCTCTCTTTGCGTTTCATAAAATACATACAATATTATTCTTGTTTCTCTAACAACTAAAAAATTGAAGATTTATGATTGCATACAGGGTTTAAGGTGTGATTTTGTTTGAAGCTTTCTTCAAGAAGACGAGACTGCTCTTTGGTGAGGCGAAGCTTCTTTCTCCGAGCCAGGCCTCTATTCGGGCTCTCGTCTTCTTCTTCTTCTTCCATGCATTCTTCGTCTGTTCCTGATGAGGGCACTTGGTTTATGTCCAACTCTTTCATTGTGCTTTCCCCTACAAATTAAATATGCCTTTAGTTACTTCATTGCCCTTGCCGTGAAAAAACTTCTAGGCAATCTTAATCTTTTTTTTTAGCTTCTTTGCGACAGGCTTGAGGAATTTGGAGATCTGATTATCATCAGCAGTCTCGAGTCCATAGCGGCAAAAGAGTAGGCCACGTTGGCGGAGGGAGTGGGCCTAATAGGAAGCTTGGGAACGATGGCGTCCTCCTGGATGGCTAGCATCGCGGCGTCCTTGTTGCCGTAAATCGGCTCCACCATCTCCCTCCTTATCGACCTCAGCCTCTTCTCCGTCTTCAATCTGATCAATTTCTCCATCGCTACTTACTTTCTATGTTAATTGAAAATTATATTCCTCCGGCCGGCAGCGCCCAATTTTGCTGGACAACAAATTTAGGGTTCTGACCTCTGGTAAAGGATAAACAACAAAAGGCCGGCAAGGTTGAGATTGGAAGCGGTGCGGCATAATCAGAGAACCATAAATTGGGAACTGATGGCCTGATTCAATACCGATGGGTTCTTCTTCTTCGGTTGCTGAACGGAACAACAGAGGCAATTTGGGGGCTACAATTTGAGGATTATACGCTTGTATTTAATTTGTGAATGTAAGCATGGGATAAAACAGTAAATTCACAATTAATTATTATTATTTATTTTAAATGGAGGCTATATAGAGTAAAAAGGGGCTATGAATAGAGTTACCCTTTAATTAATCAACATTGATGCAATCTATTTATTTAAAATAAAATCAGCCCACATCAGTTTAATAAGGAGGCCCATCACCTTCAATAACCTGCAGCCCATCATTTGGCCCAAACCTAGCCCATTTAACACCCTTCTTCAACACACCCACACACACAAACACACGCACACACTCACACACCTCAGCAGCGCAGCAGCACCCCTTCCCACCTTCTTCCTTCTCCGGCGGCGGTAGCGTCGCCGGCCGCTGCCCGCTCGCTCCTTAAACTCCCCTCTCTTGTCGCTCTCTCTCTCACGACAGCACACACACACTGAAACATGCCGCCGCCTCCTCTCTCAAAATTTCCGGCGACAGTCATCACCATCTCCCTCTTCCCCACCAAATCGCGCCGCCGCGATTCCTCTCTGGAACTCCGGCGAGTCAGCAGCGAGAAGCCACTGCCGCCGCGCCCCCTCTCCAATTTCAGGCGACGATGACGACTCCTCGCCGCCACCGTGCCCTAGCCTCCCTTGCTCAACCTTGGCCGACGGCAGCAGCTTCCTGCCGCCACCATCGCCGCCCTCTATCTCTCCCTCTCGACTAGCTCAACACAACAACCTCTCTCTCTTCTCCAGCCAGACCCTGTCCTCTCAGAAGCCACCCTCACCGAGCTCCGGCGACCGCGGCGGTGCCACGGTCTCCACCTCACCGCCGACTCGATTCGACAGCAGCTTACACCAGACCAGGGATGGATCCAGAATTTTTGTGTTACGGGAGCACAAAATAATTATATATAAAAAATACGTTCAAAAAAATTACTACACGATAATTCAAGTCTATTACAATTGAAATCTGCGAGTTTTCATTGACTGAAACATTTGTATGATTGACTCATTATCAACACTATCAAAAATCTCTTTCTCAATATATACAACCAAACTATCATTCATCCGCTGATCTCCCATCCGACAGCGTAGACGATTCTTTATGATATTCATTGCAGAAAATACCCTTTCAACTGTAGCAGTGGCAACCGGAAGAATAAGAGCTAGTGTTATAAACAAATAAAGCAATGGATATACCTCATGCTTTTTCGTCTCAGCCATCTTTTGTGCAAGAGCTCCAATACCTTTTAATCTTCCAAACCCATCAGTAGAATGCATATCAAGGATATAAGTTTCAAGCTGATCATCAAGTGCCTCAATCTGAAATGTAGAGAAGTCTTGAGGGTAGAATCTAGCAAGATTAATCAATCTATGCTTATCAAAAGCCTTTATGAATCATCTGGACATAAACATGCAACAGAAAGTAACAAATCTGTATTTGCCTCACTGAAACGGTCATTTAACTCCATGAGCTGCATATCTATGATAGAAAAGAACACATCAAATCGATAATGATGAAGATTTGTAACTTCAGGAGCTTTACGCCTTGACCTGCATCGAGCTACAAATTTATCACTCATATTTGGAACATCGATGTTTTCTTTATTACAAAAGGAAGAAACTTGATCATAAAAAGAATCCCATCCTTCATCCCTCATCATTTGTAGTCGTTTCTTGGCTATTTTCACGAGAGCCATGGCATTGACAATATCTTGATCTTTCCTTTGCAATGCCTTTGACAATTCATTTGTAATTCCTAAGTTGGATCTCATCAAATGTAAGGTAAAAACAAAATCAAACGACTGCATCAATCCCAATAAATTGTTTGCCTCACCCTTTTGCTCAGAACTTACCCCGTCTTCCACAATTATCTCAAGAACCTTGATTGTAGAAGAAAACAAAGTGATCAAACTAATCAAAGTATCATAGTGAGAGCTCCATCGTGTATCACGTGAGCGTTTGAGTGTAGTTTCTTGATTTAAACCTCTTCCACTTACAAGATCACCATTGTTGAGGGCACTAAAAATTTTCTCAGCTTCTTTTTGGTGAAGAATGTCACACCTTTTGGAAGAAGCACCAACAACATTTACTACACTAGTAACTGAGAAGAATAGTGCAGAAACTAGAATATGTTTCTTTGCAACAGCTACAAGAGCAAGTTGAAGTTGGTGAGCGAAACAATGAATGTAAAAGGCACATGGATTCTCCTTCAAAATAAGAGCTTTTAAACCATTAAACGCACCCTGCATATTACTAGCTCCATCATAACCTTGACCTCGCAACCTCGAAATACTCAAGTTATATCTAGAAAAGAAACAACAAATTGCTTCTTTTAGTGCAAGAGCAGTAGTGCTAGTAACATCTTCAACACCGACAAACCTTTCAACTATACAACCATCCTTATTCACAAAACGTAGCACAATTGACATCTGCTCTTTCATTGAAATATCACGGGATTCATCAACTAGAATAGAAAATAGTGAACCTCCTATTTCTTCCATGATGATATTAATAGTTTTCGCTGCAGCAACATTCACAATATCCTTTTGAATACTAGGTGCTATCAATTTGAGATTTTAAGGAGCACCATTTATAACATACTCCCTCCGTCCACGAAATGAGTACCCATTTGTGGACGGCACGAGTTTTAAGAAATGTATTGAGTGTAGTGTGAATAGAATAAAGGTCCCACATTTTTTAGTGTATTAATTAAAAAGTTTTGTGGGGTACACTTGCCAAAAAGGGAAATGAGTACTCATTTCGTGGACGGACGAAAAAGGAAATATGAGTACTCATTTCGTGGACGGAGGGAGTATTTAATATCATCATTGTGATCTGCCAGAAAATTCAAAAGCTCAAGAAAGTTACCTCGATTTGCTGAAGTCTTTGATTCATCATCACCGCGGAATGCAAGTCCCTGACGTAAAAGAAATCGAACACAGTCAATTGATGCATTTAACCTCATTCGATAATCTCTTCGATTTTGATCTGTCTGCTTGTCAAATGCATATTGGATATGTTGTTTCTGATTTTTCAAAGCTTCACACATAGCCCAAGCTTTATTGTGAGCACTATTTGGACCTCCGACATGTTCTTTCAGTCTTTTCCCCTTTTTCCAGTTCCTAAACCCTTCACCAACAAAGTCTCCATTTGCTTGTTCTCCAGATTTTGATTTAAAGAGATAACAACACAGGCAAAATGCAGCATCTTTGGATATACTATACTCCAACCAATTTGCATATTCAGAAAACCAATTAGAATTGAAACGCCTTGATTTTTTCCCGAAGGTTGAGAAAGGAAAATTATGCTTCAATGGTTGACAAGGACCCCTCGATATGTATGCCCTTCGAACTTCATCTTGAATATTTGGATTATATTCCAAAATCTGAATTCTTAATCCCGGATCTGTAGGAAGGTCTTTTGCATCAAAACTGTCCCTACTTGATTTGGCACTATCATTATTTTTTCCAATAATAAATGGTGGTTCCAATGCTCTTTTATAAAATCTTTCCATGTAAACCTAAATTAAAATCATGTAATTCAATAAATCAAAATTAAAATAAAATTTTCGAAATAAACAATCATAAATCAGATTAATATACATTACTACAAATTTATCTATGATTGTTTTATGATACCTGCTGTCTGTTGAGATAAAATCGGAGCTTCAAGCCTTCAATATGATTATATGAGATTAGGATGAAAAGAGGAGAGAGAGAGAGAGAGCAATTCGTTGGGAACTTGTGGCGGCGCCGAGTCGCCGACTGCACCTTGATCCCTTGATAATTCTTTATTTGACTTTTGAGTAATCACTTTCTAGCCTAATGCGTTAATTTGTTTGAGGGTGCATGGGTTTGGGATTGGGGATACTAATTAAAAAGGAAAAAGTTGAGTGGGGAGGGGGCACGTGTGACATATTGGGTTGGGCTTTGGGGAATGAAAACAAGTATATATAACATATACATATATAATTAGTAAAAAAAAATGTTGTGGGGGCACGTGCCCCCATGGTCATCAACGTGCGTCCGTCTCTGCACCAGACCCGACTCGACTCAGACAACACCACCGGCTCAAAAGCCAAAACAGAGACCAAAAATGAATCAACTTCAAAAATTCTACTTCTTCTATCTTCTTTACAACAAAATTAGTTTTCTTGAAATCGAAATAGCTCATTTAAAAACATGAACTTTATGATCTGCCATCATGTATATATATGTATGTTTCATGTATGCACTTCTGTAAATGATGGGGTGCATTTATGAGAATGTTTCTCTGTCGTAGCTCGGTTCAGGCTTTAAGGAAATTGACATACTAAATGAGTTGAAGATGAAACCTTTTATGAAAGATCATGTTGTTGTTAGTTTGATGGATGATGGAAGCTCGGATCAACCCAGCTGATGAAATTCTTGGGGTTCTTTCTTGTGAGAGAAAACTTATGAATTACTCCCTCCGTCCACCAATTAAAGCCTATATGAAAAAACACGGGTTTTAAGAAATTGTGAAAAATGGAATATAGATTGGCATACATGTATTGTGTAAAAGTATGGAGTAGGCACTATTGCTTGTACTTGGAAGTATGGCTTTGTTGCTGTTGATGGGGAGAAAGGGCATGGTAAGTAGAGATGTCAATCGAGCCAGTCCATCAGGTTTCGGGCAAGCCCTATTGGATTTTGGGTTAATCGGATGCGGGTTAATCGGGCTGGGAATTTTATCGGGTTATAAATTTTCAACCCTAACCCTAAACGTTCGGATTTCGGACTAGCCCATCGGGCGAGCTAGTCGGCTTAAATGTGTAAAATAAAATAATCATTTGTATTTTGTTATTTTTAATGATCTAATATATAATATATAAAATATACATAGAAATCAAAGATATAAATTATATAGCAAGCATGAAATGCAAAAATATAAGATATTGAAAAAAATATTAAGATTGCATAACATATAAAATAAGTTGATAACAGTAAAATGTTTGAATTCATAGAAGCAAAGCATCTAAAAAATATAGAAAAGTGAAATGATGAGATTTTATAATATTTAATTATTTTTTATTTTTATATCTAAATATTTAATATTAAGTATTCGGGTTTCGGGCTAGCCCATCGGGTTAGTCGGACCGACCCTATCGGGTGTCGGGCTATTCGGTTACGGGTTAATCAGGTTGTAACTTTTAGGGCAAATTGCATGGAAATACCCCACTTTAATCTAAATTTGATTTTTTGACAATCTTTTTAATTGTTGCAAAAATTTCAACGAGCTTTCAATTTGTTAATGTCCGTTCGGAGAAATTTTTCGACCAAATTAAATCTGAGTTGGCAGTCGGAATGCCAACGTGGCATCAAAAATGCCAAATCACACTCACAAACCCCCCACGTCACCCTCTCTCTCTCTTTTCCCCCCTCCCCTCTCCCACCTCCCACGTCGCCCCCTCTCTCTCTCTTCCCCATCCCCCTTCCCCATTTCCCCTTTCCCCGTCGGCTCTCACCATCTCTCTCACTTCCTCCACCGCTGCCACAGCCGCCCAGAATCTCGACCTCCGTCGGCTCTTCCCCTTTCTCCACCTCCATCGGACGCTTCCCCTTCCCCCATCTCCCACCGCCGCTACTTCCTTCGCCCCTCTCTCTCTCTCACTTCGTTGCGGCCTCCCCTTGTATCTCCAAACTCATTTAGGTTGCCAACTTTCTTGAGTTTTAATTAAGTCAAGAGCTCTATGGAGGCTGCTGAGGTCGTTGGAAATCGTAAGACGGAGGAGTCAGAAAAGGGGATCAAGGGTTTCTTAAGAGGAATGGGGATGAAGTCTGCGGTAGGTTTGAGTGTCTGTTGTTGAGTCAGAGAGAGAGAGGGGCCGGGAGAGGAAAGCAACGGAGGTTGGCTTGTTTTGAGGGAGAAACAGAGAGATAATCCTTAGCGAGAAATGAGGGGGCTCAGGGCAATGGCGGCGGCGCTGCCACTGCGGTCGTCTGAAAATTGAGGAGGCGGCGCATGGGGCGGTATGATTTCTCTGTGTGTGTGTGTGTGTGCACTGTGAGATGGTGAGACATGGAGAGAGATGAGGCGAGAGGAAGATGGTGGCGGTGGCATGGTGGTTCGACGCACCAGGCGGGGCGTTTGGTATAATTGGAGAAGATTTCCAACTCTAGCGGCTCGATCTCCGCCGCGGTGGCGCACAGCCACTTGAAGGAGCTGAGCGACTGCGTGATTTGGGGCTGGAGGAATCTCGACCACTCGTTGGGGAATCTCAGAGACGCGGAAGGGGCGGGAGTTGGGGAATTCGGGGACGACGAAGATGATGGCGCCGACGGCGGGGCTAGAGGACAGCCGGCGACTGTTCATCTGAGCGGTCAGGTGGCATTTCATTTGGGAGGGGGAAGAGTGACGTGGGAGGGGAGGCTGACGTGGGAGGGGGGTTTGTGAGTGTGATTTGGCATTTTTGATGCCACGTTGGCATTCCGACTGCCAACTCAGATTTAATTTGGCTGAAAATTTTCTCCGGACAGACATTGCAACAAATTGAAAGCTCGTTGAAATTTTTGCGACAATTAAAAAGATTGTCAAAAAATTAAATTTGGATTAAAGTGGGGCATTTTCATGCAATTTGCCCTAACTTTTATCGGGTTGAAAATATTCAACCCTAACCCTCTCGAGTGGTGAGTTAATCAGACCAGCCCACGGATTTCAGACTAGATTGACATCCCTAGTATAAAGTGGCAGATGGGATGTGGCTGAAACGTTGAGATGAGGGAGTGTTGAGGTGAGGAAGTGAAATGACAAATAAAATCCCTGAGACTTGAATTATTGGGACTGTAATATTTCTTCAGGGTTCTTAAATGCTAATTTAAATAACTTGCGTGGATTCTTAAATGCTAATTTAAATAAATATGCAATGCATAAGAATTTAAATAACTAAATCTTATAAAGTGTTTTGCAAGTCGTATGTTGGAATTAAAAGAAATTTATTTTGTTGGAATTAAAATAAATAAATTCATTTTTTTTAATCCGACGTGAATTATCTTAAATTCGAAATTCAAAATTACTCTAAATTTAGCTACGAGAAAACAGGGTATTACATCCATCATCTCTCCCTCTGAAGTAGTTATCTTGTTGTTCTTGACTTTTTTTTGAGTTTGTTGGAAGGGTCAAAATTTAAAATACCCACCTTCATAACTTATCTATCAAAAATACCCACTTTCACAAAACCCCTATCAACCATATCCAACTCATCATTCATGCCAAAACTACCCCTCAACAAATCCTCAACAAATCCATCATTAAACCATTTTATGTTCAAATTATCAAAATTTAATTAAGACATAATCAGGCCCAACATGCTTCCGTACAACTTCTAAATAATTCAAATCATAAATCAACAGTATACCTTTTGTCGACGGGTCACCTTCCGGAGCTTAAATCGCGTTTTACGGACTTCTCGCCTCCTCGGCCTTCGTCCAACCACACACTCGCAAGTGATGGTTGCAACCTTCTTCCTTCACTGTGTTCCGGCTTTCGCCGAATGGTCACCTTCAGGAATCAGTTTCCCTCCTTCACTGTGTGTCGACTCCAAATATTTTTGTTAAAAAATGAAAAGAAAATATTTATACTAAACCGAAATAGTTGGGCAAAAACTAAGTGTTTATAGAGGAATTATATAAAATTTAATTTATTTCATAAAATTCTCCCCAAGGGAGGAGACAAACTTGTTTAGCTACTCATAGTAGCTAATACTTGTGTACATAAAAATAAAAAGGAACTAAAAACTAAAAACGAAAACTTAAAGAAAACAAGAATTAAAAATTACAAAGATAGATTCTGAAGAGAGAGTGTGTAGTGTGAGAAAGTTGTGGAAAATTTTCGATGATCTCTTCTCTCCAGCACTTGTGTTTATATAGAGGTTTGAACCCCTCTATTATTGCTTGGTTGTTGGCCTCGGATTCCTTCTTCGTGGCCAGCTTGCTTGAATATGACATCCACCTTCTTTTGTCGGCCTTGATTGCCGACACTTTGTTAGTGGCATCACATGGTGCTGGACCCTCGCCTTATCGTCTTGTGATAATGCTGGTAGGGGCCGGCAACTTTTCTTCCACTCACTTTTGTCCTGAAGCTTTTGGTGAGTGGTCCTCCTGTTCTTCCACCCACTTTTGTCGTTTCTTTTGTGGGTGCGATCCCTGCTGTGAATCACATGATTCACTCTGCTTTGTCGGCCACCTTACTTTTTTGGTGCCCGAGGTGTTCTTCCCTTTGGTGTCTGACGTTCGTCATGTTCATCAGACCGGAACCTTCTTCTATCAGGTTTCGGGAGGAAACCTTTGCCGAATTCTGGCTCCTTCTGCGACGAACATTGGTCGCAGATTCTCTCGATCCAATGGCTAACATGAGCCATATTGCAGAATTTGCGACGAGTCTCTTTGCTCCCCGCGATCTTGTTTCCCCAAATAGTTTGCCTCTTATTCTCAAAAGAATTTTCAGCAAACTGGGTTGTGGTTCCTGTCATTGTATTGACCAGGAACGTTCCCAGATCTGAGCTCTGAAAGAACTTGAATCTGGACTTCATTTTGTCCATCTCTGTAAGACAGACCCAAAGACCCCATGCTCGTCTCGTGGAGATTTGATCCTCCGTAAATGTTGAGACGATTGCGGCATTAAACTCAGGAACTTTGATCCGGTTCAAGGCTCCTGTATCTGGTCTCCGAAGCTTGATGAAATGGAAGGCTTCGTAGACTCCTTTGCCAACTGGTTCTGGGGCTGCACTGAAGAAGTACAATTCCAGGACGTCTCCCCTTTTGAGGGACTCGTTGTTCTCCCATGCATCGAACACTGTTTTCTGGATCCATTTGGGTAGACCCTTGATTTCGGTGAATGCCGGGGAAGTGGTATAAACTGAAGCTAATGCCCCAAATTCATACCATTCTTTAACATCGTTTGGATTGGCTCCTGGCGTAAACCAAACCCTTGGATATTTTCCTGCAACATCAACCCGGCAATTTCCCGGATTAATGCCCCTTCTCGTAAGAAGTTTCTCCCACCTGTCTTGATAATTCTGCCAAGAAGGAGAAGAAATAATAAGATTAGTATCAACCTTAACTTGGCCTGTCATGGGCCTAAGGCTGATCTCTCCCTCTTTTACCCCAGAGGTGGAGGGTTGACATGTTGATTCAGGGAGTGATTCCTTAACAACATCTTTTCCTTGAGCGTCTGGCTGTGAAACCATTCTCTCAGGACTTGGGCTAGGGGTACTTGAATCCCCTGCTACAGGTAATCCGCCCTGTACGGAAAGCATTGCTTTAGCCCGATTTTCACGGACTGCGCGCAAGAGCGGCTTTTCAGTTGCTTCCTGAAGATTGAACATCTTCATGAAACAGACATCAATTTGGCTAGATACTTTGGCTTCGTCAGCCGCTTGTATCTTTCCTGCTTGTTTAGTATGCAGCACACATCTGTGCCACTCTTGTTGTAGCAGCTCTAGACTTTCAAAGAGCTGCCCCTGTATTGCCTCGATGGCCTCCGCTTCAGGGAGCTCCATCCCTTGTAAGGAAATCTGCAAGAACATTCTGATCAGATTTTAAAACGACAATATCATAATCATAATATTGGCATTCTGCTTGCCATCTAATTAATCTAGCCTTTTCAGGTTTAGATTCAATCTTTTTTGTTAAGAAAGCTTTAACGTTAGTGTTATCAACTTTCAAAATGAATTTTTTAGCCAGTAAGAAAAGCGGCCATTTTTTAAACGCCTTCCGCACTGCAAAGAATTCTTTCTCGTTGATGTGCCATCGCACAGCCTCGTCGTCGGAGAAAAGACCGCTACAGTATCTGCAAGGTTCTTCTCCATAAGGGGTGATCTTTGTAAGCACAGCTGCCCACCAAAAATCACTCGCGTCGGTGTAGAGGACCAAGTCATCCTCGTCTTGTGGTATTGAAAGTTTCGGGAGATTTTTACAAATCTCTTTCAACTTTTTCATACCCTCACGATGTTCTTCCTTCCATATGAATGGAACATCTTTCTTCAGTAATGGACTGAAGACCTTTCTGTGTTCCGCAAGATTTTTGATGAACATCCCTGCGAAGTTGATAACTCCGAGAAAGCTTTGGAGCTGTTTTTTCTCCTTGAGATCCTCCGAGAAACCCTGGACCTTTTCCACAATATGATCTTGTAGAATAATCCCTGATTCATCGATCTCGATCCCCAGAAACTCCATCCTCTGGGTGGCTATGACTGCCTTCTTTTCTGACAGCACTAGTCCTTCTTGTTGACAAACATCCGCAAAGATCTCCAGATGCCTGACATGTTCATGAATGTTTTTTGATGCGATAAGAATGTCATCAATGTAAACAAACATAAACATAGAATAATCTTTGAAGAGATTATCCATCTTTCTTTGGAATATCTGAGGCGCGTTGGCTAGCCCCATTGGCATGACATTCCAGACGTAATGTCCTTGAGGAGTTGAGAAGGCTGTGAACTTCTTACTTCCTTCCTCCATGCGAATCTGGTAGAAACCTGATTTGCAATCGAACTTTGAGAATACCCTTGCACTTCTGATGCAGTTGATGAGGTGTTCTCTACTTGGGATGAAATATCCGTCAAACTCAAGAATATCATTAATTCCTTTGTAATTAATGACCAGTCTTGGTTTTCCTCGCTTGATCTCCCCATGATTTCTCACCAGAAATCCAGGACTGCTGTAGGGTGATCTTCCTGGTTCGATCAGCTTCAAATCAAGGTGTTCCTTGATTATGCTCCTCATATCCTGTTGATCTTGAGGGTTCATCAGGATAGGTCTGAACCTAACGAACTCATGCTCCTTTCCAGTTTTAACTTTCAGGGTTGCTCTGAGCTGGTTCTTGTCCCACCATGCCAAAGGATTCTCATGGTAACTCTTCTGAATCCTCCTTTTGACGTCGGCAATGGACACCTGTTCTTCTTCCTTGATATCTTGGTGTGATATCAGGGACACTTTGAGGATTTGAGTTTCTTCCTCAGAGAGATTTGGGAATCCCTCAGTTCTGCATTTGAGCAAAACTTCTCCGAATCTCCGTTGATCCTTCATTTGGGGTCGCCGGAGTCTGCCATCATCACCACGCTTGCTGCGGAATTTGATTGGCATTGAACGATGAAAAGCTCCATTGAGCCTTTGCACAATGATTTTGTGATCACAATTGGTTGTGAACACTAGCCTCCTGGCTTCATTGTCCTGTATATACCTCTTGAAGCTTTGCAGAAAATTATTGCCGAATAATATATCTGCTCCGGTATCATGGAAATAAATTGGTGGAGTCTTGACCTTGTACCAAGGTGTCTGTCCTGCTCCGCCGATCAATATTTCCGTTTGCTTTACTCCCTTTGATAGAAGCAAAATCTTTTTGGAGAAATCCATTCCTGCAATTCGAGGTAGATCTTCTTCCACTTCTGCTGGAAAGACTCCTCGTTTTGCTGTACAGATTCCTGCTCCCGAATCCACATAAGCAGCAAAATATTCTGCTTTGAATTTCTCGTATAACATCCCAACAGAGATGTATATTGAGAATGGACTTGTCATTAGATCATCAACCTTTGACGCCCTATTGTGATCTCCATTCTTCCTGATTTCCATGACCATGGTTTATATTTGTCAAGGAAATCTCGTCCTAAGATTAGGACATCTGCTTCTTGTCCGGCTTGGCCTTCGGTCTGGATTTCAAAACCTCCAACCTCCAGAGTTCCGATGTATCGGTTGTCACCTGGATTTGCCAAATAATACAACGAACTACAAGGAAACTGATTTTCCCTGCTTGTTGTATCAAATTTTGTGGAAACTTGTCTCCATCCTTCGGGACATTTGAGTTTAACCCTCATGTCTGGAGCTGGTGTTTCCTGGATCGCCATTCTCTCATATGATTGAGAGAAACTTCTTGTAATAGACCCTGAAGTCAGTCTATTTCCCTGAAATGATAGCCTCGGTGCTCCCAGTCTGAGACTTTGAGTATGGCTTAGCACCGTCTTGTCTCCAATATCGATGTCGATTTCTCCTATCTGAGGAATCTCCACTCGGTTTGGTTTGACTGCCCTGGCTACCTCCTTGAATATTTCTGGAATCTCAATAAATTCTTTTCCCAGAAATAATTCCGTGTGATGAGAATTTGATAGGGCATACGAGACTTGATAAGTCAGTGAGTATGGCCTATTCCCATCTGTCAACAGCTCCTTCTTTTTGTAGTCCTGATAGAGGGTCAAGGCTCTGCTGAAGGATGAATCTTGTAGATTATAAGCGATCTGTGGATAGAACTCGGTTATAATCGTCTTGGCATAGAGATTGCCTGAAAAGGCTCCCAGAACTGATGCTCTAGTATCTCTGATTCTTTTGTCGCAAAGTGCGACATCAATTGGTTGGTCTGTCCCAGGGGATAGGGATGATTTGATCACCAACTGAATTGCTCCAATATGAATCCATTTCATCGTATTTGCGACTTCTGGCTTCATTTTCTTAAGATCCTGCCTAATATCTTCGGCAGGTACCAGCTGGATCTCCACCTGATTACTTGTAATCTCCATTGGAAGCGCCATTTCTCGGTTTGTGACACCAAAATAGACATGATGCTTCCTCTTTGATGGTATCAAGCTATTAAAAACTCGATTCAATCTTCCATTGGAAAACCCTTGGTATGTTTGTACCTCCCCAGTTTCCCGGTTGAGTCTTCTTACGAGCTTCTTCACCACTTCTTCCTGTGGAATCAAAAAATGGCTAGTAAATCCATTCTGATCCTCCTTCTGGGTGTGGTGGACCTCGTGTTCTTCTTTAGTCTGACTCGTCTCCGGTTGATCCATCGGACATTCCCGAATCTTCAGAACTAAAGACTTCTTCTTGCTCATATATACTTTCATCAGAAGATATATTTTCAAATTGATACACGGGTATCAATTTCTGTTGGTAGATTGCGTCTTCGATATCCGGTGTGGATTCGAATCTCCTTATCTGCCTTTTCTCGTTGTCTGGGCAATTGGTTGAAATATGCCCTTGTGCACCGCACGACCAGCAGTTGCAATCCTTAAAACTTTCATTTGCTTTGGCTTGAGTACGCCTGAAAGTTTTCCTCGTCGGGATTCTCTTTTGATTTGAGAATCGGTTTCTTGATGGTCCGCTCCGTTGGCCTGATTTGTAGGAGCGTGCCTTTTGTCGGGTCCACATAGTTCTTGGCTTCCAAGAACTCCTTCTGGTCTTTCTTTCATAGGGTTGATACCTATGTTTCTTTCGGCTACTCCTTTGATATAGCAACTCAGCACCAATCTCTGTTGGAAGATCAATGTTGTCGCACATCAATGGGGACTTCTTGTTGAGTCTTCTCAATTTCTTGAGATTCCTTAAGTCTGCTGCCTTCTGGCACCATTCGGACAGCTTCTTGTGGACATAAGACATCCTTCTTGAGGCACTATCAAGGGGATATTCTCCCGGTGATACGTATTCGTTGATGAGCATTTCCCTCCATGGACTTGGAAACTTTGTGAAAAAGAGGTCCTTGGCGGTTGTATCATCAACTACCCCCATATGAACATATAGGGTATAAAGGCGTAGAAATTTATCAAGAGCTTTTGGCTCTAGCACCATTAATCGAAGATTGTATAGTGCCTGATGATACTTCTTACGCTTCTCTTCTGCAGATCCTTCGAAAAAACCCATTCCCAAGAAATGGATTTTGATCTGTTTAGTAGCCTCCTTAATGATATCATAAGGTTTTGTGCTATTAAACAGTTCTTCCCTTGCTGAGATTTCGATTTTATCCCAGTATTGTTTTGCCATTCCTGCCAGACTTGCTTCGAAGATTTTGGCAAACTCCTTTTTATCGTACTCAATTGTGGTGACTACGATATTCAAAGCTGAAGCCCACTCATCGATGAGATCCTCCCAATCTTTGAAACTGGCTTCGTCGAGGTTGAGAATCAATCCATATGGATGGATTGGTTCAAGTGTGGCCTTCCCTACAGGAGTATCCCGCATCTGTGGCCTGCGTCTTTTGGTTCGTTGGTAGTGGCTTGCATCGTCTGAAGCTCCACCCCTTTTTGACGAACTTTCTTCTTGAGGCTCGTTTTTGGGCACCTCATCTCCTTGGTTCATCTTTAGATCAACCATATTGAGGTTAGCAAAAGATTCTGCTAACTCCTGTAGATCGTCTAATCCGATTCTGTCACGGCTATTCATGATATTTGCCTTTCATGATTCGGATTATATCCTTTGGCTGCAACTCCTTGGGTGCTGCATCAAATATAGGGGGATTCGTCGGGTCGTTGGACCATTGCTTCCGTATTTTCCCGGAACATGGTTTTCGCCTTTCGATTTCCTTCATTCTTTTCTGGATATCACACAAGAGGGTTAATATTTCCTCTTGTTTGAGTGATATTCTGCTCAGCTCCATCGGTAGATCGTATAGCTTGACGCCATAATATTCCACCGTCTTTTGGATCTCCCGCAAGTTGACGTTGTCGGAAGAACTTGGCTCGATCTTTTGGTAGCCTGGAAAAGCTACACTCGCCTTGTCTTTTGGTTCCATCAGTAGTGAGACCAATGGGCATCCGCCATGTTTTGTTCAATGGTCTCTCTGGCTGTGGCCATTCTCATGAGGTGCTCATGATAATTTTGGATACTCGCGATGACATCGCGAATAAGCTCGATATCTCCTCCTCGTCGTAGGTTGGTCACGAGGGCTCGATTGTTCCATCTGAGATCACTTATAAAGTGACCCATTTCTGTCTCCAGATTTTGGAGAGAATTCCTGTAGTGTACACATCTCGGACACTCGTCCGGATCCATAATTTTCAATGGAGTCTCCTCCCATATGGGTTAATCATAAAATAAATTAAACATAATATAATTCCTCTATAAAAACCCGCTCTGATACCATTTTGAGAAGCGCGGGATCAATTTGAACAAATACCAATTTTAATCATTTTTGCTTAACAGTACGTGGCGTTGTCTCACAGTCCAGACCCAGTTTACCGAAGTAACCTATCGGGCACGAGGAAAGTTTCCAGCCGATATACTAGTCAAGCTTAATTAGGCAAAAGATGGGAGATAAAGAGAAATTAAGTATAAGGGTAGAAATGGTATTTCACTATGAAGTGGGTATTTTTCATAGATGTTTTATATAGGTGGGTAGATTTGATAGATGTATTATAAAAGTGGGTATTAAAAACCATTTGCCCTTGTTGGAATGGGAGCTATGGTATTTGCCCCACCTACCTATTGGCTGCTTACTGTTTGTCCAAATTATATTATGTCCATATTTTAAATTTCCCAAATGTTGAAAATATTGAGTTTATTAATTTATCCAAAGTTGATTATATTTAAAGTTATTGTTGGCAGTGATGCAAGTATGAACAACACGTTAATATTACTATCATGAAGTACTTATGTTGTTTACATACAATTCCTTTGTGAGAGTGTTCCTAGTTCAATACCTGAGTCGTTGTAAAGATATTGAACGTGAGTTGTGTCCATTCTTATTTTAGTAATTTTGTCATAAGGCAGTAGCGGAGCCAGGCCCCGAGGCGTTGGGGGGCAAAATATTTAAAATATCTAAAATAACTTATATAGATATAATATAATAAAATATTTTTACAAATCACAAAAATTCTCTATGATTACTAAAATGGAGTAATATGAACTCGTTGTAAAGTAATATATTTTTTTATATAATTAAGTAACAAGATAAAGACGATCTCTCATACTATTTAGAAGCTGACTTTTTTATAATCTTTGTGACAAAAAAAAAAAGAAAGTTCTTTTTACAGTGTCATAGGTATGTATATACTCTGTATGACTATATTCCCTTTGTCCTCTCACAATAATTCAATAATTATGTGAATTTAGAATTTGGATTATATATATATATATATACATATAATATTGATATTTATTTATTTTTTACAATAAAACTCGAAGAATATTCATGGGTGTAAAAAGAAGACCCACATGCTACTATTAAATTCTGATAACAATAAACAAATAATTATGCCAAACGGAAAGCTAGAAAAGTAATACAAAAAAACTGTGAATTAGAACGAATTTAGAAAAAATTAACTTTTAAAATCCAGAGTTAATAATGATCCTTCAGTAAATTAATTAGATTATTGAATATACATTGGGGCTTCGCTTGGATAAGAAATTGAAGAAGTAAGACGAAATAAATATTTAAAATAAAGAAGAGTTTCAAAAGACCAATGAATTGTATTTTGTCAATAATATAAAAAATAGTTAGAATTTGTGTAAATTAGGAATAATACTTTATTGGTGCAATTTTTGAATTGAATTTACTTGAATTTATCTATTTGAATGTAATTTACACAATTTCAGCCTTCTCTTGTTAGACATACACGTATGAGCCCTTCCATCCAACACCAAAAAATCATTTATTTTCTTTTATTTTTGCCCCTACTTTTCATAATTTTTGGTGGGGCAAACTTAAATATTTATGTAAAATTGAATATATATGGAAGCATAATATAACTCAATTGAGGGGGGGCAATTGCCCCACTATTTTATAGTGTAGCTCCGCCCCTGCCATAAGGCGTCTTCAAGTTAGTATAATTTATAACTTGAAGAATTTTTCCACTTCCTTATGTCTTCTTTATTTTTATTTTTCCACTGCATTGTTTACTCTGTGCACTCATGTGTTTATCTAACACAGTGCATCACATCCAGTTTCTGCGAAGCAACATTTTCACTAATGATTAACTAACCTTGTTGCACATAGCTCGTAACGTCGAGATGTTGTTGCGATCCCATAACCAAGATTGTAGTGACACACCTTCCAGTAGGAGAATCGCTGAATTTCTGAAAGAATTTATGTGATTCCTTTCGTTGTTGCGATGCGGATAGAAATGGCGCTAAAAAGGACATTATAGACATATTAATTAAACTAGATGGGTATAATTGTAAAATCACTGTGCAATATTGGTTTTAGCAACAATTACCAAACAACTAGAACCCCTAAACTAGTGTATACACTGTAGTACCAAACGCAAAGTTGTCGTACCAAGTTACCAACCCCTCTTTAACTTTGGATCCTATATTGACTTAATCTATCTTGTTTAATCCAAACCCACCTACCAAACACGCTCATATTTATCTTATTACACAAAAATAGTTAGAAAACTTATACTTTTATCAATTAAAATAAAAACTTATACATATAATCTAATAGGATGTATATAAAATTTTCCCTTAACTTACTATATAATTTCAAGAATACAATAAGACATCAAAACTCAGTTGTTAATCAAGATGTTCGAAATAGGAAAAGAGATCATTATCAATTGTGAGACAATCACCAAGTGCCAACATACAATACTAGTATATTGGAAAGAATTATTGCATTGGACAAAAATGATAAAGAACTATGATGCTCAAACAGAAATATCTTCATCATCGGGTCCCATTTCCCGCCGGCTTAAAGTATCTGCAAATTTGATACTATTAATTTTTGTAGGTGGGATGACTGACCACTCACGAGTCACCAACTTACATAAATCTAATCCAAATGAACAATACACTATTCCAATAAAATAAACATGATTTCGAATAATATCTCATGATTAATTCTCTTTATTAATACACTACACACACCCCACATATTTTCCTTGCAGCAACCAACATCTCACTCGACTAGTGTACCAGAAAAAGTGGAGAGAGAGAGAGAGAGCTATTAATGGCGAAGCGCAGTGCTAATTATGTGAGAGGTTGCAGGCTTACAGTTATTCTGTATGTATATGCGGCGGCAGTGGCAGTTACTGCAAGAGTGCTGCCGTTGCATCCGTACTATGATGGCCACCAAAGCAGAATTTATGATACTTCAAAATATGGGATTTTGCAGCTGGGAAATGGTTTGGCTCAAACTCCTCAGATGGGGTAACTATTTTTTTTTTCTTTGCTTTTTAGAGTTCTCTAAATTTGTTGAGTTTTTGTTTGTTTCGATCGACGTTTTAATTCGTGGTGCATGGTGAGATTGAGGGAAAATTGATCTTCGTCTATTTAATCGGTTTAATGGAAGAAAGATTCTATTTTGTTGATCATGAGTAGAAATTGTTGCTTTATTACTTTTATTAAAGAAAAAGATGTTAGACATGCACTAGTTTGATGATCTTTTCTTTGTGTTGTGATTCTTCTAAAATCAGTTCGTGTAAATTTCATTGTTAGATAAAATAGAAATTTACCTGATTTTTTAACAGATGGAATAGCTGGAATTACTTCAGATGCGACATTCATGAAAAAGTAATCAGAGAAACAGGTAGCCCTTTATCTTTTCTCATCTTCTCAGCTGTCAAAATCCCATATTATGTTAGGTCTTAAATTAGTTTTGAGATATGAAATTACATACATTTAGTAATTCAGTTTTGTTGAATAATAGCTAATGATTTTCATATAGTTTCTTATGCTAGCAGCAGCCGTTTTACATCTGATTTTTCTCTTTGAGAGCTTATGAAGTCCTATAGCATATATTGATGCTTGGTTTGCCTTTGACAGCTGATGCACTTGTTACTACGGGTTTGGCTAAGCTGGGGTATGTATATGTGAATATAGGTAAATGAAAACACTTAATCACATGATTTGTGGGGTAATTTCCTAAATGTTTCGCTCTGTGATGATCCGTGTTCTTATATTTGATGGATATTATGATATGCAGATGATTGCTGGTCTGAAGTGGCAAGGGACTCAGAGGTAAATAAGCATCTCCGACTATTGTAGTTCATTGTAATGATCTCTGATCATCGGACTATAAATCTATAAATGTCAACTTAAAGGCTTTAAGAATGAGTAAGCCACCATATCTGAATTTCGAGTTAGTTCTTATTTTAGTGAAAGATTACCTTGTTATCACAGTTTATTCGTATGAGCAAACTTGCTTTGAAGCCCTAATTGATGAAAGCTGCCAACTGCCAATGCCTTTTAATATACTGCTGCTTTCTTTGCTTGATAAATGATAACCTGAAATTGTATTTTTCTTTTATATTGTCATTATAAATATTAATCTTGGATAAATGATGCAGGGTGATATGGTTCCTGATTCCAAAGCATTTCCATCAGGCTTAAAGGCTCTTGCTGATTATGTGCACTCAAAGGGTTTAAAAATCGGTATCTACTCAGATGCAGGGTATGGAAAATTTTGAGATACTTTCCACAATAATCCTTTATTAAAACTATATAACAAAGCCTTTTTTTTTTCTTTTAATTTTCTATGTCCTTTCTTCTCTTGCCTACATATGGAATTGGACATCTACAGACTTCATACATGTCAACTTCGGCCTGGCTCACTTAAATATGAAAATGATGACGCAGAACTCTTCGCATCTTGGGTTTGTTCCTTTTTTTTCTTCTGTGCTTGGTTGTTTTGTGATTATGTTGTATGTATATATGCTTCAAATTGTGCAAGTTAGTGTCTTGGTGTAGTGGGTTATCACGTCAGTCTATCACACCGAGGGGGCATTTATTTGAAAAATAGGATGGTCAAACAAGTTCAACGTTAATCAATCCATCAAAGTAAATGGTACATTAGCTTGGATTATTTTTATTTATCCAACCTATCACTCAAAGTAAACACCCCCTAAAGGTCTCCCGGTTCGAGTTCGGGCTATGCCATTTTCCAGCTAGAACCATCTGCTTGATAATTTGGACTTAGTATGCTTCAAATTTAAACCTTTTGCTATCTTTTACGGAGTTATCTAATTTAAACCTTTTGTTTGGAATTACTTCATTGGAAACTGGCCTGATATTGACCTTTTAGCAAAATTCAACATCTGTTACAATGTATATACAATATGGTGTTTTCTTCTCTCTCTCTCACTCTCTGCTGCAACTGTAACATTTTTGTTACCGTGATCTGAAGTTCTAAATCCTTATGTTTATTGTTGTTTAGGGTATCGATTACTTGAAGTATGACAACTGTTTCAATCTGGGAATTGATCCTAAGGAGAGGTAATTGGCTGCATTTATAGTTTCATGTTTTGATATCGGTAGCTTGATATTAATGTAGAGCCATCTTGCCAGGTTTCCCACTATGCGTGACGCCTTGAACGCAACTGGAAGGACGATATTCTATTCACTTTGTGAATGGTAACTTCTATATCTTTTGAGCACTCTCTTTTTCCCCTCTTATTGTTTCCCTTTGTGGAACCCGAGTTGTCAGTTGCATACTAGCTACATTTTTTGTTTATAAATATTTCTAGGGGTTTGGATGATCCAGCATTATGGGCAAGTAAAATCGGCAACAGTTGGCGCACTACAGATGACATTGAAGATACATGGGAAAGGTTCTCAACTCTCTAATAGACATCCATTTATTTTTATTTGTTGTATCAGAGATTTTATGAGAACCTTTCGAACAAAAGGGTATATAGATGATTGCTGGAACATATTCCTTTTTTTTCACATTTCTATTTGTGTTCTGTTCTGTTCAAAAGTATTAGTATGAATAGTAGTAGTAGTCCATATAAAATTACTTGCATATGTTTCACTAAAGCTGAAACAAACTGTCCATTGCCAAGTTACTAATAATTCTTTTTATGTCTTTGATATTCAAGAAATCGAAAAAGAATTTAGATGTATTGAAGTGGATCCTTGTGATCTTGTTTTCTGCTCATGTAATATTGCTCTTCACTAGGTGTATTGAAATGATGATGTACTGATGTAGTTTGTTTTTTCCCGTGTGGTTTAGCATGACTGCGATTGCTGATATCAACGACAAGTGGGCAGCATATGCTGGACCTGGTGGATGGAATGGTAGTGTTTATATTCACATTCATATACTCCTGACATGAAACTGTAACTTCTTGCTTATTATCTTCAACACATTACGATTTACAACAGATCCGGATATGTTAGAAGTTGGAAACGGAGGAATGACTCACCAGGAGTACCGATCACATTTCAGCATTTGGGCTCTGATGAAGGTATATATTATACATTCTTAACTTGTCACACTCACATGGATGACTAAAATCTGATATATTTTCCTATTTTTCCTCTCTTGCAGGCACCACTCATCATCGGCTGTGACGTGAGAAACATGACAACAGAGTCATATGAGATTCTTACCAATGAGGAGGTTATTGCTGTAAACCAAGGTAAACATATCATTTATACCTTGCATTGCCCTTTGTTTGCTTCCATGGATTCTGATATACGCGTATCAAATTTTGTCAGATTCACTTGGTGTGCAAGGGAGAAAAGTTTATACATACGGGCCCGATGGTTGCTATCAAGTATGGGAAACCTGACTCCTATTTCCTTCATAAAATTATGTATTTTGTCTAGTTAACAATCACTCTAGTATAGCATCTAGTTTTTTGTATGTTTGATGTAGCGATTTCGTGTGCAGATTTGGGCCGGTCCACTCTCCGGGCAGCGCACAGCCATTGTCTTGTGGAACAGGTGTTCAGAAGCTGCCACAATCACAGCCAAATGGGACACAGTGGGGCTCGAATCTTCGACCAGCGCCTCTGTTAGAGATCTGTGGAAGGTAAATGGGACTATATTATGTGATCAGATATCAGCAAAATCATTTCTCTCCTATTAACTCATTTTTCGTTGTTGCAGCATGAGTATGTTTCTTTGAGCTCCTCGAACTCGTTCAGTGCTAAAGTGGAGGCGCACGCCTCGGAGATGTACATTTTGGCCCCGGCTGCAGCTGCTGCCTCTGCAACTTAAGTTGGAAGAAGAAAACGGCATTTTTCCTGTTTGTACGAGGATATATTCAACCTATTTTCTGCTTGCTTGATATGCATTGATCGAATTCCATTTAAGTATTATTTGTGGTTGCTTGCATTGATGTGGTGTTTTTGGCTATCTCTAAATTTTATTGGGAGATTAGCAGTTGTTGATCAAGGGTTGTTGCAAGCTATTAGAGTGAGTTTAGTTTGCGGTGGCATTATCATCAAGCATTTGGAATTGTCGTAATGTATGGTTTCTATTTTTTAGAAATTGTAATGCATGATTTGTATTAGACCCTTGTGTGAAATAATATTTCTGTAGCAGTGTTGCATTTTTATGCACCACTCTGTATCTGCTCTTTTACCTTTGAATGCTAGATGGACTTCTGCCTATCTTTGTCTTCTCTTTCTGCCATTTGATTTTCTTTTTTCTTTTAAAAAGGTTCGATCTTTATTTATGAGTGGAAATTTAAAATGCCTTAAACCTGAAGTTCTTTGTTTTAATACTGTTAATTTATCAAAAAATAAAAATAAAAAAAATCCTTAAGTTCTTTGTTAAAAATGTTCTACTTTATAAATTTAAGTATTTTATGACCTAAAGAATTATCTGACCCTTAAAATGCCTACATCAATTTTAATCTCTTGTACATTTTACACATTTCATCTATATTTTTTGCTTTTCCAAGAAAAAACATTGATTTTGATTGATGAATCTATTAGTTGATTTTGATCGATGAATCTATTAGTTATTAATAAATTTAAACGCATACTTCATCAACTTTTTGGGGAGCGTGATTCTTTTTTTTTTAAATATATTTAACATATAGTCCTTCTGTCCAAATATTCATGACATGTTTTTCTTTTTGGGTTGGCTATATTGGAACATAATTAGTAATTAATTAGAATTTTATTAAGTGACCTATGTAAGCCTCTAACTAGGGATGTCAATCGGGCCAGCCCACCGGGTTTCGGGTCAGCCCTATCGGGTTTCGGGTTAATCGGGTGCGGGCTAATCGGGTTGAAGATTTTGTCGGGTTATAAATTTTCAATCCTAACCTTAAACGTTCGGGTTTCGGGCTAGCCCATCGGGCTAGTCGGTTTAAATGCGTAAAAATAAAATAATAGTAATTTGTATTTTGTTATTTTTAATGATCTAATGTATAATGTATAAAATATACATAGAAATCAAATATATAAATTATATAGCAAGCATGAAATGCAAAAATATGGAGTAAGATATTGAAAAAAAACATCAAGATTACATAACATATAAAATAAGTTGGTAACAATAAAATGTTCAACTTTGTTAACGAAAAAACAATAAAATATCCAACAATAGTTTGAATTCATAGAATCAAAGCATCTAAAAAATACAGAAAAGTGAAATGATGAGGCTTTATAATATTTTGTCATTTTTTTTATTTTTATATCTAAATATTTAATATTAAGTATTCGGGTTTCGGGCTAGCCCATCGGGTTAGTCGGGCCGACCCTATCGAGTGTCGGGCTATTCGGTTACGGGCTAATCGGGTTGTAACTTTTATCGGGTTGAAAATATTCAACCCTAACCCTCTCGGATGGCGGGTTAATCGGGCCAGCCCACGGGTTTCGGGCTAGATTGACATCCCTACCTCTAACCCTAGCCCTAAACTAAAATCACTCTCCACACACGGCTCTCTCTCCCGCAGCTCAACTCACCTTCTGTCCCGTCGATTTCGTTCTTTTCACGCTTTGTTCCGTTGGTTCCATTCTTTTCACCGTCGTGATGAATATGAAATGGGAGGCCTATTTGAGCGTTGCCACCCCCTACGCACTGTGAGAAGCGTTCATATTGCTCTCAATACATCCCGTAAAACTCTTAGTTTTTCTATGTCTAACAATCTACCCTTTTCATTTATTTGTGAGGAATATTGGGATGATGTTGTGCGTGTCGAGGGGTTGGTGGCAGATCAAGTGATGCCATGGTTGTCGAACTACTTCCCTTCTGCCATTGCCATGTTGAAGATTATGATCCCTAGGCTTTTTGGATGAGATCTTCCATTTTACTCTTAAATTTGTTGAATGTATGTGAGAGTACTTGATTTTGGGTGATGGTGGGGAGGCACGTAAGACTTTTCTTTCGTGTTGGTTGGGGAAGGAAATGGGGTGGTGGTTCTGTCAATAACATTGGTTTCTTTTCTTTTCTTTCTTTAAGGTGTGGACGCAGAATCTTTAGATTTCTTTTTTTAGGGTTAGGGGTGGGACTCGTGGAGAGCAATGGCGACTCTACAACTCTATTAAGAATCTTTGTTTTCATATTTGAGTTGGGGTGGGAGAGGGTTTAAGGTCGGCAGAGCCTTGGGCAGTCGTTAGGGAGAGGGCAGTACTTCTTGTAAACACAAATTTTTGTATTTCATTTTGATAAAAGGGTAAATATCAGTTTTTGGCCCATCGTTTGGACGTTTTTTCAAAAATATCCTACCCTAAGCATAATTACAAAATAGTACCCATCGTTTCACTTTTTTTCTTATTTATGACCCGCAAAAATAATCCGACAACTGGTATATGACGTGTTCCGGCCAAGTGCCAACATGGTAGACACATGGAATTAAAAAAAGAAAAAAAAAATTCATGAAAATCCACGTAATAAAATAACACAACTCTTCTTTTTCCTCCCATTCCCCTTCATTCAACCCTAACTTATTCAACCCACCGCCATGGCCGCTGCTCATCACCTCCACCTCCTCCTCGCCGCCACGACACTGCTATCAATGGTGTTTAGGAGCAATTTGTCGTCGTGTCCCTGCCCCCTACCCGCCCTGCAGCTCCACTCCCGTCTCCTACCCCCTCTTGGCTTGTGAAACATAAAAAGTACAACACAAATTGCTCCTAAACACCATTAATAGCAACTCATGATATACATCTGCCAAAAAAGTAAAGAATTCATCCCCCTCTCACCCCCAAACAAAGAAACGTATAAGGTTCTCAGCACCTCCAACAAGGTTTGGAAAGGATTAGATGAGTATTAAGATCATAAATTGTTCGTCTTTGTATTTGGCATGCTATAAAGCCGCAACTCAACCTCCAATCAAATTGTTCATCTTTGTCTCTGTATTTTACTTCACGCAGCACCTCACCATCGCCCTGCTCCGCCCTTGCACTTGCCGCGTCGTGGATCTCCCCTCCAACGGCATCTAGCTTAGCCCCTCCGCCTCCTTCAACATCACGAGTAGCAACTGCATCTTCTACCTTAATTTCTCTGATTCAATCCTCAATTTGTCCTTCAACTGCACCTCCACCAACCTCTGCCATGCCTACAGCAACGCTACGGCCAGCCCCTTCCGGGCCGGCGGGTCGACCACCGCGTACCAGATCTGGGTCAGGGAAGAGGGCTGCTGAGCCTATCGGAGCTTCGTGAACCTTGATCCCGTGCTGCCCGTCGACATGTGGCCGCAGCCCGTGGTGGAGCTGTTGTGGCTGCTGCCGCCGGAGCCCACTTGCGTTGTGCAGGCGAGGAAGAGGTGGAGGTGGTGAGCAGCGGATTATATGAGTATTTTTTTATAGATAAGAAGAGTTGTGTTATTTTAAATACGTGGATTTTCATTAATTTTTTTCTTTCTTTTTAATTCCACGTGTTTGCCATGTTGGCGCTTGGCCGGTATATGACAGATTATTTTTGCGGGTCATAAATAAGAAAAAAATGAAACGATGGGTATTGTTTTGTAATTATGCTTAGGGTGGGATATTTTTGAGAAAACGCTCAAACGATGGGCCAAAAACTGATATTTACCCTTGATAAAATAGAAAAGCGTGTTACCACGATAAATTTAAATAGACTTGATGTATTTGATTTATCTCTTCCATTTTCTTCTCGAACAATCTCAAAGATTCTTGAAATATTTGATTTGATAACGTCAATCCAAAGGGTTCAAGTCATGATTTTGGATTTGAACATCAAAATTGATTTGATTTTATTTGAATTTGATTTAATTTGTGATGATTTACACAAAGAACGCCTCAAATACTTGAAGATCGCTTTGAGATACTTTGAATGCTTGAAGATAACTTTGAACACTTGAAGATCGCCTTGAAGATTCGAAGAATACTTTGAATACTTGAAGATTGCCTCAAATACTTGAAGATCATTTCGAATACTTAAAGATCGCCTTGAAAATTCGAAGAATGCTTTGAATACTTGAAGATTGCCTCAAATACTTGAAGATCACCTTGAATACTTGAAGATTCGAAGAATGCTTTGAATACTTGAAGATTGCCTCAAATACTTGAAGATTCGAAGAATGCTTTGAATACTTGAAGATTGACTCGAATACTTGAAGATCGCGTAGAAGATTTGAAGAATGCTTTGAATACTAGAGAGAATTCTCGAGCTCTTCAATCTTTGCACCACTTCACTTATGCCTTATGCTTGTCGTCACACTCCTATTTATAGATGTAGGGAGGTGGACTCATGGGCTTTGGGCCTCCATGCATGGGCTTTAGGGTTTAGGTGCCAATGAGCCCATAAATCATTTATATTAAATACTCCCTCCGTCCACCAATTCAAGGCCTACTTGCCTTTTTGGTCCGTCCACAAAAACAAGGCCTACCTATTTTTGGTAAGTTTTTATTCATTATTTAATCAAAAAAGTCAAAGATTCTTTACAAAAAAGTGGGACTCTTTCTCCACTCAACTAATAAAAATACATTTTTTTCTTAAAAGTGGGACCATTTCTCCACTCAATTAATAAAAATGCATTTTTTTCTTAAAACCCGTGTTTTTTCATATAGGCCTTTAATTGGTGGACGGAGGGAGTATTAATTATATATCTATTTAATTTTAGAAAAAAAATCCTTTTAATAAAATAGAAAATATAATTGAATATTTAATTCATGAATTTATACGTGGCACCATATAATTTGACAACAAATTTAATTGTCCACACTTCTCATTTTTTGTGTGTGGGGGAGGAAAGGGGTGAGGGGGAGGATGGAGTGGAGGCCATCGGAGCTTCTTAGGGAAAGGTGGTTGAGGCAAGTAGTTCTGCCAAGAATTGGGGTAGGCAGTAGTTCTCGTTGGGGGGAGGGGAACGACATAGCCTTTGGTTGCCTGGAGGAGGCAGTACTCGGAAGAAGTTAATTTTTTTAAAAATTTATTTGTTTAGATTTAAATAAGATTAAAATTGTTATTTGTTTATTTAATACTCCCTCCGTCCCGGCTTTTGGTATCCAGTTGAGAACGACACGGGTTTTAATAAAGTGATTGATGTGTTGTGAGTGGAATAAGGGTCCCACATTTTATGTGAGAGTTAAAATAATTAAAGTGGAGTAAGGGCCCCACCTACTTTTACCAAAAATAGAAATAAATACTAAAATGTGGGACGACCAAAAAAGGAAAGTTGGATACTAAAAGCTGAGACGAAGGAAGTATATAGTTGTATCTTTTCTATTAAACAAGAATATTAATTATCTTAGGATTTTATCTTATTTACCAAACACTTAAATAAATAAATAATCACACATTTTCTATATTATTTATCTTAATTTTATTAATTATACTTCATCCATCCTCATAAAATGTATTCAATTTGTCATTTTCGTTCGTCCATATAAAATATATTCAGTTTATTTTTAGTAAGTTATTCACTCACAATAAAATGGGACCCTTACTCCACTCATAACACATTCAAATACTTTATTAAAATATGTATCATTTAAAATGAGATACTTTTACGAGGACGGATGGAGTATCATTTTCAAACATGGATAATTATTAATTACTACCATGTACTTAGGAGGCCTTCACTTTGAATGATTAGCATTGATAGATAAAAATAGTTAAATTAAGTCTTTTTTACTTTGATGGATTGAAACTCTGGTGATATTTTAAGATTTTTGATTATTTCTATTATTGAAGTGTCCCACATTGGATTGGAGATAGTGACATGAGCCACTTTATATGGTGAGGCAACCCTATCCCTTATAAGGCCTTTTAAGGGAGGAATTGGCCAAATATCCATTTCTAACCTCTATCATTTAAGTTGACTATTTCTATACTTTAAATTAATTTATTTTATTCTTATCTTGTAAAAAGTGTGAAATTATAAAAAAAAATACTTTTAAAAATAAAAATATTCGATAATACATTTTATCAATATACGCATATTAAAGTTTTGGATAAATATGAAAAGCACGTTGCGAGTCGATGGCTTTATAAGTTTTATCTTCGTTTCCGTGTCCCGGATATCGGAATGAGTTAGCTAGGATATGACACATTTATTTCGTCTACGCAACCAACTCCTTCGATTAGATACGTAATTCACTTATCCATTTAACCCAACCTACCGTTTTGAAGTTTCATCAACCACAAACACAAAATTGGCATTATTAAAATAATTTAATGGATTAGTACTGATCCAACGAAATACGCTAACATTATTCTTATCTTATAATTTGTTTTTCCTTCGAACTTTCATTATATTTAATTATTGCATTTTTGGAAGAGCTTGTAATTTGTCATGCCTGTGAACTTTCTTCCATGCTAATTTTCTCATGCATCGAATTAATTCATATTCCATAATGCCACTCCGAGTGTGTTTGGTTGGAATTTATATGCTTTACAAAACCGCTTATAACTTATTAATAGATTTGTAATCTTGTGTATAATTTCCTTAGGCCTTGTAATTTATTTATTATTTTTATTATATATCAATTGTAATTTATTATTTTTATTATATATCATTTCAAATTCATTTCTATTTGATTTTCTCTCTCTAGCAAATATTTTCTCTCTTTAACAAAAAACTCTTTATCTAACTTATAAGCTGCTTAGTTATCTAAACATTCAATAATAATAATAATAATCTTAATATTAGATGTTCAGCGCTGATGTAGAGATTACTCCTCATCATGTACTGCTATCCAATCTTTTATAAAATTCATATGCATTTTATTGTATTAAAGTGAATTTTGAATTGAGTATAAATACTTAAGAGAGATGACTTGTGCTTTATCAACGCAAGAAAATTATTATTTTTTTTCTTTGATAAAATATACTAACTTATTATTGAATACTTAAATGAATATTCAAAATAATTACTACAAATTAAATAATATCATAAGAGCTTATTTGGTACACAATATAGAATAAAGTGTGATATATTAAAATATTTTATTATCTATCATATTAATATAATGTTTGATATGATATATTAATATTATGTAAATTATTAATGGTTATAGTTATAATTTATATTGTATATACTACCTCTTGAGATGGTATATAAAATCACCCAAATTTGCATAATATTTTTGAATTTTTTATTCATAGAAGATTGTGTGTTTTGTATCAAACAAGAGATATTATGATGCCATATATATATATATATATATATATATATATATATATATATATATATATATATATATATATTAGTGTGTGTGTGTTATACTATACTATACACCTTAATCACTCGTATCAAAAACTCCGAATAATATAAATACTTTTGAAATGTGTGCCAAATTGATTATCACAAATTCTCTTGTACATCTGGATGTACGGTGCATTCGCATGCTCAACTGGTAGACCGTGTACCTTGTCTTCACAAGGTCGCGAGTTCGAGTCCCACAAGCGCTGCATTTTCTCATACCTTCTTTAGTCCAGTCTGATTTGCCTAGTTCGGTTCGGGCGTTTTTTTTTTACCATTTTTTTTTCATTTGATTTTTTGTCAAACCCTTCACGGCTCCATTCAAAAGTACTATTTGCATGCATTAAAAGTGTCGTTTCTAATATATCGTTTATTTTTATACAAAATATCATTTACAAAGAAGAATAGTTAGGCATATTCAGTGTGTTCAGATCTAGACTTATGATATTTACAATGAGAACTGTCTAGTCTAGGAACTGTGTAAAGATTCACAAATATAATGAAGAATAAGTTCCTCAGTGGACCGTTGTTGTTATCTGATAGTAACCATTGTGGGAAATAAGAAGAAATATCTTACCCTTAGTTTTGATGATCCCAAAACCCCTTAGATTTTAATAGACTAATATTTCTTTTAAACTCAACTGTTGGAGTTCATTTTTCTAGTATAGACCGAAGACCGAATGATTGAAGACCAAAGCATTGAAGTCTTGAAGATTGAAGAATGAAGGACTGAAGATACTATACTAAAGACTGAAGTCCACCTGAATTTATTGCTGAAATTCAATGAAGAATCTGCATTGAAGTATAAGTGTCAGGAAAACATTCAAAGTACACCTAATCAGTCAAAGCATTATATACAACTAGAGTAACATTGCGAACGGAAACCTCAGACTGATAATGCAGATACGGACTGAAACTGGAGTAACGAATAACACACTCAGTGTTAACGAAGGACAATTTGAATACTTCCAGTACACGCCGCATTTAATGTAAATGACAGTGCATTTAATGCAAGGATATGGTGAATCGTCCTTCACCCTGCAAAGTTTCTTTTTCCGTATTACTTTACCCTGTAACACCATCTCCCATTTCAAAAAGGTCATACCCCTTTTGGCTTAAAGGAGATATAGGACGAAGACTTCAGCCATATTTGAAATGACAAGTCAAACGGCAGATAGGGTTGAAGGATCCCCTCCAACGGATCTATTCCTCCCCATTCGCCTATAAATAGAGCTCAAGAATCAACCTTCGACCTCACCGATTCAAGAACATACACTGAAACTCTACCAAACTCAAGACTCAACCTATATTTAGTCAAAACACTTAAATCGAAGAAGAGAATTACCATTGCAAAATATCGGCCCACTTGACATACATACATTCTCTTAGAAGCTTCTAGGCAAATATTCTTCATCTTTAGCCTAGATTTTGATTACTCGAGATCATGTTCTCAGTAATCTTAAGTTCGAGATTTGAACCCTTAACAAGAGTGAGAAGAGCGTTTGAGATAGAGAGAGTTCGAGACAGTAGTCTGAACTCAGAGAATCTTAACCTCCGCAAGTTAGACGAGTGTTGTCTTATCAACTGCGAGTTAAGAATGAGAAAAATCCAACCCAGTGTATTGGCTCTGAAACCAGTGTGTTGGCTCTGAAACCAGTGTTTCAGAAGCAAGGTTTGCTATGCACCCGCAAGCACAAGCCTAGTGATTTGTCAGTGTGATCGACTGACCGTGGATGTAGGAAATTGTTTTCCGAACAACGTAAAACTCTTTGTGTTCTTATTGTTTTCAGTATTTACTTTACTTATTTGTGCATGAATTCTACATCATACTGAAACTGATAAATTGAAAAGAGAAACCCTAAAATCGACAAAGTGATTCACTTAAGCTATTTCCTAAAATCGTTTCCGCTCCAAGTGTTATCAGTCTAACTGACAAATCTTTGGATAGTCAGTAAGATTTCTAACACTTCTCTGATTGTTTAAACTGATTAGACTGAATCCCTAAAGTGAACTATCAGTGTGTCGATGAGTTCTTCGCACTTAAGTTAAAATACCGAAACACTATCAGTATCAATCTAAGCCCTCTTTTTAACTGATCTCATTTAACACTGATCACTTCAGTCAACTCACTTCAGTATCAGTTTCGATACTAACTTCAGTTTACAAAAGAAGTCTTCAAAAATAGCCTACTAGTGTATTCATTTCCCCCTCCCATACACCAGTTCAGTAACCAGACGGGACCCAACAACCATAAAGGTTTAAGGAAGGAATACATCAGTGTCCAGATTTACGTGTATCTTGATCATCTGTCGTATTTGTAGATGGAAACTGAATAGATTCGTTGGAGAAAACTCTTCATCAATTTCGATCTGCTAATCGTTGAGAACTTCTTGTTGGACTACATCTGAGATGTCGTTGTCGAGTCTTGCAACTTTGTACGATGAACACTTATACTTCGGATTTCCTTTTGTAGTCTACCAGATACGAATGATCGATGTGTGGTCCACTAATGGATTGAAAGTCAGCTATAATGCTTGTTCATAACAACCAAGGTTTATTCATAAAATGAATAAATAAATTATTAGAGTTAAAATAACTCTAATAAATATTATGAAAGAAAGTTGAAATTAAATACGAGTATTTACAAGAATAACTTATTTTTATCAGAGCAGGGCTAAGAGAATATAGACCTTGTATAAATTGTATTAAATAGAATTCTTTATTTATAGTTGAAAAAAATCACTCTATTCATAATAGAGAAAAAAGAAATCTTAAACAAGAATTCGCATAAAAACGCTACTAAGGAGAGTTGATCAGAAATCAAGAGAAATTAAGAAAAAAATCTTTACTAGTAAACTATACTAATTAGACAATTCAGCAATTAAACAAGAATTCGCATAAAAACGCTACTAAGGAGAGTTGATCAGAAATCAAGAGAAATTAAGAAAAAAATCTTTACTAGTAAACTATACTAATTAGACAATTCAGCAATTATAATAATTTTAATAATTATATACATATACTCCCTCCGTCCCGCTAAAAGCGGCCACGTTCTTTTCGGCACGGAGATTAAGAAAGGGATGGTTATGTTTTAATTAAAGTGTGGTCCACTAAAATTAAAGAATTAATTAAGTATTTCTTGAACTTGTCTTCTTCTCCATTTTCAATCTTCTCCATTTTCAAGCCGACGACGACGACAGCGGCGACGATCGCCGCTCGCCCCTCTATCAAATCGCAAACCAGACACCCAAACTAGACATCTCAAATCGCAAACCAGAAGTTCTTCAGGCGGCCGAATTACAGAAAATCGTAAGGGGATTCAAGCGACTCCCTCTGAATCCGTCGATTTCGTCCGAATCCCTCTGAATCTCTCGACCCCACCGCACACAAATCCACCAAGTTCTCGTCGATTTCGCCTGAATCCCTCCGAATGTCTCGACCCTACAGCGCACAGATCCACCAAGCTCTCGTTGATTTTGCCCGAATCCCTCTGAAAAAAAAAACCCTGAAGCAGCGTGGTGACAGAAGGAAGAGAGATTAAGGGGAGATGATGGAAGTGGGCGGCGGAGCCTTCAAATCACAAGTTGAGTCGGATTTGTTCGAGGCGCTGCAAACCCTAGCCACCATCTCCAAGATCAGCCCTCAAAATCGGAACATGGTGGCGCAAATCGACGGCGCCGTCGCGTCGCTTCTCGCCCTCTCCAAATCGCTCTGGCTGGACGGATCTTGGTTGTTTGTTCTGAGCAAGGGAGAAGAGTGAGGAAGAGAGAGGGCAGTGGCGCAGCGGCGGCGCCGTTGGCCGGAGAGTGCAGACGAGAGGGCGGGCGGGGCGGCGGCCGTCCGCCGGAGAAGAAGAGAGGAGAGGGAGAGGGTGTGTTAGAGGGAGACGCTCAGTGTGTGTGTGTGTTTGTGTGTGATTTGTGTGTGTTAGGGTTTAAATTTACTTAAAACTTTAAATTAAATTAATTAATTAAACTTAATTAAATACTAAACATTTCCATTTTAGGAAAGTGGCCACTTTTAGTGGGACAAACCAAAATGGAAATGTGGCCACTTTTAGTGGGACGGAGGGAGTAATACCTATATAAATTTATTTATTTTTTATGAACCCTCATTTTTTCCCGGCCATATGTGGTAGACCAACTTGCGGAACCGTCCCTAATCTTTATTCCCCTACATCTACAAATAATGCTAATAAAACTCAAATATATAATCCATCAGTTCATGATATCGTTTACATTTTATGAACAACACGAATTTTAAAAAAGTGATGAATAATAATTGATAATAATGATGTTATTATGAGTGAAACTTAGTCTTATTATTGTTATGAGTGAAAATTTGTGTATCCTACTGCTATAAATAAAAGTGAAAACGATATCGTGGACGGAAATTATTTTATTATTTGTGTATGTATGTTTAAAGAATGAGAAATGATAAATTTTATTCACAAAATCTCCTATACATGATCTGGGTGTACCGTACACCCGAGTTGACCAGTACCCAAATCCTAATTCGCCTGCTAATCCAAATCCGCATCCTGATCCAAATCGTGTAAATGACAATATTCATACATACAAATGACACTATTCAATTATATAAATGGCACTGTAACATTTTAAAATATTATAGTGTCATTTTCAATCTTATAGTATTATTTAAAATTTTATAATGTCATTTACAATCTTATAGTGTCAATTACAGACATTGTCATTTATATTTCTGAACAGTGTCATTTACAATGTTATAGTGTCATTTATACGCAGTGTCATTTGTATAATAGAATAGTATCAATTACAGGCAGCGTCATTTGTATAATCGAATAGTGTCATTTACATGATTTGAGTCAGGATGCGGGTACGGGTTAACCCGGGTGTACGGTACACTCGGGTGTACCCAAGACCACCTCAATTTTATTTTGTAGAAAATAATTTAAAAAGTTAAAATGAATTTGTATTTATTCCTTATCTATTAATATATTAAAAGGTTACATATTGGAGAACCCACCACCATTCTCAATTCTAGGTGGCACTCTCACATTCTTCCATTCTATTTTGTCTAAATATACTACATTTTATGTTTTATTTAATTATTATTAATCCAATTAATCAATATATATAGATAATTGTTTTCCTTTCCTTATATATTTAGTCATTACCTAAGCAATATTAATGTGCATTTATACAAGATGCATATAAATTTGAAAAATTCATATCCATTATATGTATGATGATGTAATTTTAAATTTTCGCACTATATTTTTTATTTAATAAATAACAATAATATTTACATTATATTTAACCATTATTTTTAATGAATAACTCATCTTGTTATATAATGCATATAAATATGAAAATACTAATCAATAAAGTAGCATATGGTCAATCCAAATCAACAAAAAATAGGGAAAAGGTACAGATGCACCCTTGTAGTGGTAGCCTCTATAGCGTATAGCTCCCCTTACTCACCGTGTGTGCAAATAGGCCCCCAAAGTCCGAAACATCGATCAATTAAACCCCTTTGACTAACAGCTGTTAGTCAAATGCTAGTCAATTTTTTTAACCCCTAATTTCTTTCTTCTTTCAATTTCTACCCCAATTTCTATCCCTAATTCCAATTAAGCCCTCGCCGATATCTCCATCGGCGCCGCCGGTAGCCTCTTCCTCAATCCTGCACCGCCATCTCCGCCGCCACCACCGAGGTAGGTAGACGCTTCGTCGTATCTCGCATTGCTCACGAGGAGATGATTGTTAATTGGAGCATCGGGGAGCATTTTCTCAGTCTGTTTCTTCCTCAAGCAATGCAGATCGCGGCCGGAGCAGTAATCAATCACATATCCGACGATCTTATCAGTAACCAAAACTCCGTGGAGTCTCGGCAGCAGATGATGGTGAAATGACGCCAACACTTCTCGTTCGAAGTAGATTCTTCGGTACTCGCCACCGTCTCCGGCGCTCGAAATCTTCTTCTTCTTCTCGACGGAAGGTCGTAGGATTGCTTTGAGCACGAGCAATTCTCCACTCTCCATCTGAACGAGAAACACGACGCCTTTAGCTCCCCTACCAAGCCGCGATATCACCTTCAGATTCTTCAAGTCGAGCGCAAGCGTTCCATCGCCACCGTGGCGGGTGTCGCCGTCGTGCATGGCGGTGGTTTCCAGCAACCAGCTGCGAGCAATTGCCTCAAAATTCACACAAATCTAATCGCCATTATTTTGGGGGAAGAGAGATTGCAGACAACCGTAATTGAAATGCGAAAAACCTCGGGGTGGTGTCGCTGAGGTCGGCGGCGTGCTTCTTGCACCTCGGTGGTGGCGGCGGCGATGGCGGCGCCAAATTGAGGAAGAGGTTGTCGGCGGCGCTGATGGAGATGTCGGCGAGAGCTTAATTGGAATTGGGGATAGAAATTGGTGGTAGAAATTGAAAGAAGAAAGAAATTGGGGGTTAATTTTTTTTTACTAACGTTTGACTAACAGTTGTTAGTCAAATGGTTTAATTGATCGAGTTTTTGGACTTTGGGGACCTATTTGCACATACAGTAAGTAAGAAGAGCTACCCGCTATAGGGGCTACCACTACAAGGGTGCATTTTCACCTTTTCCCTACAAAATATATTGGAATATGAAATGTATCAATTATATTGATATTGCTATAATTGTTAATTAAATATTGATTAGTCAAAATGCATGCTAATGTAAATTTAGTGCAATCGTTTTTATAATAGGAAAACCCAAATTTATTTAGGGTTAATTGCCGCTAAATTCAAAAGCTTTTAAAAAATTCGCGATATTCTCACCAACTTCAAAATCGGCATATAAATACATGAATTGAAAATCCGTTCTTAATGTTCCCAAAATTATTAACTCCGGCGAGATGAGGTGGCAATCACTGATTATGTGTCAAATACATGGCAATTAGGTATTACATGTCATTTTTTCATTTTTTTAATAATCTTATTTTATTAAAATATAATACTTTATTAATAAATTAATTTACAAAAAAATAAAAAAATCCTACCCCCATCCCCAAACACCCCCAAACCTACCCCCCGACCACCTACCCACTCTCCCCTCTCTCATCCCTTCCCCTACCCCCCAACCACGCCACCACCGCGCCGCCGTCATTCGTCTGCCCAGGCAAACGCCACTGCGCAAGGAGGCCGTGAGGAGGGTTGCTGTCGCCGGGAGTTTTAGAGAGAGAGTGGAGGGAGGGAGGCGTGGTCAGCGGTGGCGGCGGGCTTTCTGCTGCTGCGGCCGCCAAGTTCAGTGAACAGAGAAGGGGACGAGCGAGACGGAGGAGGCGGCACTCTCGCCGTCTCCAAAGAAGGAGACGACGTGGACGGTGTGAGCCTGTGAGGTGTGGGTTCTGTTGTGAGAGGGATGAAATGGACTGAGAGAGAGTTGTAGGCGGCGTCGCCTGATCTACGAGCAGGCGGCGGCCAGAGATTCGAGGGAGAGGGGAGGACCGGCGGTGGCTGGCTTCAGCTGTGGCAGCCGTCGGGTTCTGTAAATGGGGTGAGGCGAGGGAGATGCCAGAGCACGATTCAGGGAGGGAGATGCCAGTGGCAGCTCCGCCATCTGAGCTTGAAGCTCTCGCCGGAAATCACAGCCCCAATTTTTCTTTTTTTCTTTTTTCTTTTTTTTTTAATTGTTGTTGGAAATCAAAACGACGTCGTTTTCTTGCACCGCCGACTATGCCACGTTGTATTTACGGTAGTCCACGTCACCTTCAATTTGGGGGTTTTTTCTGAGTTTGGGAACATTAAGAACGGATTTTCAATTCATGTATTTATATGCCGATTTTGAAGTTGGTGAGAATATCGCGAATTTTTTAAAAGCTTTTGAATTTAGCGGCAATTAACCCATTTATTTATGTGGCATTCTAAAATTCGTACAATTTGAAATATATATATATATATATATATATATATATATATATTCTCTTTCATTTTGATTTTTAAACAAACATAATTTATATTATTATTAATATAGGATATTATTGAAAAAGAAATGGTTAAGTACCAAATTCTCCCCATCGATGGCGTCCGTACAGGATCCTATAGTCAGGGTTAGAGTTGTTTACTACCTCAACGTGGCAAAATCAAACCAATTTCCCCCGCGTTTTAACGGACACTAACGCCGTTAGAATTTTTATTTTTTTTTTGGTTTTCACCATTTAGTCTCTGTTCTTCACACACACAGATTCCAGTGAACATCGCCGGTTCTCGCCGCCTCCGACGCGGCGAGGTGGACTTCTCTCCATCCCCATCATTTCTTCTCTTCTATCCTCCTCATCACTTCTGCTCTTTCCCCAAATCATAATAAATCTAGGGTTTCTTGTTTTTAAATTTCCCTTTCACGTCGTCTGTTCAATTATACACACAATCCATTCTAAGCTTTCTGCTCAATCCATTTTCCCAACCTTGAGCTTCTTCTCAATTATATTTCAGAGCAAGTCTTGCAGTCGGTAAAGAAGAAAGAAACAAACTTCAATCTTGCAGTTGTGTGCGTGCGTTAATTTTGGGAGTAGTTGTTGTTTTTCTTGGTAGGTTGAGTTGGGTGGGAGATAAAGGGCAGAAGGAGATGTCGTTGAGACCGTGGCCGTGAGAAGGGAGAATAAGATGTCGTTGGCCCAGGTGAGAAGAGCCGAGAATGGCGGCCGAAGTGCTGCTGTAGTTTGGAGGCGAGAGGGTAAGGAGAACGAGGGCAGCGACCTTCGGGCTGGCAGTGGTTGCTTTTCACCGGAGAAAAAGAGGAGAGACGAGGCGGACGGTGGTGACCCTCGCCGAAATTTTAAGAGAGAAGGCGAGCGGGGGTCCACCATAATTAAAAAAATAATAATAAAAATAAAAATAAAAAATTAGTGTTAGTGTCCGTTAAAACGCAGGGGAAATTGGTTCGATTTTGCCACATTGAGGTAGTAAACAGCTCTAACCCTGACTATAGGGTCCTGTATACGATAGGAACGCCATCGATAAGGGGGAATTCGGTACTTAACCCAAAAAGAAAAAGAAAAAATGAACCTAGAGGAACCCTTGAGAGCACAAGGAAGCAAACTAAGGGTCGGGCCTCATTAAAACCCACCAAGGAAAACTCGAGAGGGAAAAATCATTGGCGGAAAAAAGAGTGTCCATCTAGAAAGGGGAAAAACAAAAAACGAGACAAGAGAAAAACTTTCCCAAACTCCGGACTAACCATCGCCCAGGAAGAACTCCTCAAACAGAAAATCCGATACAGAGGACCCCGACGCATAATCAGAGCTCCAGCCTGACCATCGCCCTAATATGCGCCAGCATCTCCTGCACCGAAAGGCCGAAGCCAAGCCAACAACAAAACGAATATAATTTATAATTTACTTTGTGAAAGAAAATTAATGTATCATTAAACGAACATGCATACTAGGCAATTTAAACGAATTTGGATCATTATGAAGATCAATTACTAATTATTATATTAATAAATTTGAACAAGTTTGAATAATTTGTGATATTAGCTATTTAGGTGTATTACTCAAAGACATACTCTAGCATTTTCACCCCGTGTGATACGCAAGAGATGTTTTTATATTTCTATATTTATATAAAATTGATACCAACTTAATTATCATATTTATAAATATAATAAATATTAATTTTAATTGAATATATTTGAATTGAATATTGAAATTATAAAAAAAAGGAGTGAAGAATTCACAATAATAAAAATTAATATTATGAAAAGCTAAAAAAAAAAGTTAAAATGGAAAGAAAATGTTAATTTATTTGAAGTAGTTAATTAATTAGTTATATGTTATGTTTTATTGTATAAAATTAAAACATATCAAATAATTTATTATTTCTTATAAAATCAAATCAACCAACTTCAGTACTAATTATTGCTAATATTAATTTTCAGAATTAAAAATGTTACTTGGTTTAGTTGAATTAACCAATAATCATACTAAAATATTCAATTATTTGATATTAGTTCGAGGGAAATTCAGTTTAGCATCAATGTGAAAATTCTAAATTTAAGTTATCCAATTCAAAAAAAAAAATTAATTAAATTACGAGTTTACCACGGTACTAACATTGAGAAAATTGGAAATTCTAATAGTCTGGTAAGCATAAGATGATTTTCTAAACACTAATATTTATATATAAAATAAGATATAATATAATAAAATTTGACTTAATATATTTAAAACTAAATATTGGCATGTATGCATAAGTTTTTTATTTGTTTAATGTGACAAAATTATCTTTTTAAATTAATGACAATATAAATTGACCAATTAATTGATAAACATTTCCGCTAGACATATGCTTTTTTATAGCTTTAGAAGAGATGATTCTCAAAAAATACTTTTAATCATTCAAATTCAAAACGAGATATTGTTAAAGAGTCAGAAGTGTGTCGATTGAGCATCATACAAGATGCACTCATAACTTAGTTTAGCTCCAAACAATATGATGCTTGCAATTTAGAAGTGGTTTGTTAAGCTCCAAACGAAAGGATGTTCATAATTTAATTTTGGTATTTTAAGTTCCAAATGAGATAATGCTTAGCACTCAGCTACAGTCTTTCAAGCTCCAAATGAGTGACGCTTAGAACTTAGTTTTAATTTATCAAACTATGGACAAGATGACTCTCACGAGTCAATTATGGTCTCCACACGAGATGATGCATGCTCACAAGTCAGTGCTATGGTCTTATGAGCTCCAGATAAGATGTTGCTCACAAGTTAGTTTTTATCTTTCAAGCTGCATATGAGATGATGCTCAAAAGTTAGTTACATTCTTTCGAACTCCAAACGGTGATACTTATACGTCAAATGTCATATTTCAAGCTTCAGACAAAATGATGATTAGAAGTTTGACGTACAAAAGTCAAATGAGATATTTTCAACTACAGATAAGATGATGCTCAAAAGTCTTATAAAGGTCAGATGAGATGATTATCACATATAAGATGTGGTCCTAAATTTTACCTATCAATTTAAAAAAAAAAAATTATACTCCTATAAAATTAGTAAATATTTTCTATATACGATTAATAAGAAGTACGATGTATCAATAATTCATTATATACTATGTCAAATTAACATGTATTTTTTTCGTTCTTATTTTTTCTAAAACACATTAATATTGTATTAAAAAGGCGATCTATTTTAACTCTCAACAAAAAATTAACATATAATTGACAAAAATTGTTGAGGGTTTTATAGTGTAAACTGTACTATCAATTTAATTTTGGTCAAATAAAATTAATTAAAAAAATTATATAAAAATTACTTATATGATATGACTATAAATAATGTACAATATATAATTACAATGTAAAATTATTTTCCGTCCAATTTCGATTATACGCTAGTTTTTTTTATTATAAATTTACTATAACTTAAAAAACGTACCCCTACACTGAAACAACAAGAAAAGTAATGAATAAAAGAAACCAACTAGCCTTAGAAAATAAAAATAAAAAATATACTAATAACAACTCGTGTTCAAATCCCGCGTCATCTGGAGACCACTATCGCTATTGCAATAAAAAATTATGCTACAGAAAAAAGAGGACAACTTATCCAAATAAATTTCTGAGTAAGAAATGGGGACCCCAACAACTATGCACAGCACAGTGATTTTTGCGCACAGAAAAAATTATATATGCTTCGTTGATTTTCTTAAGGTTAATATTACCATGCATATATTTCCCACAGCTCAATTTTCCGGCACTTTCTCTCTCTAAGCGTCAGTTTCTTTCTCATATTTATTTATCAAGGGAGAGAAGCAGATATAAGTTGTTGCTTGATTGGATGGCGAAGACTGCCAATTATTATTCCATGGCGGTGGGGATTCTTGGAGCAATTGTTTGTGCAAATTTGATTTCGGTGGCAGTAAGTGTAAGGATGCTGCCTCTGCATCCTTACTTGAATGGCCAAGAGAAGCCAATTAGTAACATTTATGATACTTCAAATTATGGGATTCTTCAGCTTAACAATGGTTTGGCCAAAACTCCTCAGATGGGGTAACAAGATTTTGCTTTTTTTTTTTCTTGTTTGTTCAATGCTTTGCTGTTGATTTTATGATTCTCTAGTTTAATGGGGTTGACCCTTCTTGGGAATTTGAGGCTTGGAGAAGTTTTCAGATTGTTGCATTTGCTTGTTGAAGAGTTGGGGATTTCTTTTTATTGCAATTTTGGATCTTGATCCCAACTGTCATTTTTGCTTTTTTAAATTCTCTTTGCCTTTAAAATTGAGATTATGGACTAATTTGATGCATAAGTTTTTTGTTGTGTGTTGATTGACATGCATATAGTTGATCATCTTAATCTTGCTAGAGTTGAGCTCAATCCTGTTTCGTGAAAAATCATGCAGTACATATATCTTTTTTATTTAATTTTTTTTATTTGTTGGAGCAGATGGAATAGCTGGAACTTTTTTGCCTGTGATATCAATGAAATTGTTATCAAGGAAACAGGTACTGCTTTCTCTTGCTGCAGTTTTGTGTGATGCTATGTCGAGAATATTGGTGGTAGTATGATGTTTGTTCTATGACAATTTATCTGAAGCTAGTTTCTGTGAGAAGAATAAGTATCACAACTCGTTTTAAAGTTCAGTAGCCAAAAGATATCGTTTATTCGAGGGAGCACAGGGTTTTTGCATACTGCGAGTTCAGATCTCATTTGGAAATAGTTTGGCCAACTTATCAAGTATAACTTGTCATTTGAGCCGCTATTTTTATGCTCATACTGCATGGTTGATTTTTTATTTCTTGATTCAAAGTGTAAACACTGCTTTTGATGGTCTCAACTTGCTTGTATTTTGGGGGCATATGTCACTGGTTTTTCTATTTGATATCTGGGGCGATGTCTTGAATTCCCCTTCCAAATCTGAGTAGCCGAAGTAAGTTATCTTTTCATTTTAGAATTTGCTTGCATGAATCATGATTCATCATAGGCTGGCAAATTCTTCCATTTGGCTTCTATGAAGTAACACCTTGCTACCTCTTGAAATATTAATAAATGCCCTGTTGTACCATGAAATGTTATTTAGCTTTCCAGTGTGACTTCTTGTCCTTTATTTGACAATGTGGTCTCCCCTCTCCCCCCCCCCCCCCCCACACACACCATGTTCCTTGAACAGTTGCTTATTGTTTTTTTTTTTAATACATTTCAATTTTCTCTTCAAATCTGACAGTCATGGAGTTTCCCATGAATATACTAATGTGGCCTTGAATGTTTTGACAGCTGATGCACTTGTTACAACTGGCCTGGCCAAGTTAGGTTATAATTACGTAAATATTGGTAATGAACTGCATTTCCCTTATTATTTTCATCCAACAGCAGCTTGCTCAGCTATCCTTTCTTGAAAATTTATGCTCTAATATCATGAAATGCAGATGATTGCTGGTCTGAACTAGTACGGGACTCAAAGGTAAATAAGCATCTTCACAACTATGTTCATTAAAATGGTTTTATACTGAGGCATATCAATCACCTTGAGTTTCTGCTATGCAAGAGAGCTTTGTTTTGAAATGTTTATTTATTTACTATAATGCTTGGCTTCATCCCTCCGTAGCCTCCACCTGCCATCTTAGGGCCAGATGTGTTGGTAGTGTAAAGGATAAATCCTTGCATTATTCCTATTTATACTAAAACCTGAGAAATATGCAGGGTCAGCTAGTTCCCGATTCAAAAACTTTTCCATCCGGAATAAAAGCTCTTGCTGATTATGTGCACTCAAAGGGCCTGAAGCTAGGTATCTACTCAGATGCAGGGTAGGTCGAGTTCTTTATCACCTAGCTTTCATTTTAAATCTATTTCTTTAATACTAAGATACAACTATTACTATTCTTTGTTCTCCTTGTCTTCACAATATGAATATTCCACAGGGCTTTCACTTGCCAAGTTCGACCTGGATCCATTTTTCATGAATCCGATGATGCCAAACTCTTTGCTTCTTGGGTGAGTTAGGTTTTTAGTCTTCAATAACTTCCTGCTGTGTTGTTGCTGCTGCTGATTCATGTTTCCTCACTCATTTTTCTTTTTGGTGCTATCTTCATATCTTGTATGTTAGCCATTTAGGGTGTGTGTGTTTTGCAATATGAATGTCTATGTGCCCTTCATTTCAATTTTATAGATTTCTTCTGGTAACTAGGAACTGAAGTATCATGACTTTGATCGGGATTTTGGTTTAGAAAAAACTAATACAATTATGGTTCCTGCTTTAATTTGGTTGGCATCTACGGTGTTGATTACTTGTCATGTGATTTTATATTTGTTTGTCATGTAGGGTGTTGATTACTTGAAGTACGACAATTGTTTCAATCTGGGCATTCCTCCAAAAGAAAGGTGTGTGTCTAAATATAATTTTATATGCTGGCATCATTATATTTGGAGTAACTGTATATCCATGATTTCAGGTATCCACCAATGCGTGATGCCCTGAATGCAACTGGCCGCTCGATATTCTACTCGCTTTGTGAATGGTAGTCTTTATAACCTTTAATGCTTCTGTTTCTTGCCCCTACACATTATGAATCTTGATTTGCATGCTAATATAAACTTTGGCTTTGCCAAAAAAATTTACCAGGGGTGTGGATGACCCAGCCTTATGGGCTGGCACAGTTGGAAACAGTTGGCGGACAACTGACGACATCAATGATTCATGGGCAAGGTTTTGACCTCTTCCTTCTCCTCTTAGGTTGCAAGTACACAGAATAGAACTTAGCACCTCGTGTTTTGAAAACCAACTATTCTGCATGTATCTAAAGAGTTCTGAGTACCCCATGATTATTCGCCTTTGAGACCGAGTGTTTATTTATTTCAATGTTAAAAGATTATCCACTTACTTCACATTCACATATTAAAATAAGACGCTGTCTAATGTTGCCTGTTTGGTTTAGCATGACAACAATCGCTGATCTCAATGATAAGTGGGCAGCTTATGCTGGACCTGGTGGATGGAATGGTAAAACAATGATCTTGTTGTGTAAATTTGAGCCAGGATTTCGCAAGGAAATAAGTATAGTAATTCTTTGTACATTTCCCCTCTTACTGGCAGACCCTGATATGTTAGAAGTTGGAAATGGCGGCATGACTTACGAGGAGTATCGAGCACATTTCAGCATCTGGGCTCTGATGAAGGTTCTTTGTTGTTCTCTAACAATGAGTTTTGATCAGCTTGGTTATTTTAGTCCCAAATGAAGCCTTATTTTGTTAACTACTTTTGGTGTGATGCTGTTTCGGCAAGTTGTGGGCTAGACCTAACATTTGCGTTTATCACTTTAGAAACTATTTTGCACTTTTTGTCTAGTTCTTATCCTATTAAATGTGCTATCTTTTTTAGGGAAAATCCTCTAACAACACACAGCTTTCTATTCAAAAGAATTATAATTTCTTTTAACAATTCCAAATTTAATCTTCTCTTGATTTTTTCAGGCTCCGCTTTTGATAGGCTGCGATGTTAGAAATATCACTTCAGAGGCATTTGAAATTCTTAGTAACGAGGAGGTTATCGCTGTAAACCAAGGTATGAAGTTGTTTCTTTACTGCTGTGCAGCCTCTACAGTGTGTGTGCATTGTGTTAATAATAAGCCTCTCTTTTTTTTCTCTCTCTCTCTCTCTTTTCTGCCTGCAGATCCACTGGGAGTTCAAGGAAGGAAAGTATATGCATATGGAGCCGATAATTCTTATCAGGTATCAGATTGCTAATCATTCTTTCTTTTAATTGCTTATAAGCTTATAAAAGTTGGTGATCAGGCTCCCTGAATATGCTTGTCAAATTTTTTACATTTTTTTTGGGTACCCTACAACCTCAGATATATTCTAGAACATATGGCATTACTTTAGTCTTCAACTCTCCTACCTATTGCATTTTTACTGAATTGTAATGAGGAATCGATGATTTAGATAGTTAGGTTGCTTCCAGTGATCCAAATTAACTTTTGAGCTATCTAAATCTGATAGCTAAGTCCTTGGTCTGTAACATATACTGTGATTTTGATTTCAGGTCTGGGCGGGCCCACTTTCTGGTCAACGTCTAGCTGTCGTTCTATGGAATAGAGGTTCAAAAACTGCCTCTATCACGGTTAAATGGGATGTACTTGGACTCGAGTCTTCTATCAGTGTCTCTGTTAGAGACTTATGGAATGTGAGTAGATGTAATCTGCATCAGAGCATTGATAGAGGATTTCATGTTTCCGTTAATGGCATTTATGATTTGAAAAAACTCTGCATTTTTAGGGGTTATGAGTTCTTGTTTGTTTCCTCATGAACATACTAAAATTCTTGTCACCATATACATTGCAGCACAAATATGTATCAGCGAACAGCATGGCCTATTTCAGTGCTCGAGTTGATGCTCATTCTTCTGAGATGTACGTTTTCACTCCGTCAATGACCTTCTCGGCTAGTTAATCGGTTGCCAGTGAGATTCAAGAATCTTGGCACGACAGTTCTAGCAGTTGATCTGTATTGAAGAAAGGCAGGTACGTTTTGGTCATCGGTTGTGTCCGATGCTGTCATATCGTTTGTTACAAGAGTGGGCAGATTTGATATTTGCTTGTGCAGGTGTGTTAATATGCCATGAATAAACAGTTAGATTTAGAAGAGGGATTCTGTTGTATTGCTTGAATTGTAAGGTCATTTGATCTGCGTGGTCTGTGCACAAGATTATGTATTTCGATTTTTATGTAAGATAGAAGATTGTGTATTTCGGTTTGAAATGTCACACTTGAGCAAAAAGAAGGTTCAGTAATCATAGTTTTGAGGAATCGCTTCTTGCAGCATTTTGCTTTGTCTGCAAACACATTAGTAATAGTAATGGTTTTTTTCGAAGAGACTCGAGATGTTGAGATGCATAAAAGCCTATGGTCGCAAGTTATAATCCTTTTTTTTTTTTTGAAGGAATGCAAGTTATAATCCTAGTAAGCATAAATTACCCTACATAAAAGCCAAATAGCGCATATTAGAATAAACGTTTCACCAATTTTGCAGTAATGTCGCAACGTTTTGAATTTAGTAATTAATCATAACGTTTTTGAATTTTCGATGCCGGATAGTTGGTATAGATCGTTGGCATGTAATGCATAAGCATTTATTTGGTATTCATTTATAAAATGAAACAATGAATAAAAGTAAGATATATGAGTAATACATCTAGATTAATTACTGTATTGTTAAGATTAATTATAGCAGGATAAGGTAATGTTGTTTTTCAAGGAGGAATAATGAAATAATCTAAGGTATCAACGCGTAGATAACCCCAGATTTTTTAATTATATGGACTTATAAGGCCGTTGAAATAAGCTAAGATAAATAAAATTCAAGATATGTATCCTACATAAGAAGAGATTAGTAATATATCCTAATGTTTGTAAACCAAAATTAAAATAGTAGATATTATGAATTAGTTGTTTGGTAATTTAGATTAAGTAATCAAATTACCATTCTAACTTTATATTAAATTAATTGATAGATTTAAAAAAAAAAAATCCAATGAAATAATCTGCCGGCAACCCCGACTCCCACCTCCTACCAAATTCCTAGCTCTTCTCCCCCATCTTTCCCCTGCGCCTACCCATTCATCCCATCTCCCCGCGGCAGCAGTAGCTCATCACCAGACTGAATACCTAGCACAGCTCCCCCACTCCCCTCCCCTACTCCCGTCATTCCCCCAACCCAATTTGCCTAGCGTCGCCTCCCTCGCCCCCAACGGCCTAACCCCACCTTTGCTCTCTCTTTTTCTCAGTGAACAAGTCGCCGCCGCAATCAGACGACACTTTATGCAACTCGGAGGACGAGTTCCTCTTCCAATTATCTCATAGGATGATACTTTAAATAACATATACTCCCTCCGTCTACCAAAAGTAGAGATGTCAAATGGTACGGGTCGGGCCAGCCCGGCCCGAACCCACTGGGCTTTCGATTTTTTTGGGCCGGCCCGGCCCGGCCCGAAATTAGATCGGGCTACAAAATTCTAGGCCCAGCCCAGCCCCTCTCGGGCCATCGGGCTAAACCAGCTCATAATTTTTTTAATATTATTTCTTTTACAAAAATAATAAAAAATAATTTAAATTAAAAAATTAACTCAAATTTAAATTAATAAACTTGGGCTCTTATATCTTAATTTCGGCACAAACATCTCAAATTTGAGCTAGAATACACCATATGTTGCATTGCTGCTCAACACAAATGGAGCAATTAAAAATTCATAACAAATGATGTATTTAATTAGTGCATTATTAATCGACAAGATAGTTCTCATAAAAAAATAAAAATCATAAATCATATCATTGTTAAATATAAATAAACATGAATTAAATTTTGTTTTTGTTATCTAGCTTGAGATAATTTAGTCTTTTAAAGTTTCCTTAATGTATATAAATATAATATATATATATATATATATATATATATATATATATAATAAATGGGCGGGCCAAAAAAGCCCGAAAACCCCGGGCTTAAAAGCCCGAAACTCGATAAGCCCAACGGGCCAAAAACCTCGGGCTTTTAGGCCCGATTTTTTTGGGCTCTATTTTTTCAAGCCCAGCCCGCCTCCTAACTCGGGCGAGCCGGGCCGGCCCATCGGGCCGGGTCGATTTTGACATCTATGACACTTTTGCAACAAACGGGGTGCACGATCGAGGGAACTATTGCAACTCAAACTAAAACAATCGGAGCTAGAGAACTGAACTAAGAAAATAAAGAAATTAGATGTAACAAGGAAACTGGAATGAAGTTACAATGGAAATAAAACAAACGTAGAAAACGTCGAGTCGAGATGAAACTCTTCCCGCAAGAAGATTATCGCCCCGGTAGTGCTCACGGTGTTGGCGAATCTTCCCCAAAGGTAAAACGACGACGTCTCGTTGGATGTAGCACCACAATCCGGCGAGCTCCGGCGAACGTAATGGGGTCGAGAACTGAGCAGTATGCAGTGAGAGTAAGTGAGCAATATGCAGATTTTCGTAGGGTAGAATGCCATGCTCCTAGTCTTCTATTTATAGGCATCTCAACACTCATGAGGGAGATTAAATCATCCATGAAGAGGATTAAAAACAAGAAGCTGTTATGGATGTTACAAATTCAAAACCATTTGAATTTGTTGTTACAAATTGATTCTGCATCAATGCCAGAAATCAAATCTTGTGCAGTTTTCGAAACTGTTATGCATGGAGAAACTGTTCTGCTTCACTGCAGAATAAGGCTGGAAGATTGGGCTTCGGGTTGGGCTATTACAGATTACAATTGGGCCAAAAAAATAATAAGTCCAACAAGCCCAAAAGTATTTTGTCCAAAAAATTATATAGTTTGGACCTAAACACCAATTGCCAAGATCCAAGTCCAAGTCCAAGTCCTTGGCCGCGGCCCGTACCCGACCCGCCCGTCCGGCGGCGGCGTCGTCCGTCCGTCCGATCGATCGATCGTCGGCGGCGGCGCGCGCGTGTGTGTGCGCGAGGCCAAGGCCTTCATCCAAGCCCACTAGCAAGCCCACAAGTTATTAGCTCCATGAGCATTGCTATTCTTATACAAGAGTATTCTTCCCTTATTTTCCAATGTGGGACAATAACACTTCACAAGTGTTATTTCCCTTCTCAACATCCAAACTTTGATATACAATATCTCACTCACCGGAAATCGGTTTTGAGACTTCAAGTATACCACGTTCATCTACTCGAGACGTAGATTAACATTCAATAATTATTTCAATTAAATAATAAATATTTAATTAAATAATTAATTTCAGAAATGGTCTAAAAACCATATTTCCAACAATCCCCCACATGAGTGAGAAAGCCGTATGCAGATGTATGCAGACACTTAGCTCAGTCCTCTTAAGAAACAACATTGCATTTGGAAAGGTAGCTTGTGGCGTTGAACCTACCATAATCAATCTTATCGAGTATACCGGCGGCCTAGTGGATATGGTTCCTTGAACTAGTCCTCCTCGGTGTATACTGAGTCAACAAAATTGACACAACATTGCTTCAATCCTCATTCGTTCTTACGTTTGTGTCCATTACAGGCCTTGGAACACCCCTTTGGATTCATAAGTGTTTCAATCGAAGCGGCCACTCTTCACACTTATATAGGTAACTCTTAACTCAAGCATCCTGCTATACTTGTCCTCATTGAGGAGTTCTAGAGTTATTAAAAGTCAAAGACTTAACCTCACCACATGCAGGTTTTTCGAACACTCACTGTTCTACAAGGAATAGGTAACTCGAGTGTTCAACACACAGATTCTCATAGCTTAGTTGTCCCATTGAACCAAGTTCTTGGGATCCTCCAGTCATCATGGTTGGGTATCCACTATGACCATCTTTAAGATGTGGATTTCAAACCCATTCCCCCTAACAGTCTATACATTTGATCTCGATGGATACTTTTAGTCAATGGATCGGCTATATTATCAATTGATCTTATATAATCAATTGTGATAACACCACTTGTGATCAAATGTCTCACGGTATTATGGCGTCGACGAATATGTCTCGACTTACCGTTATACAAATTATTTTGTGCTCGTCCGATAGCAGCTTGACTATCACAGTGAATTATCACGGACGACACAGGTTTCGACCAACATGGAATATCCTCGAGGAAATTTTTAAGCCACTCGGCTTCTTCACCAGCTTTGTCCAAAGCTATAAATTCAGATTCCATGGTCGATCTAGCAATACAAGTTTGCTTCTTGGATTTCCAAGACACAGCACCACCCCCCACAGTGAATACATAACCGCTCGTTGAGAACGAGTCTTTGGCATCAGATATCCAATTTGCATCACAGTACCCTTCAAGTACAGGGGGCTCCCTAGTATAATGAATTGCATAGTTCTGAGTATATTTCAAATATCTCAAGACTCTTTCAAGAGTTTTCCAATGTTCATTACTAGGATTGGCTGTAAAGCTGCTTAACTTGTTGACCGAGCATGCTATATCGGGACGAGTGCAATTTGTTAGATACATCAAGCTCCCAATAATCTTAGCATATTCTATCGCATCAACAGGTTCTCCCTTATGTACATTCAAATGTACACTAGGTTCCCATGGAGTCTTAGCTATTGGCTTGTCAAAAGCATTGAACTTCTTTAACACTTTCTCAACATAGTGAGATTGTGTTATAGCAATACCATCAGGCTTTCTTAGAATTTTAATTCCAAGAATTACATCAGCTAAGCCCATATCTTTCATGCTAAAGTTTTTACTTAGCATATTTTTCGTTTCTTGGATCACTCGGGAATTACTCCCCATGATGAGCATGTCATCTACATAAAGACAAACAATAACATAGCCGTTATTGGAATTCTTAATGTAGACGCACTTGTCACACTCATTGATCTTAAATCCATTTGACAACATTACGCCGTCAAATTTCAAATGCCATTGAAGCGGTGCTTGCTTCAATCCATATAAAGACCGTTGGAGTTTGCATACTTTGTGCTCTTGCCCAGGTACTACAAACCCTTCAGGTTGCTTCATATATATTTCATCTTCCAACTCGCCGTACAAGAATGCAGTTTTCACATCCATTTGGTGAATCTCGAGATTGTGCAAAGCAGCAATAGCGAGAAGCATCCTAATAGATGCCAACCTAGTCACAAGCGAATAGGTATCAAAGAAATCATACCCTTCTTTCTGCCTGAAACCTTGAACGACAAGTCGGGCTTTGTACTTATCTATAGTACCATCAGATTTGTACTTCTTCTTTAGGATCCATTTGCATCCTAAAGCTTTACTACCAGGTGGTAGATCCACTAACACCCAAGTATGGTTTTGCATAATGGAATCAATTTCAATATCTATGGCTTCTTTCCATAGAGCTGCATTAGAGCCAGATAAAGCTTCTTTGACCGTCACCGGTTCGCCGTCTAACATTAAGACAACATAATCCGGTCCATAGACCTTAGCTTTTCTAACTCGTTCCCCACGTCTTGGTTCTACATCCACAGGTTTAGACCTTGGTCTTTTCCTATTAGGTGGTACATGATTAGAACTCGTGGCATCATCTATTTGTGTAGAACTGCTAGCTACGTCTAAAGGTTTAGAACTTGTAGCTTCACACTCAACTCCATTGTTTGAGTTAGACATACCTTTATCCTTATTGGGATAGATATTTTCAAAAAATATAGCATTCCTTGATTCTATCGTTGTCCCAACATGTATATCGGGTATCTCCGATTTGTACACTATGAAACAATAGGCACTGCTATTAAGTGCATAACCAATGAAGATACAATCCACCGTTTTAGGTCCAATTGTAACTTGCTTTGGTAAAGGCACTTCTACCTTAGCTAAACACCCCCACACTTTGAGGTATTTATACGAAGGTTTCCTTCCTTTCCATAGCTCATAGGGAGTTACATCTTTCCCTTTGAGTGGAATTTTGTTCAATATATAGTTAGCCGTTAAGACAGCTTCCCCCCACATGTTTTGGGGTAATCCTGAACTAATCAACAAGGCATTCATCATCTCCTTAAGAGTTCGATTCTTGCGTTCAGCAACGCCATTAGATTGTGGTGAATAAGGAGCCGTCGTTTGATGGATTATACCACTTTCATTGCATAATTCAGCAAACGGAGCTACATATTCTCCACCTCCATCACTTCGAACCATCTTAATTCGACATCCAAGTTGATTCTCGGCTTCATTTTTGAAGTTCTTAAAAGCTTCAATAGCCTCATCTTTACTTTTCAATAAGTAAAGATAACAATACCTTGTGCAATCGTCTATAAAAGTGATAAAGTACTTCTTACCACCTCTAGTTTGCACAAACTTTAAATCACAAACATCAGTGTGAATTAATTCTAATGGTTTAGTGCTCCTTTCAACCGATTTAAACGGTAACTTAGCCATTTTGGCTTCAACACAAACTTCACATTTTTCTTGTGAGTTAAATTCATCAATTTTTAGTAAATTCATTTTTACTAATCTTTTTATAGCATTTAGATTAACATGTCCAAGTCTACAATGCCATAAATCGGAACACTCAATCAAGTAAGCAGAAGAAGTAGATTCTTTCTTATTGATAGTTGCCTTGGCAGGCTTACAAGCTCTCACGCCAAGTTTGAAAAGCCCTTCGGAGGCATAGCCTTTCCCAAGGAACTTTCCCCACTTGCGAATTACAACATAATCAGCTTTGAAAAACAATTCAAAATCTTTCTTAGTGAGCTTAATGCCCGAAATCAAATTCTTTCGGACGGTGGGAACATGTAGCACGTCCTTCAAGGTGATCTCCACGCCTGAAGTAAGTTGAAGAACCACATCTCCCATGCCAAGGACTTGAGAAGTCCGCTCGCTAGCCTCCATGATCGTCTTGTTTTCCACTTCTTTGTAGTTGTGGAACAACTCACGATTGATGCAAATATGGACGGTAGCGCCGGTATCCACGAACCAAGCATTTGGGCTATCAACATGATTCACCTCGGAAATCATTGCAGCAAAGTCGTCTTGGTTCCAATCGTCAAAATCCTTCTCGACATTGTTGACGTTGTTCTTCGTCTTCTTCCGCTTTGGCTTGCGGCAATCCTTAGCCATGTGACCATGCTTGTCACAATTGAAACACACACCATCAAACTTTGATGGTTGTCCTCCACCTTGCTTCCCTTTGCCCTTGTTGTTGGGGTTAGGGCGATCACGCTTGTTGGAAGGACCGCCTTTCTCGGTGAGATTGGCCTTTGCATCCATCGGCGCTTTGCCCTTTTGATCACGACTCCTCACGTGATCCTCCATTTGAAGCTTTGACACCAAGTTTGCCACGGACATCTCCGAGCGCTCATGCTTCAAAAGGTTTTGAAAGCTCCTCCAACTTGGTGGCAACTTCTCGATGATGATCGCTACAAGTAGCGCATCCGCCAAGGGCATTCCTTCGGCTTGAACTTCGTGTGAAAGAGTTTGGAACTCTTCCACTTGGTTCATCACGGAGCGGGAGTCGACCATCTTGTAGTCCAACCACTTGGCGACGACATACTTTGTAGTATTCGTCTTGTCCACTTGATATTTGAGATCAAGTGCCTCCCACACCTCTTTCGAGGTCTTATGGACCTTGAAGACGTTGTAGAGCCACTCGTCCAAGGACATGAGAACGGTGTTGCGGCACAAGTAGTCGCCTTGGCACCAATTCGCATACCCGGCACGAACCTCGAAGCTTGTCTCCCATTCACTCGGGGTTGGAGGCGCATCCTCCGTCAAGAAACCGGCAAACCCCACGGTTGTGAGGTAGAACAACATCTTTTCTTGCCAATACTTGAAGTTCTTGCCCGAGAAAATGGAGGGTTTCTCGGCAAGACCCAACGTCCTCGACGTTTGCAACGGGGCCATGGTGGAAGTGGAACCACCCGTTGAGCCAAAGGATGAGCCGAAGAAGGTGGACGAGGTGGAGCCGATAGTAGCGGAGGCGGTGGAGCCAATGGTGGCGGAGGAGGTTGAGCCAATGGTGGCGGAGGCGGTGGAGCCGTTGGTGGCGTTGCCGGCAGCAGGGATGGTGGACGCCATTTCTCCAATCAAAGGATTAGAGTTTCGAAAGTTTTAAGGTAGATTAAAAATCCAAACTCGAACGTGCGGCAGCAGCGGATAATCTTCTTGCGATTGTTACAAACGGGGTGCACGATCGAGGGAACTATTACAACTCAAACTAAAACAATCGGAGCTAGAGAACTGAACTAAGAAAATAAAGAAATTAGATGTAACAAGGAAACTGGAATGAAGTTACAATGGAAATAAAACAAACGTAGAAAATGTCGAGTCGAGATGAAACTCTTCCCGCAAGAAGATTATCGCCCCGGTAGTGCTCACGGTGTTGGCGAATCTTCCCCAAAGGTAAAACGACGACGTCTCGTTAGATGTAGCACCACAATCCGGCGAGCTCCGGCGAACGTAATGGGGTCGAGAACTGAGCAGTATGCAGTGAGAGTAAGTGAGCAATATGCAGATTTTCGTAGGGTAGAATGCCATGCTCCTAGTCTTCTATTTATAGGCATCTCAACACTCATGAGGGAGATTAAATCATCCATGAAGAGGATTAAAAACAAGAAGCTGTTATGGATGTTACAAATTCAAAACCATTTGAATTTGTTGTTACAAATTGATTCTGCATCAATGCCAGAAATCAAATCTTGTGCAGTTTTCGAAACTGTTATGCATGGAGAAACTGTTATGCTTCACTGCAGAATAAGGCTGGAAGATTGGGCTTCGGGTTGGGCTATTACAGATTACAATTGGGCCAAAAAAATAATAAGTCCAACAAGCCCAAAAGTATTTTGTCCAAAAAATTATATAGTTTGGACCCAAACACCAATTGCCAAGATCCAAGTCCTTGGCCGCGGCCCGTACCCGACCCGCCCGTCCGGCGGCGGCGTCGTCCGTCCGTCCGATCGATCGATCGATCGTCGGCGGCGGCGCGCGCGTGTGTGTGCGCGAGGCCAAGGCCTTCATCCAAGCCCACTAGCAAGCCCACAAGTTATTAGCTCCATGAGCATTGCTATTCTTATACAAGAGTATTCTTCCCTTATTTTCCAATGTGGGACAATAACACTTCACAAGTGTTATTTCCCTTCTCAACATCCAAACTTTGATATACAATATCTCACTCACCGGAAATCGGTTTTGAGACTTCAAGTATACCACGTTCATCTACTCGAGACGTAGATTAACATCCAATAATTATTTCAATTAAATAATAAATATTTAATTAAATAATTAATTTCAGAAATGGTCTAAAAACCATATTTCCAACAACTTTTGGTGGGCACAGGTTTTAAGAAAATTTGTGAGCAATGGAGAAAATGTCTCACTAAAATTTGAAATGAGTGGTTGAAATTGAGTTAAAGATGATTTTTTTTTTGTAAGAATAAAAGATAAGAAAAAATCGTGGGGTCATGTCTTAAAATGAAAAATGTCATAATTTTTGTGAACACTCAAAATAACAAAAGTGTCATACTATTCATGGACAGGGGGAGTATGTTAATTATCTATACCTATCACATAATAAATTTACAGCTACAGTAAAGCGGGATACTACAAATCCTAAAATTTGAAATTTTACCTTGTTGTACTTTAATAGCCTTTGAATGCTTTAGCAAAATCATATAGCTTGTTCTCTCCTATAGCTTTAACGTTGGATGTACAACAATCTGGCAAGCTTAATAGTCGGAAGAAAAGAACAAAATTCTCAGAAAATAGAAAATAGAAGAAATTTCCAATCCTCTATGTGTTGAGGGAGTGTATTAAGGTGCATCTTTTGTGTTCTCCCTTCTCCTCGATTTATTGGTGTAGATTGGCTAAGCTAGGGATTCATAGGAGGATTAAGATAGGACTCCTAATGGGCTTAAATAGTTATAAGTTAATTATAACTTAAATTTAAGTTTATTAATATTAATTCATTTCATTTAAGAACTACCATCAAACCCATCGAAATTCGACGGGAATCATTTTATGTTATCATTTATAATTATTTTATGGTATTTTTATTACTATAGCATCTGAAATAATTTATATATAAATTATTTCTTTCATTAATTTGATATGATCAAATTAAATTAGTAATACAATATTTGAAATATTATTAATCTTAATCACTTTCACCAATTAAATGTAGGTTGTGATAATAGAAATACATTTTTATATAAATATTCATTTGATGAAGTTTATAAAAAGTTGATGCGAGATTGAAGATTTTAGAAGAAAAAAATATGTAAATTTAAAGTATGATATGATGTACGATTGATGTGTCGCATCTGCTGTTAATCGTATATCGATCATATTTACTCTCTCCGTCCCTCAAATATTTTCCTTTTTTTTTTTTTTTTCTATTTTGGTTCGTCCCCAAAACATCTTCCTAACTTATTTTTGAAAACAATTTCACTAATTATTATTCTTACAATTTCACTTTTTGTGGGGCTCGTTATCCACTTTCACCAACTATCACTCTTATAATTTCACTTTTTGCGAGACTCATTCTTAACTTATCAAATACATAACTAACTTTTATTAAAACCTGTATCATTCTCTCTTAGGAAGATGTTTGGGGGACAAAGGGAGTATTAAGTTTGTTCAAATTCTTTAAATCTGACGGATAAGAAATAATTTAACTAAACATATGTCATCTGAGTATCATCTCATAGGACCTAATAAGACCAGATAATCATATGAAGCTCTAAAGACCACATATGACATTTGAACGTCAAAATTTTGAAAATCATATTCTTTGGAGTTTGAAATACCACATCTGAATTTTGAGCATCATCTTGTATGGAGCTTGAAGATTATAACTTACTTGTGAGTATCATTTTATCTAGAATTTGTGAAACTATAATTAAGTTACGAGAATAATCTCGTCTCAAACTTTAAACAACATCGTCAAATTTGAAATCATATATATATATAGTTAATTATTTAAGTAAATACATCTATATATAAACGTATATATATACATATTAATTTGTGAGTATGATGTGATAAACTTAAACTAATATTATATAATAAATAAAATACAAATATAAATCTTTTTTTAGATATAAAAATTGATTAAAAATTTAGAAAAAAATAAGAATGAAGGAAAATTGAAGAAAATTAAAATAGAGTGATTAAACGGCGCCATGTAGGATATGATTTATTTTGCTATTATATATATATAGATTGGGCATATGCATGCATTTTATTTATTTATAACATTTAGTTGAAGAATATATTTTCTAAAAAATGAATTGACATTTGAATTGATTGCTTTTCGTGGATTAATTTATTGGTATACTTTATTTAAGTTTTAGTCACACTTGGAACAATCTCAATTAAGTGGGTATGAGGATTCCTATTCTGGGTGTCATCATTTTATTAAGTTAAATTTTTCGGGTGAAAAAAAGGTGGATTGTGAGGCATGATGAGTTCTTGTTGGCCATTGAGTTTATATATATAAGAAAAGTTGGTATGAGGTTGGGAGGGATTTCATGCGTTTGAAAATAGACGAATGGACCCTCGAAGTGCTAATGTGTTTTAATTTGGCTGGGTTCCGATAATCAAATGGATATGTAGGATTTATAATTAAATGGATATGTTGGATTTATCTAATAGTTTTATACAATTATTTAATAGTACATACTTTATCTAATAGTTTTATACGATTATTTAATAGTATATAATTTATCTATAAATTTATATAATTATTTAATAGTTTTTAAATGTAAAAATTGATTAGAAATGTATAAATAAATAAGAATGAATGAGAAATGAGGAAAATTAGAATGAAGTGATTATACGATGCCACGTAGGATATGATTTATTTTGCTATAATGTAAAAATTGATTAGAAATATATAAATAAATAAGAATGAATGAGAATTGAGGAAAATTAGAATTGAGTGATTACACGATGCCACGTAGGATAAGATTTATTTTACTATCTTCTTTATAATAGGATTAAGCCTTAACCTCTACTCATAGCCACGTTAGATTGAAAGCGAGATGATTCTTTGCTTGGTGGTTGGGTTTGGAGCGTCGCTCGGGCTTTTTTACAGCTGTTGGGTGCGCTCACAGTTGGGGTTTGAGTGGTCGGGCTCTGCTGGGTGCTCGGCGATGGAGTTTCTTTTCCATTGGCTTCGAGCCTTTTATGTTGCTTCTGGCAGATTGGTCATTGAGGTGCTGGAAGCTTGGCGACTTTTGCCTATTTATGATTTGCTTTTCTGGTTTTTTGTTTTGAATTTTTTGTGGATTTTCGAGCAGTGGAATGGCCGGGATTACTTAGGGGCGATGGTTAGGCCGGAGCTCCTGAAGTTTTTCCACATTCTATCTGTTCCTTCTGGCTTTTCTCTTTGTGATAGACGAGCATTCTTTTTCCTCCTTAAGGTTTTTCCCAATGGGTTTTCCTTAATGAGGTTTTAATGAGGCTCGGCCCTTAGTCAGCTTTCTCTGTGCTTTCAAGGGTTGTTTGGTTTTCCTTTTCTTTTTTTATATAATCGCATTTTAATAATCATCCCTTATTTGTTTCTCTCCTATTTTTTGGACAAATATATAGGATTAAGCCTTAACCTATGTGGCATGCTTAGAATTGTTCCATTTCAATAATTTACCATATATAATCTTCATCATTTATTATTAATCAACTATTACTTTCCATATAAAGATTCATTAATCTTAATAAATATAATTAATAATAAATGTGTGTATATATATATATAATATTAACTTACATATAATCTAAATTAATAAATTTTATTATTTATTTTATCTGAATAAAATTAATCTTAATAAATATAATTAGTAATAAATGTATATATATATAATAATAATAATAATAATAATAATAATAATAATAATAATAATAATAATAATAATAACAACTTACATATAATCTAAATTAATAAATTTTATTATTTATTTTATCCCGATAAAAATTAGATTTACATGACTGACAAGAAAAAAAAAATAATTTATATACAATAAATGATTTTAATTGAATGTTAGTGATTAGATATATATTTGTTATTAATTTTATATTTCTCAAAAGCGTATATATTATATGTATATGTTGCAATATATTATACTGTAAGAATTCATATATATATATATATATATATATATATATATAATATTTATCTTCTTAATTTTCAATAAAATCAATATTAAATTGAGTTTGAATTGAGACATGCACGTGTATGTAAATTATACTCCCTCCGTCCCACCATAAGTGAGACATTTTTTTGGGCACGAAAATTAAGAAAGGTGTATTTTGTGTGTAGGTGAAAAAGTGAAAATGTGTTTAAAGGGTAAAACTTTTACCCAAAAAGGAAAGACTCTCACTTTAGGTGGGACGCCCAAAAAGAAAAGAGTCTCACTCATGGTGGGACGGAAGGAGTAAACGGGTTCGGTCATTGATTTACATGTTTGAATAATAAGGCATAAATTCTATAATATGATTACTTTAAAACAAAATCTTATTTTATGTCTATCAAAATAATTAAACTTTTATTTTTATTTTTTATAAAATATATCCGTACATTTTATTTGTATAGGGAAGAAAAATATATTTTTCATATCTAAAAACTTTATTTGTTTCAGTTTCGTCAATAATAATAATAATAATAATAATAATAATAATAATAATAATAATAATAATAATAGATAAATTATGAAATTAGTAATGCATAAATGAAGAATTTTGATAAAGAACGATAGAGGATATGATGTTAAAATGCATTAGAAATCTTTAATTATGTATTAAATTTATAATAATCTCAATCGAGCGAAGAATTCATATAAATCACCTCATTTCACATTGATTTTTTTTATAAGGTTTCACTAAAATAAAACTTATACAAGAAGAAGCTCTTGCTCTCCAAATAAAAAATCTATATTTAATTGGTGGAATGATTGAGACTAATACAATTTGAATTGCTCCAAGCAAGATGATTCTCGGAACCCAATTAAATGATGATACTCACAAGTTAAATTTGATCTTTCAAACTCCAAACGGGATGATTCTTGAAACCCAATTATAATATTTGAAGCTAATAATGCATAAAAGTTTGTCAAGATTTTTTCAAGTTCCATACAAAATGATGTTTACAAGTTAGTTATGCTATTAGAAGCTCTAATCATACAATTTCACAAGTCAAATTTAATTTTTAAACCTCCAGATACTGATGTTAAAAAAAATTGATGCATAAAAGTTCATTTTTTGTATTTTAAGGTCTAGACGAGATGATGCTCAAAAGTTTGGTGTTCAAACATTAGATGTCGTCTTCCGAGCTTTACATGATGATATGATCCTACAGGGTGGTTCAGACGAGATGATGCTCAGATTAAATAAAAATTTATATAAAAAGAATATTTATTATTCTAACAAAAGGTTAACATTTAATTGATGATATGATTCAAATTAATATAATTTCAACTATATTACCTTAAATTAAATAAGTTCAAAAATAATTTATATATAAATAATTATTTATACAAAAATGATACTCCCCCGCCCCCCAATATTTTGCATTGAAGTTTGTAATAATGATAATGGAGAAAGAGTCCCACAGTGAGGGTATTGTTAAATAGATTATGAGTAAATAGTGTAAATTAAAAGGGTAAAATTGTAAGAATTATGTGTAGGGTAGTGTCTAAAAATAGGGTATGCATAATTTTGGGGGCCGTACCAAAAAGAAAAGGTGCATAATTTTGGAGGATGGTGAAAGTATCATATAATTTAAAATAATTTCCCGTCGAATTTCGTCGGGTTACGCACTAGTACTATATGTAGGATTAGTATTACACTATCTATCTTCATTCATATTATGAATTTGACTCATTATCATTTAATTATTTCTCATATTTATGATAGTGCATATCCATTAACTAATTTAAGCTTATTGGAAGCTTTGATTAATTAATATATTATCCAATAGTTTTGATTGCTTTAACATTATTATTGTACCTGAAATTAATTTCAAACGATCAGGTTTCTAGTACAATTACTTTATGAGCACCTCAAAGGGAAATCATCAACTCGATGCATCGAAACATAATTTTATATAATAATAATAATATAACAATACTTTTCAATATTAAATTGCCAGTGCCCAAAAAACCTAAATATTGGATTATCAATAATTTTCATCATGATAAATCAAAGCTATGCATCATGAAATATTGTATTCACAATATTATTAATATAAATTAAGAAATAACAATTTCTTGAGATCTCGTTCTAAATTATGTGAGTCATTTAAAACTTATTTCACTGCTAATCCAATTTCAGTGCTATACCACACAAGTATCTAGGATTGTAAACGAATCAAATATTTTTGCTCGATTCGATATGTTATTCAAAATTTTGATATCTGTATTCGGAATTATTCGATTCGTATTCGATTACAAATATTCGATTCGATTAATATTCAAATACGAATATGAAATTATGATATTCGATTCGATATTCGTAGATATTCGAATCGAATAAGTGTGGAGGATGAATCCAACAATCACGGAAGCGACGTCGGCAACGTCTGGATCGATGGGCACTAGAAACTTGAAACCACTAGCAACGTTAGAGCCCTCCGAAGAGCACCGGTGGGGGTGTCGATGGAAGGGCCTCCGACGCTCAAGTCAGTAAACAATAGTAATAAAAATCGTATTGAAAGCAATTGAAAATAAATGAAATAGTGAATCGGGTCGATTTGGTAGACGGAGTTGAAGGCGGTTGAGCAATGAGCGAGGGCCGTTGGGTCGTCCCGGTTGATCTGATCACCGGAAAACCTAAGGCTGGGAGCGTGGAGGCAGAATAATGCTAGCGAATGTGTTAGAATGGGAATGATCGTAAGTATCAGTCTGAGTGTTAATGATGGCATGTCCCCCCATTGTGTTAATGAAGTAGTATATATAGGTATAGGCCTGACGGCTAGGGTTTTGCTGGCACGTCCCCTTAAACCCTGGTCGTTCCGATATTTGGGGGATCGTATCCCTGACCTCGTTCCTTTCTTTCTCTCCAAGTCGCTGCCCTTCTAGGGTTTGTTGGAATGTTCTTTGAAACCCTAGCGGCTCCGAATTTTTAGGAAATGATCTTCCGCGACTTTCGTTTGACCTAGTCACCCACGTTTGACTAGGTTTTCGTAAGCGTATAATTCCGTTTGTTTGCTTTCGTGTTGAGATGTTTACTATGGTGCCGCTGCCAGGGCGGAGGGGTCACGCCTCTGCCCGAGCAGAGAGATCATGCCGCTGTCAGAGCAGAGGGGTCGCTCCTCTGCCAGAGCAGAGGAATCGTTGATTCCTCTGGCGAGGACTTCGCTGATTCCTCTGGCGAGGCGCCAGAGGAATCGCGGCGAGCAGGGAAGTCGCCCCGAGCAGAGAATTCGCTGATCCCTCTGGCGAGGGTTTCGCTGACTCCTCTGGCGAGGACTTCGCTAATTCCTCTGGCGAGGCGCCAGAGGAATCGCGGCGAGCAGGGAGGTCGCCCCGAGCAGAGAATTCGCTAGTCCCTCTAGCGAGGGTTCCGCTGACTTCTGGTCAGTCGGATTTTATCCACTACAATAAGCACATATTCTTATATATATATATATATAGGGTTGGGCTAGGGTGAAAACACATCTTTTTGTAAAAACTAAAAACGGCTAAAATGTATGAATTCTATGTAGAACACGTATGAATTAGATGTGTAACTGTATGAATTGCGAAATTCATACGTGTTCTACATAGAATTCAGTCGAACTCAGGACCTTTCGCAATTCATACAGTTACACAGCTAATTCATACGTGTTCTACATAGAATTCAACCGTTTTTAGTTTTTACAAAAAGATGTGTTTTTATTATAGCCCCACTCTAGAGTTGGGCTAAAATAAAAACAACTTTTTTTGTATAAAATAGGAACACATCTCATCCATTGATTCTTAGTAATCTCATGGCCAGATTTCATCCAAAATATCAGCCTAATTTTACACGTCTAATATGCATGAGGATATTGATGTAAATTTATCTTCATTAAAACGGTTAATAGGATTTGGATATTTACTAGCCTATTCTTTCCATATCAAACCAAATCTCTTTCCTTAAATCTTAACTAATCGAGTTTCATTTTTAAAGGCAATACGTCACTGTTATCTAGTTTTTTTGTATCCATGTTATTATCAATCAAGATTTTTTGGATTATTTTTTTTATCCATGTTATTATCAATAAATATTTCTTGGATTGTTTGAAATACAAATTTTGTGTTGAATTTCTTTAAATTATTCATGAGTTCATGTTATTAACTCATACGCACAGTTAGTAGATTCATCACATGAGTTAGTATTACTGGAATAATATGGTCTAGCCATTGAGCACGAATTGCATTACTGAAATTCTCAATTCATACATTGTGATGTATTAGTTCATGCCAGTCGTGCATGAACTAAATTATAATGCATCACGAATTTGCATGATTCGTACATTCATTTTTCTAATTCATACTGTTGTGGCCTACAAACTATGATACTATTCATTCACAAACACTTTAAACTTTGACTCCTGGTTTTACTTATGAATTAACACGGATTTTATTATATGTAATATGCTTCCAAGAATATATCAATGAATTCATACATATTAAATTTATAGTTCATGCCACGAGATTATGAACCAAACATTTATATTGCACGAACTACAACAGACAATAAGAACCCAGATAATGCATATAGATAACCTATTTTTCTAATCTGCAATCTCTTTCTTTTGCAGATGATGTAATTCATCACAGTGTAACTGATCCTTCTCGTATCTCGACTTTTTCACCACATCAATGGGAGACACAACGATTTGTGTTGGAACATCCATGTGCTTTCGCTTGTTCACTAATCCTAATTCAAACAAAATCAATGAGAGTAACTTACAATGATTCATAACTACTCAATGCTATCAAATACATATCATTTCAATTTACACACAAAGCACTTATTAAAAGTCACAATATAAATACCTCTGAATCTTCAATACCAATACAGCCAACTAAAAGATTAAACTAAAAATCAGTTCAGTTTCAAAATTTATTCAACTCACATATTCAGAAAATACAATTCATACAAAAATAAAAAACTATTATAAGCAGCCTTAAATAATTCAAATTCAGTTCAGTTTCACAATTGCTTTGATTCACATATTGAGAGAAAAAAAAAAGCCATACATAATCAATAGGAAATATAAGCATCCTTAACAATTTCAACACCGGTTCAGTTTCAAAATTGCAATAATTCACATATTCAGAAAATACAGTTCATACACAACCAATAGCCAACATAAGCATCCTTATATAATTTGAATTCGAATTTTGTCGACCACACAACAAAATTATTTAACAACCAAAAAAGAAACTTAGAAAACGACACATGGGTGTGGTGATATTTTGATAAAAAAAGAAAAAGAAAAGAGAGCCAAATCATAAACTCTTTGCAATAATGTACATACAATGAAATTCGCACAAAAAAATCATCAAATCAAAGAACACAGAACCAAGAACCTTAATATTTATAAAAAGTAAATCTGAAAAATGCAAATTAGTTCCAGATCGACGACGACAATGAAAAAATTAAAACTCACCAAGGGTTTTAAGGTTTGCTTTCGCCATTCCCAACCAAACCTTCACTGCTATACTGCTCGACTCTATTAAGGTGCTTTGTGGTATGAATCCTTGTTAAGGTTTTAGGAAAAAATATCAATTCCACCGCAGAGAGGGGAGAAGACGGCGATTACGAAAAAAGAAGACCAAACTTGAATTCAGAATCCTTTCGACGCCGATTCTCCTTTGCAATCATTTCATGATTTATTTCCATTTAAAATGAACACAAATATCGAGGCTGTGTTTGTTGAAGATATACAATCATAATCTTTATGACCATTATGCCCATCGTCGATACATATGGAAGAATCAATAGTATTTTTAATTTGAATGAAATACAAATCTAAAATCAGATCTGGACTGTCAGATTCTACAATAATGGTTAGGATGTATTCCTATTTTATACACTAAAGGGTGTTTTCACCCTAGCCTAACCCCCCCACTCTATACATATATATATATATATATATATATATATATATATATATATATATATATATATATATATATATATATATATATATATATATATATAGGGGGCCGCTCCAATGAGACCCCATAATTTTAGTGAGATCTAGAGTACGATCTGATGCGTTTATTTTATCAATCCTATGGTTGATATTATATATGGAGGGAGAATTGTTTTCGCAGGGTTCGAATCCTGGAGGAAGCAATATATTTTAAATTTTGTTATTCATTAGTATATACTGCCTTGTTCATCAGTATATATGTCTTATTCATTACCAATTTTTTAAATTTTGTTTTTCATCAGTATATACATCTTATTCGTTAAATATACGTCTTGTTCATTAGTATTATACTCCCTCCGTCCCCAAAATAAGTTTCTCTTTGGGGACGACACGGGTTTTAAGGAAAATGGTAAAGTGTATTGATAGTGGGAAAAAAATATGTTATAATTAGTATTGGGAGTGGTGAAAAGGTGAAAAAGTGTTATAATTAGTATTGGGAGTGGTGAAAAAGTGAAAAGTAAGAATAAATAAAGTATTATTAGTGGTGGGGTAGTTGTCCAAAAATAGAAAGAAAGAAAGATGAACTTATTTGGGGGACGTCCCAAAATAGAAAAAGATGAACTTATTTCAGGGACGGAGGGAGTATGTCTTATTTATTGTCTTCAATGTTTCACGAAAAATAAGGGGTCTCACTTGAGCGCGCCTCTATATATATATATATATATATATATATATATATTAGTCCTAAATTTGGATAAAACACAAGTCATATTTAAAGTCTCCGCCATCCCTGTTTGGGCATAAATATGTTCCTCCTCTCCAAAGTCTCTTCTCCATGCGTAGATCTGTTCTAATTGTACTTAATTTTACTTTTATCAATTTCTGTTCAAGATTGTATTTGGTTTTTGTATGTGAGGCGTAGATCTGTTCCAGTTATTTAGCTAAGCAAAAAGATATACCCTTAATTAGTTGGTGATATATTTTATTTTTGTTGGAAACATATTTTATTTTATCAGAAGCAGCATCGAACTTATGAGTTGTTGAATAATGAAAACTTCATGATTTTTGTGTGTGTTCTTGTGATTTCCTAAAAATTTGTGAGAGCTATGAAATGTTCTCAACTTTAATTTTCTTTTAGAATTTTCAAAGCGACTAATTTCGAATCAAATCGAATAGCACGAAAACGAATCAAATTTTTGAATCGAATATTAAAAAAAAATTATTAAAAAATGAATCGAATACTCGAATCGAATCAAATAATTCGAAAATCACTTCGAATTAAATATCAAATCGTATTTAGTATTCGAAACTTAATTGAATACCGAATCTAATATTCGAATATTATCACGAATACGAATCGAATATGGTGATGTTCAATTCGATTACAACCCTACAAGTATATATCTATAATTAGCCAAGATAAGCTAATTTCACAACTTAAATACTCCAGTTGCTACCAATAGATTGCCCAAATTTATTTAGACTGTGAACTTACTTTATTCTATAATAGATTATCTATGTGACCTTCTATGATCGTCGATCACCACATGATCTTTATATAGAATTTAGACTAGGGTTAATAAAGGAATCTACTAACTTTCATAAATTATCTATTGAAACTACTCACCCATATAATATGTCTATCAAAACTACCAAAAAATAAAAGTGATGTTGATAGGTTTGCTTTGATTTTTGTAAAAGTTCTTACACAAGTACAATTGTGTAAGAAAAGTTTAAGATAGATAGTTGAAAATTATTCAAAATCTGAGAAAGATACATTTATTGCTAAGTAATTAACGTCACTTTGTAACTCTAATATATACTGTAGGGTTGAATTTTTTTAAAAAATTAGGGCACGTTTGTGTTATAAAAATATTATTACGAAGACTAAAAAATTCGAACTTATGTATATTATGAAATAAAAAAAATTCTGAAGGAAATGGCTCAACTAGCCGCCGATAACCTTGAGCCGTCGGCACTAGCCGCCTGGACTTTTTACCGCCGGCTAGTGCCGGCGGCTTAGGGTTATCGTTTTTTTTTTTTCATAATATACATAATCTTGAATTTTTAGAACTCGTAATAATGTTTTATTATAACATATGTATCTTTATTTTGATAATTATTTTAATTTTAAGTTTTATTTTTTTTATAATACAAGAAGTACAAATAGATGTGAAATATGAGTGATAGTGAATCTGCCAAAATTTGGATTATAATAGGGATAATATCACTCACTTTATGTATGATTTGATTGCATATAAAATAATAGAATTGCACATAAAATTAATAATAGGAAATTATCGATTAAAAATATCAAACCTCATATATTCTGAAACCACAAAATATTTTCTAGCTAATAGCCCGACTAGCCGCCCAAAACACGTTAGCCAGCGTCACTAGCCGCGTGTAAAATACAACGGCGGCTAGAGTCGCTGGCGAACAAGTTTTGGGTGGCTAGTTGGGCTATTAGCTGGAAAATATTTTATTGTTTCCGAATATATAGGTTTGTATAATTTTTCACCTTGTTATGAATGTTTTAATGTAACATACGTATTCTTATTTTGTATTTGTATTTTTTTTGTTAATTTTTCAGTAATTAGAGTTACAAAGTGACGTGAGTTTACAATAAATGCATATTTCTCAGATTTTGTACAATTTTCAACTACCTATTTTACGTATTTGTGTAAGAAAAGTGTAAGAACTTTTATAAAAAACAATGCAAAATGTACTTTATTGTCAACATCAATTGTACTTTGGGTAGTTCTTATAAATATATTATAAGGGTGAGTAGTTTTGATAGATATATTATCAAAAAGGGTAGTTTAAATTCTCACCCACTTGGACTATATTACTGCATAATTAACAAATAAATATAATGCAAACTATGTAATAAAATTTTTATTATCATAAATAAGAAAATAAGGTTATACAAATATACAAGCATCTAAAGCATGTTTTTTAGTATATATAACCCTAGCAACACTGTAATACCCCGTTTCTCCGAGTTAAATTTAGAATAATTTTTTTTAACTTAGATATTAAGTTGATTCACGCCGGATAAAAGAAAATGAATTTATTTTTAATTCCAACAAAAATGATTTACAAAAATATTTGTAAATTTAGTTATTAAATTTATATGCATTCCATATTTATTTAATTTAGCATTCAAGTATTTTTCACGAGATATTTATTTTTTTTACGAGATATTTATTTAGCGAATACTGAGCGATTATTACAGTTTTCATAATACAACCCGGAAGATATTTTTTTATCTACACCTACCCACCATTTCCACCCACTCTCCCCACTCACACTTCGCACCATACTTTGCCCCCCACCAAAATAAACTTTAGCCATAATACTCATTCCCTTCCACTCACCATTTCTCCTACATACCAAGGAACAAGTGCAGAGGTAAGAACTGCAATCATAATTTCATAATTTAATTCTTACAACCTTCAGCAACTCCCAAGCTCTCTCTCTAAAAAAAAAACGCCACTGCCCATGTAAGTTTGGAACTTTGAAATTCTTTCATTTTTTCCTTGTCTCTCTTGCAAATTTTGAATAAAGCAACATCTGAAATTCTTGTACAACTCCATTCACAGAACTCCATTCACAGAAGTTTAGTAAACAACAACAAATACAACAACAAACACCAGCCGAAACCTCATCAAAAGGTTATAATTCTAACTCAATTAGTTTACTTCCTGTGCTAATTGAGCCTAAAGCAGAGAAACAAATCCATATTCATCATCTCACAGATATATGCATATATTTATATATATATATACATTCATGTATGTGCATAAGCAAGTACTAAATAGTTTTTCAAGTCTGTTAATAAACGAAAGAAAGAAAAGAGGAGTCTTGATCTTGATTTAGCTTGCTTTCGAGTTTGAGGCGTCGAATCGGTTGGTTGTTGTTGCTGCTTGTGTGCGTGAGTCTTGGGGTGGGCGGCGGCGACCAGCTGCTGGTCGTGGCAGCCGGAGTTCAGTGAGGGAGAACGGCGAGGCGGCTTACCGCTGCTGCAGTCGCCGGAAGGTCGAGAGAGAGAGACCGAGGGAGGCAGCGGCGTTCCGTCGTTGCCAAGGAGGAGAGAGAACAGGGGGGTACAGAGGGAGATGAGGTGGGTGGTCCTTCGTTGGTGGCCGAGCCGCGGCGGCGGAGAGAGGCTGGGATGGCAGCCGGCGATGGAGAAGATGTACAGCAACAGCAGCGCCGGCTCTGGGATGGTGGCAGGCGGTCCGACCAACCGCTGCTCTCTGTCTCGGGGCAGCGAGGGCGGCCACGCTGTCGGCTGGGGAAGGAGAGGACGACGGCGGCGGTGGCTTGATGCTCCTGCTGCCCGTCGATCCAGAGAGAGTCGAAGTCGGCGGCGGTAGTGGCTTCTCGCTGCTATCGCCGGAGTTCCAGAGGGAGGATCGGAGTTTGAGAGGAGAGAGCTGGTGGCGGCAGCTCGTCGCTGCTGCTCCTCCGGCGAGCTCCACGGTGGGCGGCTGTTACCAGCCGAAGAAGAGGGAGCCGAGCGAGGGAGAAGAGAGTGAGATGTGATAGTATGTGTGTGTGTGTGCGGCTGGGGAGGAAGAAAAAGGGTGGTGGGGGTGTTGGGCTTTAGGTTTGGGTTAGGGGTTGGGCTTTAAATTTGGGCCGGGTTTTTAATTAGTGTTGGGCTGAAAATTTTGTTAGAATTTGGGCCGAGTTGGGCCGTTTTTTTTTCATTTTTTTTATTTATTTTTTTCAGTTGGGCTTGAGTCTTTGGGCCAAGTCAGTAATGGGCTCAGTTTATTTAATTTAGTTATGGGACGATTTTATGAGTACTTGGGCCGAGATTTTTAATTAAATGGGCTAAGTTATTTCTTAATTTTGGGCCGATTTTCTTTTATTAAGTTGGGCCTTTGATTATTTTAAATCATGGGCTGCCCAAGTATTTATTTAATTGGATTTGTGCATATTTTATTTAAAGGAGCTACACTATTATAATTAATTAGACTTATTAAGTTTAATTAATTATTTTCAAAGAGTAAATTTTTATAATAATATTAAATTATTATTATAAGCATATTTTAAGTAATTACTTATTATATGCTAAGCATGACATGAAATTGCATTATATTTTGCAAAAAGAGTATTTATGATTTAATTGGTTTTATTTATAATTCCAATTATTAAAGAAAGATGAGTAAGAATATTGTTGGTGTTCTTAACTCAAGAGAAATGTTTTCAATTATTTATTCATTAAATTTTGAAAACCCGGCTAAGTGAATCATAGAATATTAAGCACTTCACCATGACTTAAGATTAGAATTCAAGGAGACCTATTAAGAATAGATTTCTTGTAGGCTTTGAGCATCAGGAGGATTAGCACTGCTATTCCGATTCAGAGATAAGGTTAAACGACAGGCTTTGCCTAGACAGGTGGGCTTATTTTTCAAATGTATGATTTAGCTATTGAGCCTAAATATTCGTGTAATATAAACTGTTTATCCAATAAAATATTTTTGTGCACTCTACCATGTTTAATGCTCGTACAGTTAATCAATTGAGGTTCTCTTATGACCTAACACGTTGTTTGAGAATTGTGTACACTTGTTAGATGACTCGGTGGGTTGATCTCCATCGGGCACTAACCAGAGGCGTTATAAGGGTGCTCGACTGGATGTGTTCCGGAGCATAGTTATGATAGACCTGTCTGGATTAATTTCCGAGGTTTATTTTACTTGACTGGGTTACGCCCTCAGTTCAAGTCAGCGGGAGACAGAGATCCGTCGGTGGCTAGAGGTCCGGGATCATAGCGAGTAACAGAATGGAGTGTGCAAACGCGCGCAAAATAATTAAGTATATATATATATGAAAATGTTTTAACATGCATAGAAGTTATTTCTCTTTAAAACCTTCTATGTCATGTCAGTAAGATTGGATAAACTGTTCTTCAGATTATGAAATGCTTTAAAAGTTGCAGCCCACTAAGTACATTAGTACTTAGCCCAAAATTACTTTCAAATGTTTTCAGGTTAATGGCGGGTGATGACGGGGCAGAGCTGAGGCTAGAGTTCAACTCCTTATTTTGATTTCCGCTGCAGAACTAGCCAGTATCTGTCTTTTGTTTCTTAACTTAAGACCTATCATGTTGCGATTCTAAACAATATCTTTTGTTGAGCCTAAACTATTGACTCTCAAAGTATTTCAATCAGTGAATGTTGGTTATCGGAAGCATGAAACCGAACTTGTGATCCTAAGGCTTTGAATGTTGTTGATTGATTAGTATTACTTGATTTCTATCTTTCTTCATTCAAAGGGCATTGCCCAACATTTTTATTCTATTATCTGAATTTCACAAGGTTCTTCCCTTGTTCATTTATATGATTTTAGTCGTACCCCAGTTATAGTTTATTCCTTCAAGAATTGGGGTGTGACAGAATGGTATCAGAGCATGAGTTTTCTTTCATGTTTCTGATAACCATAAGTTTTTAAATGTCGAGTCTAGAATAGTACCTCTAGACTTCTAAGAAAGTTGTTGAACCTCAGCTCGCCGTCACACTGCCGCAGGAAAAAGGTACGATTTAAAAGTTTCAAAGTTATTAAATGTTTTAGAGTTTTCAAGAAGTGCGCGCTTCAGTAAATGATGCTATGTGAATTGCTTAACGCTTTCCATATGCTATAAGTTATGAATTGCTAATTGCTTTCATATTGTTATTTTGAGTCTCCGACTCATATAACCAGCTAAGTATCGTGTTTGGGACAACCCGAGCCCTTAACGATAAGATAAGTCAGTATCGTGTTTTGGACAACCCGAGCTCTTAACGATAAAATGAAGTAAAGTCGTGTTTAGGACTATCGAGCTTTTCACGAATACTAGATGTATGATCGAGTTAGATTCTTTGAATCTTTCCGGCAATACAAAAGTTTCATGTGACATTAAATGTCCACATGTTTCAGGTTTCAAAGAGAATGAACGAATAAGAAAGTTATGTTATTGTTTTAGGTTCACTGCCTATACGATCAGAATAATAAGAACTCTTACAACTGTTTGAGTACCACCCAAGAATGTCTTGGGAATGTTAGTCGTGATAGCCCCGCTTGATCGATTTAAGTAAGGACTGGTAAGATAGAAACGTTTAACATAGATATGTTATAACGTAGAAGCAATGAGATAAGATTAAGGATTCACTTGAGTATTCCACCCAGATAGATCAGTTTCCCCATAGAGTTAGCCTTACATAGGGTTACACTATAGAAGTAATATACCTTAAGTATATCTATGTATGTATATATGTATGCATGCATGCAGAATAAGTCTCACTTTTGTGTTATTTTCGTTCGTAAATCAGAATGGAAGACGCACCAAGAAGACGCGGTAGGGGACGAGGACGTGGTCGTGGTCGTGGACGCGGCAGGGGATTCATCCCTGAAGAGCCAATCCAACAAGTAGCACCAAATCGTACTGCTGAAGAGAAGTTTCGCAAGGAAAAACCTCCAACATTTGACGGGCTGGGCGATCCAACAGACGCCGAAAAGTGGATTAGGGCCATAGAGCGTATCTTTAACTACATCCGTTGCGAGGACGAAGACAAAGTAACTTGTGCAACCTACCAACTGGTGGATGAAGCCGACTTCTGGTGGGAATCTGTGAGGCGCACAATGACTGAGGAACAGTGGGAAAATTTCACTTGGGAAGATTTCAAGACTGAATTATACGAGAAGTACATACCGGGATGCTATAGACAAAAGAAGCAGAATGAGTTCTGGAATCTGAAGCAGAGGGCTGGGACAGTTACTGAGTACGATAGAGCCTTCAATCAGCTATCAAGATATGCTCCGACGCTGGTGGACACTGATGAGAAACGTGCAGAAAAATTTAGGAATGGACTGCGCCATGAGATATCAATCTCCCTAGCAAGCCAGGGAGGTCTCACCTACGCACAAACTTTGAGCAGGGCTCTCACCATTGAGTCATTGCTACCAAAGGAAAAAGGGAAAGCTCCGGGACAGTCTGGATTCGTACCACCTCAAGATGGTGGTAAAGGAAAAAGAAAGTGGAACGAGGGAACTGGAGGAAACCCCGGGAATGGAAATGGAAAGAAGCCGTGGGCTGCTAACCAAAATCAGAATCAACGTCAGAATCAACAGCCGCAAGCAATGGGACGACCACTCTGCCCAAAGTGTCAGCGACCTCATTCAGGGGAATGCCTGAAAGGAATGAATATATGCTATAGATGTGGGGAAACTGGGCACTATGCTTCAGTATGTCCGAAGAAGAACGGAGGAGCACCTCAACAGCAAAACCCCAAAAATCAACAGCGACAAAATCAGGGCCCTGGAGGACAACGGGGACAGCCACAGAATGCTAGGGCCTATGCCCTTAACCAAAATCAAGCAGCAGGAAACCAAGGAAACTTGGCAGGTATGATTAATGCTTTCGACGTGCCGATTATAGCTTTGTTTGATACTGGAGCGTCCCACTCTTTCATTTCACATGCTGCTTGTAAGAGATTAGAACTGGCTCCACAATTGGCTGAGATAACTTTAGAAGTTAACACCCCTGGTAATGGAATATTGACTGCTAAGGACATTATCTCGAACTTAGAGCTGAACATAGGTGCTGAAACATTTAAGGCAGATTTGTATGTCATCACTATGATAGAGTTTGACATAATCCTAGGGATGGACTGGCTTACTCAAGTCGGTGCCACGATACTGTGTAGCGAGAGAAAGATCTCTTTCCAATCCGCTGGAAAGGAGAAGGCAAGTTTTCATGGCATAAGAATGGGAGGAAGAGTACCAGTGATTTCGGCGATGAAGGCCACAAAGATAATGAGAACGGGAGAATGTCAGGCTTTTCTGGTCAGTTTGACAGGAGAACATGAAGTAAAGAAAACGATCGAAGAAGTTCCAGTGGTGCGAGAATTCAAAGATGTTTTTCCCGAAGAATTGCCCGGTATGCCACCGAACAGACAACTAGAATTCACGATTGATCTAGAACCCGGGGCAGCACCAGTGTCAAAGGCACCATACAGAATGGCCCCGCCAGAGTTACAAGAATTGAAAGTGCAACTACAAGAACTGTTGGATCTAGGTTTCATACAGCCTAGCGTGTCACCGTGGGGAGCACCAGTCTTATTCGTCAAGAAGAAAGATGGTTCACTAAGGATGTGTATCGATTATAGAGAATTAAACAAGCTCACGATAAAGAATAGATATCCTCTTCCAAGGATAGACGACTTGTTTGATCAGTTGAAAGGAGCCGGTGTGTTTTCCAAGATTGATCTAAGATCTGGTTACCATCAACTCAAGATGAAAAGAGAAGACATTCCAAAGACAGCATTTCGAACGCGTTACGGACATTACGAGTTCACAGTGATGCCCTTTGGATTAACGAATGCCCCAGCCGTTTTCATGGATTTGATGAACCGAGTGTTCCATCAATATCTCGATAGTTTTGTCTTAGTGTTTATTGACGACATTCTCATCTACTCTAAGACTGAAGAACAACACGAGGAGCACTTGCGCATCGTACTCGAAACCCTGCGTAATGAGAAATTGTTTGCTAAATTCAGCAAATGCGAGTTTTGGTTGAGAGAAGTAATGTTTCTCGGTCACATCGTGTCGACTGAAGGAATCAAAGTAGACCCCGCCAAGGTCGATGCAGTCAAGGAATGGAAGGCACCATCAAATGTCAATGAGATCAGGAGTTTCCTCGGTCTAGCAGGTTACTACAGAAGATTCATCGAAGGATTCTCGAAATTGGCTAAGCCAATGACTCAGCTTTTGAAGAAGGGGACTAAATACGTTTGGTCTGAAGCGTGCGAACAAAGTTTTAAGGAGCTTAAGACTAGGCTGACTACTGCACCAGTGTTAGCAATACCAGAAGAGAATGAAGAATTCGTGGTGTATACTGATGCCTCGAAACTAGGATTGGGTTGCGTGTTGATGCAAAATCAGAAAGTGATAGCATACGCGTCTCGTCAATTGAAGCCCCATGAGCTGAAGTACCCGACTCATGATTTAGAACTAGCAGCCGTCGTGCACGCGCTGAAGATTTGGAGACACTATCTCTACGGAGTTAAGTGTGAGATCTTTACAGATCATAAGAGTTTGAAATACTTCTTCGAGCAAAAGGATTTAAACATGAGACAACGAAGATGGCTCGAATTAGTAAAGGATTATGATTGCACCATCAGTTATCATCCAGGAAAAGCGAATGTAGTAGCTGACGCCCTGAGTCGAAAGACGAAGGCTAAGCTAGGGTATTTCATCACCCAGCAGAAGGAACTGATTCGTGACTTCGCCTCACTCAGTTTGGAAATTGTTCATCCTCCAGACACAGTATCGGGTTGTGTTGCTGCATTGATAGCTAAACCTGATTTGAGAGAAAGAATTGTGCAAGCACAAAAAGAAGATTGGTTCTTGGAGAAGATGCGTCTAGCTGCAAGAACGAATGAAACGAAAGGATTCACTGAAGCAAAGGATAATGCACTATTGGTTGGTGAAAGATTGTGTGTGCCACACAAAGAAGAATTAAAGAACGAGATTATGAGCGAGGCTCATGATACTCCTTACACTGCACATCCAGGCAGCACAAAGATGTATCAGGATTTGAAGAAAATTTTCTGGTGGAAAGGAATGAAAAGAGATGTAGCGTTGTTTGTAGAGCGATGTCTCGCTTGTCAACAAGTGAAGGCCGTGCATCAGAGGCCGTATGGAATGCTGCAACCACTACCTATCCCTGAGTGGAAGTGGGAGCACATTAACATGGACTTCGTAGTGAGCCTACCGAGGTCGGCACGTGGAAACACTGCTATTTGGGTCATAGTGGACCGATTATCAAAGTCAGCGCACTTTCTGCCAATTCAAATGACTTTTGGATTGGAGAAACTTGCAAAGTTATATGTCAAAGAGATAGTACGCCTCCACGGTGTACCTGTATCTATCACATCAGATCGTGACACCAGATTCACATCGCGTTTCTGGGAAAGTTTACAAGAAGCAATGGGCACTCAGCTGAATTTCAGCACAGCATACCACCCTCAGACTGACGGGCAGTCAGAAAGAACGATTCAGATTCTAGAAGATATGCTGCGAACGATTGTCGCAGACAAAGGTGGAAGTTGGGAGGATTTGTTACCTCTTGTAGAATTTGCTTATAACAACAGTTATCAAGCAACAATTGGAATGGCTCCATATGAGGCTTTGTATGGCCGAAAATGTCGATCGCCACTTTACTGGGATGAAGTGGGCGAGAGAAAGTTATTAGGTCCTGAACTGGTCCAACAGATGGTTGAGAAGGTCGACCACATCAAGCAAAGAATCAAAGAAGCTCAAGATAGACAAAAGTCTTACGCCGATAAACGCCGATCGGAGTTAGAATTCAATGTTGGGGATCGAGTTTTCCTCAAAGTTTCTCCCTCAAAGGGAGTTATACGTTTCGGAAAGAGGGGCAAGTTACGACCCCGTTTTATAGGACCTTTTGAAATCCTAGATAAGATAGGCCCTGTAGCCTATAGGTTGGCATTGCCACCCAGTATTGGAGACGTGCACAATGTGTTTCATGTCTCTCAGTTAAGAAAGTATGTGTTTGATCCAAAACACGTGATTAAGCATGATGAAGTGGTCCTAGCTCATGACTTAAGTTATGAAGAGAAACCAGTCCAGATACTTGATCGCAAGGTTCAAGTTTTACGTAACAAGAACATCGTTCTTGTTAAAGTGAAGTGGAACCATCACGGGATGGAAGAGGCCACATGGGAACTTGAAGATTCAATGAAAGTCAAGTATCCCCAGTTAGATTATCAAGGTATGTAATTTCGGGGACGAAATTTTTTTTTAAGGAGGGAGGGATGTAATACCCCGTTTCTCCGAGTTAAATTTAGAATAATTTTTTTTAACTTAGATATTAAGTTGATTCACGCCGGATAAAAGAAAATGAATTTATTTTTAATTCCAACAAAAATGATTTACAAAAATATTTGTAAATTTAGTTATTAAATTTATATGCATTCCATATTTATTTAATTTAGCATTCAAGTATTTTTCACGAGATATTTATTTTTTTTACGAGATATTTATTTAGCGAATACTGAGCGATTATTACAGTTTTCATAATACAACCCGGAAGATATTTTTTTATCTACACCTACCCACCATTTCCACCCACTCTCCCCACTCACACTTCGCACCATACTTTGCCCCCCACCAAAATAAACTTTAGCCATAATACTCATTCCCTTCCACTCACCATTTCTCCTACATACCAAGGAACAAGTGCAGAGGTAAGAACTGCAATCATAATTTCATAATTTAATTCTTACAACCTTCAGCAACTCCCAAGCTCTCTCTCTAAAAAAAAAAACGCCACTGCCCATGTAAGTTTGGAACTTTGAAATTCTTTCATTTTTTCCTTGTCTCTCTTGCAAATTTTGAATAAAGCAACATCTGAAATTCTTGTACAACTCCATTCACAGAACTCCATTCACAGAAGTTTAGTAAACAACAACAAATACAACAACAAACACCAGCCGAAACCTCATCAAAAGGTTATAATTCTAACTCAATTAGTTTACTTCCTGTGCTAATTGAGCCTAAAGCAGAGAAACAAATCCATATTCATCATCTCACAGATATATGCATATATTTATATATATATATACATTCATGTATGTGCATAAGCAAGTACTAAATAGTTTTTCAAGTCTGTTAATAAACGAAAGAAAGAAAAGAGGAGTCTTGATCTTGATTTAGCTTGCTTTCGAGTTTGAGGCGTCGAATCGGTTGGTTGTTGTTGCTGCTTGTGTGCGTGAGTCTTGGGGTGGGCGGCGGCGACCAGCTGCTGGTCGTGGCAGCCGGAGTTCAGTGAGGGAGAACGGCGAGGCGGCTTACCGCTGCTGCAGTCGCCGGAAGGTCGAGAGAGAGAGACCGAGGGAGGCAGCGGCGTTCCGTCGTTGCCAAGGAGGAGAGAGAACAGGGGGGTACAGAGGGAGATGAGGTGGGTGGTCCTTCGTTGGTGGCCGAGCCGCGGCGGCGGAGAGAGGCTGGGATGGCAGCCGGCGATGGAGAAGATGTACAGCAACAGCAGCGCCGGCTCTGGGATGGTGGCAGGCGGTCCGACCAACCGCTGCTCTCTGTCTCGGGGCAGCGAGGGCGGCCACGCTGTCGGCTGGGGAAGGAGAGGACGACGGCGGCGGTGGCTTGATGCTCCTGCTGCCCGTCGATCCAGAGAGAGTCGAAGTCGGCGGCGGTAGTGGCTTCTCGCTGCTATCGCCGGAGTTCCAGAGGGAGGATCGGAGTTTGAGAGGAGAGAGCTGGTGGCGGCAGCTCGTCGCTGCTGCTCCTCCGGCGAGCTCCACGGTGGGCGGCTGTTACCAGCCGAAGAAGAGGGAGCCGAGCGAGGGAGAAGAGAGTGAGATGTGATAGTATGTGTGTGTGTGTGCGGCTGGGGAGGAAGAAAAAGGGTGGTGGGGGTGTTGGGCTTTAGGTTTGGGTTAGGGGTTGGGCTTTAAATTTGGGCCGGGTTTTTAATTAGTGTTGGGCTGAAAATTTTGTTAGAATTTGGGCCGAGTTGGGCCGTTTTTTTTTTCATTTTTTTTATTTATTTTTTTCAGTTGGGCTTGAGTCTTTGGGCCAAGTCAGTAATGGGCTCAGTTTATTTAATTTAGTTATGGGACGATTTTATGAGTACTTGGGCCGAGATTTTTAATTAAATGGGCTGAGTTATTTCTTAATTTTGGGCCGATTTTCTTTTATTAAGTTGGGCCTTTGATTATTTTAAATCATGGGCTGCCCAAGTATTTATTTAATTGGATTTGTGCATATTTTATTTAAAGGAGCTACACTATTATAATTAATTAGACTTATTAAGTTTAATTAATTATTTTCAAAGAGTAAATTTTTATAATAATATTAAATTATTATTATAAGCATATTTTAAGTAATTACTTATTATATGCTAAGCATGACATGAAATTGCATTATATTTTGCAAAAAGAGTATTTATGATTTAATTGGTTTTATTTATAATTCCAATTATTAAAGAAAGATGAGTAAGAATATTGTTGGTGTTCTTAACTCAAGAGAAATGTTTTCAATTATTTATTCATTAAATTTTGAAAACCCGGCTAAGTGAATCATAGAATATTAAGCACTTCACCATGACTTAAGATTAGAATTCAAGGAGACCTATTAAGAATAGATTTCTTGTAGGCTTTGAGCATCAGGAGGATTAGCACTGCTATTCCGATTCAGAGATAAGGTTAAACGACAGGCTTTGCCTAGACAGGTGGGCTTATTTTTCAAATGTATGATTTAGCTATTGAGCCTAAATATTCGTGTAATATAAACTGTTTATCCAATAAAATATTTTTGTGCACTCTACCATGTTTAATGCTCGTACAGTTAATCAATTGAGGTTCTCTTATGACCTAACACGTTGTTTGAGAATTGTGTACACTTGTTAGATGACTCGGTGGGTTGATCTCCATCGGGCACTAACCAGAGGCGTTATAAGGGTGCTCGACTGGATGTGTTCCGGAGCATAGTTATGATAGACCTGTCTGGATTAATTTCCGAGGTTTATTTTACTTGACTGGGTTACGCCCTCAGTTCAAGTCAGCGGGAGACAGAGATCCGTCGGTGGCTAGAGGTCCGGGATCATAGCGAGTAACAGAATGGAGTGTGCAAACGCGCGCAAAATAATTAAGTATATATATATATGAAAATGTTTTAACATGCATAGAAGTTATTTCTCTTTAAAACCTTCTATGTCATGTCAGTAAGATTGGATAAACTGTTCTTCAGATTATGAAATGCTTTAAAAGTTGCAGCCCACTAAGTACATTAGTACTTAGCCCAAAATTACTTTCAAATGTTTTCAGGTTAATGGCGGGTGATGACGGGGCAGAGCTGAGGCTAGAGTTCAACTCCTTATTTTGATTTCCGCTGCAGAACTAGCCAGTATCTGTCTTTTGTTTCTTAACTTAAGACCTATCATGTTGCGATTCTAAACAATATCTTTTGTTGAGCCTAAACTATTGACTCTCAAAGTATTTCAATCAGTGAATGTTGGTTATCGGAAGCATGAAACCGAACTTGTGATCCTAAGGCTTTGAATGTTGTTGATTGATTAGTATTACTTGATTTCTATCTTTCTTCATTCAAAGGGCATTGCCCAACATTTTTATTCTATTATCTGAATTTCACAAGGTTCTTCCCTTGTTCATTTATATGATTTTAGTCGTACCCCAGTTATAGTTTATTCCTTCAAGAATTGGGGTGTGACAAACACTCTCCAAATAGGTTTAGCGCGATAGATTGAATCACACACCACGTCGCCACCAAAACCACCGCCACTACCTACAAAACACACAAGCACACTTCACTCCACCGCTGCACTGCCCCTCCACGCCGTCGTTGCCACAATCCAAATGAATCGCTGCGAAAGATGGTTGTAAGCAATTGGATGGGTAATTTAGTGAAAGACTTTTGTTATCTTGGTTACTGTTGGAATACCCATTAAGAATCAGAGGGAGAAGATGTGATTTGTTATCTAAGAGGAATAGTGAATTTGGATCGAGCATTATCTTTAACACATGCCTCTGGAATAGGTATTTAGGATATCAAATACTAATAGGTTAAACCCACATAACTACTCTATCATGTGGCTTATCTGGTCTACCAAACAGGCCCTAAATGTACACTCTCTAGCTTACTTCAAAACAACGCCCTAAATAACACGTAAAAAAATTCCAAGCTAGATTAATGAGAATGTCTTTGTTTTTCATCTTGCTAAAAGGGTAATATTGAAAAAATCTCAAGATTCCAAAAGGCTTGTTGCCTGCAATTAATGGTGCAATGGGGTAAAATATGTAGCCCCCATTGCAAGGACATGATGAAAGCATATTATATGCCTAAGCAAACATTATATGAGGAGGGCCAAACTCCAACCCCTTATGGGACGGAATAAAATCAGACCTCAGGCAAATCCAGAACGGGGCCAAACGCCACCCCCATGGGACATAACAGAGCAAACATTCGGAAATTAAAATAAGGGTAATTGGTGTATAAATACATGAACTTTACTAACTTTTTGGTATTTAACATGAACTTTAAAATCTAGTTATAAATACATGAACTTTAAACTTATTCAATTTTTAACACATTTTTATATTTGATGAAATTATTGCTGACATGTCAAAATTAAAATTGAGTTGGCAAAATTAATCATCCAGCTGGCACCCGACTAATAAATTTCACTTATGAAGGCAGGCATTAAACATCCCAAATCAAGAATTTAAATATTGAACAAATATAAACCTAAAATTTTAAAACCTAAAATCCTACGCGTCAACTTTCCCCTTCCCCCACCCACACCCCCTCAGACCGTCCCTCCTCCCTCTTCGGCCACACCACCGCCACCACTTCCCCACCTCCGTCGTCGTCACTTCTCCAGCACGGTGGACAACCCCCCCTTCCCCCACCCCGCCGTCGTCCCCTACCCTCATTGAACATGGTGAATTCGAAAGAGAGAAGAGAGGAAGCGGAGGAGATGAGCGAGAGAGAGGCGGAGGCTACCTTCCCCCATCTGCACACCTCCGCCGGACCCTCACCCTTCCCCTACCTCGGCGCCGCCACTTCCCCCTCCCCCTCCCCAGACCCCCGTCAAGCCTTCCCCCACCCCCGTAGACCTGAAATCAAGGCGGGCAAATTTCACGTATTTTCTGGAAAATTGATGAATGAATTTGGTGTTGTCGAATGAGCATCGCCGCGGCAGGCGGAGACCTCGCGGGCGGAGCACGAGGCGGCATAGGAGACAGGGCGGTAGGTGGCGGTTGGTCTGGTTGTAGCAGCAGAGAGTGAGGCGGCAGAGGCTATGGAGGAAGGAGAAGGGGTTCCTGGCGGAGGTCGTAGAGGAGAAGGGTTCGTGGCGGAGGTTTGCGGCTGGAGAATAGGCCCTATGGAAGGGTGTGACGTCTAGAGGTTCACGGTTGGAGAAGGGCTTGAGCTTCGCCTCGCCGGAGAGGGTCTGCCGGGTAGGGGAGGGTCTGTCGAGGGTGGGGGGAGGGGGGCGTGGGGTGAGAGAGAGTCTGCCTTCATAAGTGAATTTAATGTCTGCCTTCATAAGTGAATTTATTAGTTGGATGCCAATTGGATGATTAATTTTGCTGACTCAATTTTAATTTTTACATGTCAGTAATAATTTCATCAAATAGAAAAAATGTGTTAAAAATTGAATAAGTTTAAAGTTTATGTATTTATAATTAAATTTTAAAGTTCATGTTAAATACCAAAAAATTAGTAAAGTTCATGTATTTATACATCAATTAATAAAGTGTATTTATATTACTTAATCTCACTTAAGTTTTTCTTAATTTCACTCAAGGCCTAAATATAACTGAATGTGAGGACCATAGACACATGACATTCCCCTAAAATTATTCAAACTAATTGCAAAACAAACAATACTCTATAAAGAGGAAGAGACAAAATGCATTATTCATACACGTTCACTCCAATTTCACACACGTCACTTTCATCTCTCCCTCTCTTCTTTCACAACAAACACACAACACACATGCATGCACACACAATACACCTATGCTAATTTTCTTTTCATCTCCATTGACTGCTTCCTTTTCAAACTCACTTGTTGCAAGGGAAAAAAACCCCACCCGCCAATTACAAATGGATTGCTTACAAAATAGTTGAAACGTTATGTATAAAATTGTCTAAATCGAAACATTGCAACATTGCTCATAAGTGGTACTTTCCCCTATCTAAAAAATTTAAAGCCAGAATGCGACGAGCCATAGAAACAAACATCGAGCACAAGTTCTTTTTATTGCTAATATAGAGAGTCTCATCTCTTAATTCCCAATTCCAATGATGTTTTACGACTGCAGTTTATAGTGATGGAACAGCAGAATCTCATGCAAGAAAAACATGATGCCAATAAGAGCAAAAGAGAAATATCAAAGCAGCAGAATACTGAAACTATATTTCATAAATAACAACCAAGGAAAGAAAGCACTATAAATGTAAGGGTTCAATTTAACGATACACAGCTCGATTCAGAGCTCACTAATTAGCACTGGCCAACGACTCAATCAATATCTGGTATCCTTCAGGTACTATGGCCTGTGTCTGTACACACCCCGCCAATGCTGGGACGTCGGAGTTCACGTCTAGAAACCTCGCAAGCAACAGTAGCAGATGAAAGTCCGAAATCCGTTTCACAAAAGGGAGATTCTTTGCCCGATCCAGATGGTTCTTTAACGCCTTCATTGTCACAAGGGTGTTCCTGTTCTCAATGGGAAATGTCGAAGAAAGTGGACCCTGAAATTATCGTGAGAGCTTCCATCAGTGATAGAAAAACATTTATCCAAGTTATGCACAAGAAAACATGTCATGTAAGCATATGTGCCCAACCAACGATGACTGGAACGCAAATAGTGCATACAGATACAGTTAGAAAAATCGTATGTGCCCAACCAACTATGTACTGCAAAAGTCAATTTCAGTCACTTGATCTTGTAAAGATTCATAGCCACAATGAAGTGGCACAGATACAGTTCTCGAGCAGCAATGTAACTGGAATTCGTAAAACCAAGGTCAAACTACAAGCATAGTAAAGTCTATAGTCTATATTTAGCCACATTAGAGGCAGGCAGCAACTACTAATGAAAATGCTGGTAGAATGCCATTTTGTGAAGATTCCCTTCCGAACAATAACCTCAACCTCCCTTACTAGCCTATTATCAGAAAGGGTGTCATGACTCATGAAACTGGAGATAATATATAATTGAATTATCATGATTCAATTCAAACTATTCAATTGTTAGGCCCTAAATTGGATCAATTGCTAATTTCACAGACAGCAGCAGATCTAA